>NC_060080.1:69858125-70197500 GCF_922984935.1 Meles meles | reverse complement strand
TCATTACCTATAATTGAGGTCTGAAGATATTATTTATAGGTTATAAATCCAACATTAGTACTTTATACACATAAGGATTTAGAAGTGACCAGTTGTAGAAATATAATAATATAATGTTCTATCATCCATATAAAAACCTGAATAATGATAATAATTAAAATAATTATTTTATAAATTTTAAACCATGAACAATCAGATAAAAAAAGATTGAAGTATGGATTGACTATAAGTAAATTAAATGATAATATATAATTATAAAGTAGAGAATGTATCTCTTATTTTAATTTCATGAAATATTTACAGGAATGCATGGAAAGAAAAAATAAATTAAAAATAAACATTTTGTAAACCATATTGTTGACACTGAAATAAAATAAGAAATTAGCTACAGTTACTAAAAGGCGATTTTTTATTAAATTATTTTAATAAATAATTTTTATTATTTATTATTTTATTATTAAATTATTTTAATAATTAAAGATACAGTAAATCTAAGGAAAAAAGAAAATGATAGCTATAGATGGCATACAATGCAAAAAATATACACACTTTTCAACAAGTAAACTTGAAAGTTTTGATGAAATTCATGATTTTTCTTGATAAATAGAAACGTAAATTCCACAGAGAATAATGGAAATTCAATTTTCACTCTCCTAAATGTACACCAATCCCAAATGATTTTGTGCATAAGCACTGCCAGGCTTAAAAATAAAAATTCATACAGTATTTAAATTATTCCAGAGCAAAAGAAAAAATCAGAAGACTTCCAGTTAATCCATATCAAAACCACATAAAGAACTTTTATAGGTCCAATTTGTGTGTGTATATGCAACCATAGTTCCAAAATCTCACAATAAACATTAGCCTCTCCTTTTCTAATACCTTGAATTTAATCAGCTACAAAATTCTATGGGCATTCCCTGCGAAATGTCTTTTGTTCTCTCCTTCCTTTTTGTTTCCACTTTCTAATCCAGGCCATCGCACTCAGGCCTTACATGATGACCACAGTAATTTTAATAAGTCGTCTGTGTGCTTCCTATCTTTCAAAACTCCAGTCTTTCCTACACATTCCTTTCTGAACAGATTTCTTGAGATAATTTCTTTACACCCTTGTTCAAAAATTTTCTTGTCTCTTTTCCAGTGCTTCTCCGTTTGTTACAACTTGTCAGTACAGCTTTATTTCTCAGGTCCCATGCAGACAACGCGAAACAAATTGTTCTCTTTACCATTCTCTGAAAAGTTCTTGAGTATTCTGAGCTCAGTGGGTTTGTTTAATTTTGTAATAATACCTGGAGTGCTTTATTTCTCCTGTTCTGACTTTTCAAATCCTTCTGTAGATAAGATTTAACGTAAAATACTACAATCTATGAGAAAGTTCCCTTACCCCATCAGTTGTATTCAGTTTCTCTCTCCTATTTACACACAAACTTCTTTCTATATTACAGTGTTTTTTATTCCTCTTACATCAAAGTTGTTTTAACATGCAGCTGCTCCCCTATACTGGGAAGTCCTGAAGAGAAGTGATCATTTCTTAATTATCTCCACAGATTTCACAGCAAAATGAATGCACAGAAAAATGATTGAAGAATAAAAGTATCTATGCTTACCATAAATCAGTCTATATTTGTCCTTAAAGCTGAGAGTTTTCGCATTAGTAAAACTAATGCTAGTAAAAGATTGGTTATTAAGAGGAAGATAGAATGTAAGATGCCTTGGGGTCTTCTCTTAACATCCATATTTGTTTTGTTAACCCTAAATGTTTTCAACTGTGTTTGAAGCATGTGATATTGTATTTTTTAATTAACAGTTGTAGTTAGAGTTCACCTATCATTTTCTCCATAGTCAGTGATAGCAGATTATTTCCTTTTCTTATGTGATGTTTTCTACATAAAACTAGGCTACATTCATTATATTTTTGAGTTCAATATCAGTTTGTATAGTCATTATGAACCCTATGACAAATTTATTTAGCAGATTTTTTAAAAAATATTTTATTTATTTGACAGAGAGAAATCACAAGCAGGCAGAGAGGCAGGCAGAGAGAGAGGAGGAAGCAGGATCCCCGCGGAGCAGAGAGCCCAATGCGGGGCTTGATCCCAGGACCCTGAGATCATGACCTGAGCCGAAGGCAGAGGCTTTAACCCACTGAGCCACGCAGGCGCCCCTAGCAGATATTTATAGGGCAAGTACTAAATGGCAGAGACTCTGTGTTCTATTATCTGGAACACTTGAAAAGGCATATCTGGTGTTGGGTGGAAAAATAAGATTAGTTTAGCTACTTGTTGAAGCAGGATGATACTTTGATGCTGAAAAACCAAAAGTCACAGTACATTAAACAAGCTATTTATTTCTCTTTATGTGAATGAAGTCCAGAAGTAGTGGTTCAAGCCTGGCCTGGCATGGCACTCTACGGTTTAAAGTTATCTTGTTGCTGTACCTTCTTTAGCACTTATATGTCAGACTGAGTCCAATCTGGAGAAAGAAACTACGCAGGAATCAAAACAGGGAAAGCTGAATATAGTAAAGTATTAATTTTAACAGGATTGGAATTAAATCATGTGGGCTAATAAAAAATTAATATGACTCTAAAGAATACTGAATAGCAGATGTGAAATATATTTAATAACATACATAATATGATGATATATGGTATGATAATTTATAGCCACTGCTCTAGGGCTTAGATTAGGCATTCAAAGAAGAATATTTGTCTTCCACCTGCTCCCAATGAGGGATGTGATCCAGATATTGTTGGAGAGAACAAGAACATAGCTCAGAATGGAAAGGAAGTTGCTGTGAAGCAACACTGGCAGACCAGGCTGGAAATATGTTTTCTGTAACTTGCTGGAAATCTGCACTCTAGGTTGCTAGAGAAAGTTGTTCATTGTGGGGGAAGTGGAGGTATCTCATCAAAGGCTCTCAGCTACAAAACTGTCTGAAGGAGGTTCCCAGGGAATTGTATGGCCACTGGGTGGTACAAGATACTGGGTAGTATATCTGCAAGGAGTATACACTGCAAGTAGCCTGAGCTTGGAGTTTTTGCTCCTGTTGTAGGAGCTCAGTGCTAAGCAAGCCGTGCTCTGTAGGAACCTGCATGGGAGGCCTCAAAACGATTCTAGAACAAGATCAAACTCTCTCTTTCTGCAGTGTACTAGCTTTCTTTCTCCAGGACCCTACTAACTAAGCTTAAGAAAATATATATATATTTAAAAGGAACTGATCCAATTTTATGGAGCAGACAAAAAGGGTGAATTTGGAGCTAAGAGGTATTAAACTGGAAATCATCATACCCTGTGGTTTAAAGTTGCAACTCAAGGAAGTATCACAATTCCAGATTTCAAGATATACTCCAAAGCTGTAGTAATTAAAACAATATGGTACTGGCACAAAAACAGACACATAGATCAATAGAACAGGACAGAGAGCCCAGAGATGAACCCACATTTGTATGGTCAATTAATCTATGATAAAGGAGGCAAGAATATACAATGGGGAAAAGGCAGTCTCTTCAATAAATGATGCTGGGAAAATTAGATGATGCCTGCAAAAGATTTAAACTGGACCATTTTCTAACACCATGCTCAAAAATAAACTCAGAATGAGTTAAAGACCTAAATGTGAGACCTGATACCACAAAAATCCTAGAAGAGAATACAGACAGTAATTTCTCTTACATTGGCCGTAGCAACATATTTCTAGATATGACTTCTGAGGCAGAGGAGATAGAAGTAAAACTAAACAATTGGCAATGGATCAAAATATAAAACTTTTGCACAGTGAAGGGAACCATCAACAAAATGAAAAGGCAATTGACTGAATGGGAGAAGATATTTGCAAATGATGTATCTGATAAGATTAATATCCAAAATATATAATGAACATGTACAGCTCAAGACCAGAAAAACAAATCTGATTAAAAAATGCAGAAGAAGAACAGGAGCACCTGGGTGGCTCAGTGGGTTAAAGCCTCTGCCTTCGGCTCAGGTCATGATCCCAGGGTCCTGGGATTGAGTCCCACGTGGGGCTCTCTGCTTGGCAGGGGGCCTGCTTCTTCCTCTCTCTCTCTGCCTGCCTCTCTGCCTGCTTGTGATCTCTGTCTGTCAAATAAATAAATAAAAATCTAAAAAAAAAAAAAGAACAAGGATAGCTAATCTGTGAGGTAACATGAGATCTAGAAAGGAATAACCCATAATGAATGGAGATGCTATAATTTAGCCTTTCTGAACCTTGTGAAGTTGTGCCTCCAATAAGAAAGAATTAAACCATGGACATTGGGGAGGGTATGTGCTATGGTGAGTGCTGTGAATAGTGTAAGACTGATGAATCACAGACCTGTACCCCTGAAACAAATAATACATTATATGTTATTTTAAAAAGAACCAAGTAGAGGGAAGTTCATACTATTTATGTTTCATTTTCTGCTATTGTAATTTTGCTATATACACCTAAAAATATTTTTCACCTGAAATAATACTATTTTTCCTTCTGGTACAATCAAATTAAAGCGTTGGTTTCTAATTCTCAGAATGCCATATTATCAACATTTAGGAGTCTAAAAACCCACAGGAGTAAATTTATGAGCCTAAAAAACCTATAGAAGGAAAAACTAAGCCTCAGGAAAAAAAAAAAATTGCTGCCTAACCTACTTCTATTATCCCCACAACTGTATTTGAAAAGAAATAACTTCTCACAAACCACCAAAATGTAGGACTAGAATGCACTGCTTTGAATTATACTTTACGATGATAATGCCTTGTGGTCTTGTTTATTATTGTGTTTAGAGAGTTCCATAGTATAAGCTTTTTTAGTGGTTTTCTGCTTTACCTGGCAGCTCCAAGCCACTTTGGAGATACTACTAGAGGGGATAATCAAAGTAACTTTTGATACTTTAATTCTTTCCTTCAGGGGCATATTTTTGTCTATTTTAGACTATCAACCATCACTTTTTAGCACTAAAGCATGCTTATGTGGTGAAAATATTTTCCACGGTTTTGATCTATTCCTAGGTACCAGGATCTACCTCCTTATTTGGTCGCTGAGTCTTTTGGGAAACCTCAGAAAAAATATTACAAAGCCTAGGCACATGACAATGAATCTAGTTTCCTTATGTATCTCATTCAGTTCTCCATAATCTCTTTATATCCAAGATACATTTAAATACCTTCTTCACCTCGGTATCACATTATCAAAAGTAGTTCCTGATCCATAGTGGCAGTTCAGGAACATATTTTAGTTGCACTATTTTTTCATTATATTATGTTCCAATGGGAGTTTTTATTATTCTCAGATAATTAAGAAACAAAGTATGGCATCTTTCTTCCTAATACAACATAATGATTTTCCTGCAATTTCAATAACTTATAACCACTGACTGTATCTTATTACCAGAAGGGAGGGAAAATGAGTCAAGGGGATAGTGAAGAGTATTACTTGTAGAGGAACAAAGAATCAACTTCAATCCCGTAGTTCAATCCCCTTTGATCCTGTTGAAGGGAAAAAAGAAAAGAGCTGTGGCAACTAATGCAGTTCAGCATTTAACCATAGGTGCTAAGAAAATCAGGCTTCATCAGATATGGAGTTGACTGCATTCCTAAGGTAACACTTTTCTCTCTTGGCTTCCAATATCACAATGTATATATATATATATCTTTGCATTCTTAAAAAATTCCAGTTTCTTTTTGTACGTGCACGGCTCCTCCTTTTCTATCTCATAATATTTGGTTTCCCAAAGATTTTGCCCAAGGTTATTTATTCTTCCCTCTCACTCTCCCTTTGTGTCATATATGCTATGATCCTATTGGAGGGTTTCTTTTAAACCTTTATTTCTATGGGTAGTTTTCTTCTATCCTTTGGGTCCACTTTTCCAACAGCTTCTATTTCTAAGTGGATACTATAGAGAGTTTAAGGACAATGTAGTAAAATTCAACTTATCTTCTCTATAATATTTTTCTCTTACTGATATTTTATGACTTCAGAATTGTTAAGTTATTCTATAGTAGGGGGTGCAATGAATTAAAAGCAGTGTCTTTCTCATTAAAAACAGTGATGTCTTCTCCAGCTCTGGTTTCTTCCACTGTACTATTCCTCTATCCTGATCATATTGTCAGACTTCCCTGGTGCTTGAAGTATCATCTAACATGATAAAATATTGCTTTTTGAATCTTGTGTTGCATATCTAGAGAGTAGGTATAAAATCACTAAGTGCAGAAGGATTTCTACCCACATTACTCCTGCCTCCCAAAAAAGACAGGTTAAAATGAACAGAAAATTAATCACATTTTATTTTTAAAATGGAGTCTTACCTAAAGATCATGAGTAACTAAAAAATCATTTAAATCACAAATTTGCACTGACCATTACTTAATATACAAAGCACTGATATAACTAATCAAGCATCATTATTTAGTTTATACACACAAAAAATCCTCATTCTATTAAAATGTTTCTGTTTAACGGTTCATTGTGAACACATTTTGATCTGATATCAGCATCTGAAACAATTCTTAAGTGGTTGAAAATTGATCATTGAAGGCCAACACATTGCGTATTAGCTATTGAATAGTTACGTTTACTAATGGCTTGGTAGTCTCTAGGACTTGAAGAAAATGCCAGACTACTTAGCATTAAATGTTCTAAGACACTATCAGCTTTTTCCACTGCATCCACATAATAATTACTCTGTGTGTCTGTTATAAGTAAACTATTTTTTAAATATACTATTAGAAACATAAAATAAACAAATATGGAAGGTAAATTAAATAAGAAAAATTAGATAGATGCATGTGTCATCCATTATATTTGCTAGATTTACTTGGGTGCCTCTTTATCCCAAGGTACTTTTATTAACCAACAGCAACAATTCAAAAATCCAGCAGTATTGTCTAGAGAGATTGCCCATGAATCACAGCATAGTTAGGATACTTGTATCGTGTTTACCAGGGTGTTGAGCAGAGTCAAAGTTGTGGTTTTAGTTCAAGTAGAGTTAAGAAGCATTCCTTTCCCCAAGCGTGTATTTAAAGGAGTTGTATACATAGGAACTTGGATTTTCTTGACTTAACGAAAGGATGCAGTGAACCTTGTAAGTACCCTTTGCCTAGTTTCTGTTTTTTGCTTGCAACATCATTCACCTGGAGAACATTACCCTGCGACTACTGGAGCCATTTTGCCCACATAATTAGTAGAAGTTCCTTGGAATTTACCTCACCTTGAGGCAGCTTTTTGCCAATGACTGACTGCTGTAGGATTATGAAAACCGTCATCCCTTGTTTTTAACCAGGACAAACAGTGAGGCACAATTTATACCCTAGCATTCCCCTGTGTAATCAGCTTTAACTGAAATCAAAGCTTTGCTTGGCTTCCTCCCCTTTCTTCTCTTAGTTCTCTTACAGTCTTAAAGTTTTCTGTTTGGAATGCTTACTAATAAATCCATTGCATACTAATCTTCTCAGGATCTGCTTCCAAAATGTATTCATGTATGTATTTATTTTATGACAGAGAAAACCAGGGGTGCAGGAAAAGGGAGAGGAGCATAGTATGGCATGGAGACTCTCCCTGTTTTACTCTCTTTGGCTGATTTGGAACGCCAAAAAACTTCTAGAAGAAATTGCTATTTTATGAGCTACTTTTTGAGATTCTGAATAGTGTCCATGATGATTTAAGATTTTATTTATTTATTTGACAAACAGAGATCACAAGTAGACAGAGAAGTGGGGGGGGCAGGGGGCGGGGAGCAGGCTGCCTGCTGAGCAGAGAGTCCAATGTGGGGCTCGATCCCCGGACCTTGGGATCATGACCTGAGCCAAAGGCAGAGGCTTTAACCCACTGAGCCACCCAGGTGCCCTGTCCATGATGATTTAAGACCAAGGTGATAAATTATGGGAGCAAAGTTAGGGAGAGGGACAATCTCCATATTCTTGTGGCAAGCTCTGTAATGTTTGAATACCTCAAGGATTGTTGGCTTAAAGCAAGAGGAGAGAATAATTTCATTGGCATTTACAATGGAGGATTTTAGCAGTAAAAAAATGGTGGCGTGAAGAACAGTTCAGAGAGACTATCTTCAGACTTGTAATTGAGCAAATGAGACACCATCTATGAAAGATCTCTTGACGACCAGTCAGAGCTTATGGAGAACCACGGAGTGTAAAACTGTTATACCGTTATGAAGGCATCCTTTTGTATGGAGGGATCCTTTTGTCTTGGAGGGATCTCATTAAATGTAACCTTACTTATTAAATAAGGCTATCTTCTAAATCTTCTAAGAAACTCCTATTACATAAAGTTAATTCTCACTAGGAACAAAAATAAAGAGATGTTAATTTTTGGAGAAATATAAAGGATTTTCCTATCACCCTAATTATAGAACTAAATGAAACTAAATTATTTTCTAAATTCTTCCAGTAAATCTGGTAGAAATATTAAGCTTAAATTAGCCTTTCCATTGTAATTCTCTTAGGCCATTTTTGGAGCAGAAAAGAATGAAGAATTTCAACTCTCTATTGACAGCCATGTACAAAAGGGCTCTGGCTTTAGATCTAAGAATAGGAAGAAGTCATAAGGTCTCAAGGCACTTGCCTGGAGGTTAATTAATCAGTATTAGTATTCATCTTCACAACTATATTTTTACTTGCTACCAATTGGCTGAGCAGATGGTAAAGGCTAGAAATCTGGCACATCTTAAAAAATAATCAGATCTCATCAAGTCAATTAGTTTTGGAAACTACATTAGAAATTCTTTGCTGACTTAAGGAGAAACAGTTTCCTAATAATGTTTGTTCTGGGAAAAAGATTTGTGCTGCAAACAATTCTTCTCTACTTAATGACCTTTCCCCATCCCCCCACTACACACACACACTTGTTGATAGAAACAAACAGAAGGAGGCTCCCCACCTCAAAAAAAAAAAAAAAAAAAAAAGAACATTTTACAAGCTAGTTTAGTCTCTGATTAGAGAAGACATCAGAAACTGATTCCTTCACGTTGGCTTGTACCAATGGTCTAAAACAATTTTCTCTCCCTTTAAAGGAACATATACACATATGCAATAAAGGAAAAAAGAGAGAGAGAGAGAAAAAAAAATCCCAAAGCAGCAAAGAAGAATAAGAAATAAACATACGGCATATTCTATAAAGGAGCCAAACAGTCAGTCTCCCGCCAGCAAACCTGAGATGATTAATTGCCAGCTCCACAGAAGGTGGAAAATTTTAGAACAAGAGAAAAGAAGAAATAACCTGAGGAAACATTTAAAACGTTAAACAATGTAGCTTTCTCCAAAACTATTTGATAACCAATTAAGAAAAGACGAGTATAACAGAATTGAATTCTATAATGCTCCTTTGCTAGCAAGTCACAGATACTGATTATTTGAATTATCTCTTAGATGTCTATAAGCTGACTGATGTACAAAAGTGCAAAAATACCAAAGAATATTAAGATAATGCTGAAAATGTAAATATCTATAAAATAATACAGAGACTTATTATATATCTTGGCCTAAAGTCAAATAACTTTTATTCTTGTTGTTTGTTTTAAAGGCTAGTCATTTATATATTCACATATACACACAAACACACAATATGGTAGGCATATTCTTGCAGGTTTGGGGAAAAAAAAACAGTGAACAAAATAGACTAAAATCTCAACTTTTATAGGGTTTACTTTCTATTAAGATAACAGGTATTAAACACTAAATTCAATATATTGTATATTGTAAGGTGATGACTGCCTTGGAGAAAAATAAAGCAGTGATGATGAATAAGGAGTATTTGAAAGTGTAGTTGTAACTGTCTAGGTTGGACAAAGGAGTCCTTATAGAAAAGGTGACCTTTGAGGCAAGATCCAGAGGACATAAGGATGAGAACTATCTGGGGAGAGGAAAGAGTAGTTTCGAAGAACTAAAGCAGCTTGTGCTTGTCGTTGCTTGAGTTATAAGAGAGAGGTATTACTATAATGTGAGCAAGAGGAGAGTAAGAGGAGATGAAGGGAAAGAGATGAAGGAGACCAGATGATGCAATGTTATGTCGGTAATAGGAAGTGAGATAGGAGGACTTTGGAGAATTTTGAGCAAAGAAATGGCGTGCTGTGAGTTATATTTTATGAGTATTTCAGGCCTATTCCTATGAGAACAGATTGATAGGGGCAAAAGCTGAAGCATGAAGGCTGTTGGAAAAGTCTAGGCTCTATATATAAATTGTGGCATCGTAAGAAACGTGCACTGATAACACCTGAAAACACTTTATTATTAGGTGAGCATCTAGGTAATATATTTTTTTAAGTCATCACGAACAATGAGATACACATTCTGATAACTCTTAGAATCTTAAAAATAAGTGAAAATCTCTAAGTCTGCCTTGGAAGTACAGAGAATGTGAATCTGTTGCATGAATTACAATTATATATTTTTTGTTACCTTTAAAACAAAAACTTGAAAGTGTTCAATAAGTAATCCCATTTTAGGCATACTCATCACCTGGGACCTTGTTAGGAATGTAGATTCTGGGGTACTGTTCAAGACCTACTCATTTGTGTGCACATTAAAGTGTGAGCAGCACTGCTCTATTTTATACAGTTAAATTTGTAGATGGAAAATTAAAGACCGCAGATGGCAAGAGAGCACAGACTCCCTGGATCCTTTGCATTTATTTGCGTCTCTCATTTTTTCAAAGATGTTTTCTTCTTTTCTCCCTAGCAACATAATAACAACTCTGAGGCAAGTTTCTCATTATTGTAAAATCAGTGGAGGTAGGGATTTTTGCTCTGCTCATCACTATGTCCACAGCACTTAGAATGGTACCTTGACTAGAGTAGGTGCTTAGAAACTTTTAATGGATTAACGATACACTGATTGTTGTGCATGGTCCTCAAGCTTACTGAAAACTCAAACCAACAACACATAAGAATGGACAATAGAATATAAGACCAAAGTATAATTAATTGAAACAGATATCGGCAAATAACCTCTATCCTTGCTTGCTTCAGAAACAGAAGCATACTGTCTCAAGTCCTTTTTATGTGACATCACTAACAATTGGCCAAAGCAACTTAGATGGCTGAACTCAAAACAAGATACATGAATGTAGATTTCATCTCCTGATGAAATTTAGTAACTGAAATGTAAGTAAATAAACAATGTAGATAGAATATGAGATAAGAAATTTAAGTTATTAGTCCAATTTGATTTATGGCTTTTATGTGCTAGCTTGTACTTGCCTCATACAAAGCTGATTCACACCCATCTCAACCTACAAAGCTCCCCCCAAGCATTCCATACTCTGCTCACATAGCCTCTTCATGTAAACTTTCCTAATCTCTCTAGGGACAATTTTTCTCTGTCCTGTATGTTTATATGTTACTTTCTCCAAATCTGTAATTTACCACTCCTTCTTGTACATTATTCTACTTACTTTGGGCTTCTTCTTTTTGTCTATCATTCCAATCAACAAACACTGAAAAAAACTGATGTTTCCAAAATATAAGAAAATTCTAATGCAAAAAGCTTCTAGGAGAAGGGGATTCTCTATATTGTTAAAAGAAGGGGAGAGAGAATATGTGCTTATAGTTTGTATCTTTCCTCTTCAATTTTAGAAGCCCTTATGGAAATTCTGTTTTCACAAATTTACTTTGGAAGCAGCCTCTTGAATAAAGGGTTATTACAAACCCATGATGCTCACACAGCGTCTGTATAGTTTCTAATTTTGTCTCACCTTGATTTCCCAGGATGCTACTGTTGGACAGTTTGCATTTACCTCCTCCTCCTCTGTCTGTTTCCTGGTTTCCTAAGCATACTTAGCATTGGGATGAGCTAAAAGTCATTTTCATGTAATTAAATGCACTTGAAATAAAGTTTACCAAGCATAAAAACTCCTCTAATCTTCTGTCAACAAAGCCCAATAATGAAATTTGTAAGAAGTAATTCTTAAGTTTAAACTCCAGGGGTCAAATAAGTGGGCTTTGAAATAATTTTTAAAGTCACTAAAGTGGGAGGGGAAAATTTACCTACTATTAAGACATAGGAATATTATTTACAAAAGTGATATTGTATAAAATTTCTAACTGATGGAAATAAGCCATCATTACTGACAGTAGATACTCGTTGAGCACTTATCCCAAGGCTTGTGTGGAGGTCTAGAATAGAAAGCTGAAATGAGCAGGCTTTCGATTAGCTACTTATGCTACATAGTGATGAGAAGTGAAAACCATCTTTCTGTTATCATAAGATGACCATAAATATTTATTTGTGTATCTGTAACATTCTCTCCACTTGTAAAGGTCACTTAAGTCTCTTCTATGACCAGGTATCTTCTTCACTGAGGAGAAACCAAAAGGGATTGATAACAATCTCACTTCATAAAATTGCTCCTTCTTGAATGATTGGTGTTGTTAAGGGTATTTATGAATTAGAACCAAATGAGACAGACCATTAAATTATACCATTTGGATACAAATAGAAACAAGTTAATCTGTCTCTGAAATCAACCCTTGCTATTGGTGTATATCCTGAGATTTAGTTTAGGGTGTGAATTTTTTTCTTTTTTAACTAAAGAGATTATCTTTTTCTTTTCTTTACTTTTTTTTTCTTTCCTTTTCTTTTCTCTTTGAAGGTTGATTTATATTATTTGAGAGCGAGAGAACAGCTGACTCAGGCTCCACTAGGTGTTCCACTGGGCTCAGTCTTATGACCCAGAGATCATGATCTGAGCTGAAACCAAGAGTCATCACCTAAGGGACTCAGCCACCCCAGAGCACACCATTGTTTTTCAGAGACACCCTTTATGTTGATACTCATAAGGACAGAGAGAAGTAGTGGATACTTCCACTACCATGGATACCATGGTAGTGGGTTATCCCCAAATTAAAGATGAGCAGAGGGACAAGAGTTTATGTGACATGCCTAAGGTCATGCTGGCAGACTTAGGAAGACAGCTCAGCCTTTCTGACTTTATGTTCAGTGTGCTTTCCAATAAAAACAACTCTAGTTACTTTTATCAATGCACAATAATTGAAAATCTAATTTAAGCTTTAATGTCCTCAGGTAGAAGAGTAAGTGCTTTTTTCTCATATGTGGAAATTAACCCATCTCTCTGAATTTTACAACAAGATATTAGTATGAAACACTGATAATATGTATATAGTGCATGTGTTTTATTTGCTCTATGATTAACTTTGTCCCAGTATCTTCAGTGAATATTTGTTTCCACTATTTAGGCATTTTCACAAATAAATTAGTTGACTCATGGGCTGGAAGAAAATAATTTGATGTAGAATAACCAAAACTTATGTCAGACCAAAAAAGGAACAGAATGCTCCTTGTTCAATTATGATGATGTTTTAAGATAATGATTTTCTAAGATTAAGGGCAAGAGATCTGGAAATTGTTCAACCTATGGCTCCTTATTAGCTATGTATCTTTGGCTAAGTTATTAAACCTACTTTATATATTAGTGTTCTGCTCTACAAAATGAGGACAAAAATAATACCTACCTTATAAGCTTGTAGTAGATTGAATGTGCTAATATGTGTAAAGCACTTAGAATCATGTCAGGGGCATAAATACGTACTCAATTACAGATACTTTTATTATGATCTTAGTTAAAAAGCCTAGAAGGATTAAATGTAGCAGTTTTATTTAACTGAGACTGAGCTGTTCTTTTTCTGTATACTTTTACTAGTTGTCATAAATCTTTTCATCAATATGTATACTTTTACTAGTTGTATACTATAAATATAAATCTTTTCATCAATATGTTTTTTTACTCTTGAAATTTATTAAAATAAAAAAGTCCGCAAAAATTATATATTCCTTTCTTTTTATGAAATGTTATTGTGAATAAAAATTTTCTAGACCAATAATTACTATTTAATATAAATATAAAAGCTTCGAAAATATAGTAAGCTCAAAACTAAAGAATAAATGAAACAAGATGGGATTGGGAGGGAGACAAACCATAAATGACTCTTAATCTCACAAAACAAACTGGGGGTTGCTGGGGGGAGGTGGGATTGGGAGAGGGGGAGGGGGCTATGGACATTGGGGAGGGTATGTGCTATCGTGAGTGCTGTGAAGTGTGTAAACCTGGCGATTCACAGACCTGTACCCCTGGGGATAAAAATACATTATATGTTTATTAAAAAAAAAAAATTTGGAAGGGGAGGCGAACCATAAGAGACTATGGACTCTGAAAAACAACCTGAGGGTTTTGAAGGGTCAGGGGTGGGAGGTTGGGGGAACAAGTGATGGGTAATGGGGAGGGCACGTTTTGCATGGAGCACTGGGTGTTGTGCAAAAAGAATGAATACTGTTACGCTGAAAAAATAAATAAAATGGGAAACAAACAAACAAACAAAAAAAACTAGAGAGTGTGGGGTGAGTTGTGATGGTATTATTATTCAATGTGGGACCAAATGCGTTTAAGGATGAAGAGCAATTGCAGAGCTGTCGAAGTGGTTGATGGATTAATTAGATATTTACACTAAGAAGCATTAATACACTGTGACCCATAACTCAAGGAAATAGAGGGTAATTAACATGTTTACTAATGGTTCATAATACCCAGTCCTTGATTTATCTTTGGTAGTCCTTTCCATTCTCATTTCTTTCCCTTTCCTTTATATGTAGGCATCTCAGCCTCCCTTCCTTTGAGTTTCTTTTCCACTTTTATTCCCCATTCTGCATTTCACGCTTTTATATTTTTAGCTCCTTCTCTATTCTTTTTTTATGCATTAATACACTGAAGAGTAACAAAAAGTGGACATTATTATTTTAAACAAATTTGTTTCTTGTTCATAGTTCTGTAATTTGGATACTATTATGTATATGCCCCATTACAAATCAGTCTCTATATTTCTGTATGACATTTTTATCATTTCAAAAGGGCCTACGAGCCTATGTCATATGTAACTTCCCAAAAAAGGTAAGGTCTAAATTCCTATTTAGGATAAAGTTAATCTTGATTTTACCAGTTTTCTCAGCTTTCCTAATCACTATTCCTGCACTCACTTCTAGATTAAAGAACTGCTGTGATGTTCATTTGACATTTGCTCTTCCCTGGAGAGCCTAGGAGGTAGCACGCATAAAGTAAATAGTAATTTCCTGCATCTCTACTGTTTTTGATCCTATTCCTTGGGGGTCAGTAAAACACATGGTTAAATTGATTTTCTGAGGCCCCTAAACCTAAAGTCTTTGTTTTTCAAAGAATCCTTTGATGTGCTTGTGGTTTTTGAATGCTAAATGGCATTCTTGATCTATGGCAGTATTCCTGCCTGGTCAAATTGTCATTAACTTTCACATTTATTGCAAATTTTCATAGAAAGCCACATGGAGGTGAAACATCATTTGAAAATAGTTAATTAGGGCCTGCTTCTCTTTGCAGTTCTCTCCAACAAGGGCATACACATCAACAGATTAATATTCCATGGCACCAAAATCGTATTTCAATATGAGCATTGGTCTTTTCCTTACTGTGTTCAAAATTAAAAATGTGTGTGGGGCATCAAATATTCAGCACATTAGTGAATAATAAGGAACATGATTTAGATATTGTGGGAATATACTAAGAAACACTTTTGCTCCTCCTGTAACTGAAGTACAAATTTGGAGAAACATTAACATTCTTATAAAAATGTTAAAACATTTTATGTAATGTACATATAAACGCATATATAATATGCTTCCAAAACTGGTATTGCATGCTATTAAACCTATAAATTATGGCATTTTAAACATAAAAATGTGTACTTGGCCAGGAGAGTGATCTACTTCATAGGGAAATCAGAAAAAACTCTCTTATGCATTCATCATGTAAGAGTGTATGGAATCCACATAATTCACATAGACAATAACCAGTAATGTTCTATGTCACCACATATACAACTATTATTGAAAATGATGACAAAATTAATGGTGATGCATATATCTCAAGTGTCTAATGGATTCATTATTTTGTTACATAAGAAATATTTTATTTTGGAGCTCTTTAATTAAAACATCTTTACAAGTTTCTCAGATTTTGGTTAGTCTTTTATTGTGGGCTTTTTGTTGTGGGCTTTGGTGGGGGTTTTTGGCACAAAAGTCATGAAATAAATTCATGAATACACCTGTAGAGGAAATTACAAGAATATCACAGTATGTTGGCCAAAAACAGTGATAAAATGAGGATTATTGCTAAAATCACTCTTTGTACCGAGACATTATCATTTTAACAATCAGTTGCTGGTGCCATTTGGAGCAGGTTGAATACAAAAAGGAAAATTAAAAACTTGTCCTTATCTTCAATAGTCTCAGTATTTTGTTCACATAAAAATATACAAGTGAGATCATTTGGTGCTCAATAACTTCTAAATTATATAGTAGTTATTAGAGACAAAATTGGATTACAGAGGAGTAGAGCTATGGATGGGCCCAGGTAAATGGAAAGTTTACTGTGATTCGTGAAACTCCCTAAACAATCATAAAGTATGGGTGTTTGTTTTCGGTGGAGAAATGGAATGATTTTATATAAGGGAAAAAGAATTATAGGAGCAAAAATGAACTGAGAATAAATGCAATATGCCCTGGATGTATTATAAGAAGTGCCAGTTTCATCCAAGGGAAGCTTTGATACATTGAAGAAAAAGCATGGACTTTGGAATACAACACTGTTTGAAATTTTTGTTCTGCTACTTACCAGCTGTGTAAAATGGAGAAGTGAGTTGACATCTTTTGGTCTTAATTTTTTCGCTGGCAAATTAGAGGAAGTAATAAATAATTTAGAAATATTTTTTGATGATTGCATGAGGAAACAAATGAAAAAGACCAGCATAATATGATAGGAATTGCATGACCATTTCCTAAAGATCCCTAAAATGGTGAGCAAAAAAAAAAGTCAAAAAGAGAGGTCATATTATGTTTGTAGATTGGAAAAAGACATAATAAAAGTGTCAGTTGTCCTCAAATGAATATTCAAGTTCAATGTAAGAAAGAGAGAGATGTTTTTGTAGATATAGTTTATTCTAAAATGTACATGGAAAGGCAAGGAACTAGCTCAACCAATACATTCTAAAATGTATATGGTGGGTCACCTGGGTGTACTTAGTGGGTTAAGCATCCAACTCTTGATTTCAGCTCAGGTCATGATCTCAGGGTCCTAAGGTTGAACCCTGTGTGGGGCACTGAACTGGACATGAGACCTGCTTGTGATTCTCTATCTCCCTCTGCCCCCTTCCCTGTCGTGTACTGTTTTTCTCTCTAAAATTAAATAAACAAACAAACTAAAATTTATATGGAAAGGCAAAGAAGTAGCTCAAAAGAGTAGCTCAATGAATTTGAAAAAGAAGAATGAAGTGAGAATCAAGTCTAATCTATTCCAAAATGTACTCTATATCTTAGCAGTAAAGGTTGTGATACTGATAAAGGGATAAATACATAGGTCAATGGAATAGTATAGAGGTTATGGGAATTGACCCTCAAAAATAGGAGAAGAATAAATGAAACAAGATGGGATTGGGAGGGAGACAAACCATAAATGACTCTTAATCTCACAAAACAAACTGGGGGTTGCTGCGGGGAGGTGGGATTGGGGGAGGGGGAGCGGGCTATGGACATTGGGGAGGGGAAGCGAACCATAAGAGACTATGGACTCTGAAAAACAACCTGAGGGTTTTGAAGGGTCAGGGGTGGGAGGTTGGGGCAACCTGAGGGTTTTGAAGGGTCAGGGGTGGGAGGTTGGGGGAACAGGTGGTGGGTAATGGAGAGGGCACGTTTTGCATGGAGCACTGGGTGTTGTGCAAAAAGAATGAATACTGTTACGCTGAAAAAATAAATAAAATGAGAAAAAAAAAAAAAAAAAAAAAAAAATATGCCCAACCAATTTTTTTTTAGTTTTGACAAAGGTAGAAAATTGATTCAATGGAAGAAAGAGCATTTTTAACAAATGGTGCTGGAGCAACTGGCCATTCATAGACAAAAAGTGAATTTTAAGTGTTATGCCTTATACAAAAATGAACTCCAATGGATAAGTGTAAAATGTAAAACTATTAAAATTTTAGAAAAAAAAATCAGAGAAAATCTTCAGAATTATACTACTAGGAAGAAACTTTAACTTTATACCCAAAGCATAATTTATATAAGGAAACATTCATAAATTAGACTTTATCAAAATTTAGAATTTTTGCTCTCCAAAAACCCTATGAAGAGGATAAAAAGATATATCAGAGGATGGGACAATGTAGTTGCAAACCACATATCCAGCAAAAGACTTTATCTACAATACAGAAAGAATTTTCAAACTCAACAATAAAAAAACAACAAGTAAGAAAATAGGCAAAAGATGTGAACAGACATTTTACAGAAATAGATATACAGACAAATATAGGGGAAAATAACACATGAAAAATATTAAACATCATTAGCCATTAAGAAAATTTAAACTATAACACAAGGAGTTTATTACACACATATCAGAAAAGGTAAAATAAAATCAGTAGTGACAACATCAATTTCTGGCAAAGATGTAAAGAAATCGGATCACTCATAAATTGCTGACGGGAATATAAAATAGTGTAACTATTCTGAAAAATAGTTTTTCAGTTTCTTAGAGAACTGAACATGGGACTAACCTACAACCCAACAGTTGCACTAAAAGACATTATTCTCAGAGAAATAAAAAGTTACATTCACACAAAAGTACATACACAGATGTTCCTAAAAGTTTAACTCATAATATGCCCAAACGAACAAAAAGGTATTTTCTAAATGTGCTATTGTTCAGATGGCCATGTTCTTTTTAAATGTTCATAGTATAAGGGAAGCTTCAGAATTGTGGCAGAAATAATAAAAATGATGCAATTACATGCTAACAGTGTAAGGATAAGCTCATAGTTTGACAATAAAAAATAAAGACTGAATGAGAAATGCCAAAAATTTAAAAAATAAGTTTGTATTAATAATTGGGTAATTTGAGAAATAATTTGTTGATTTTTTATTTTAACAAATAACATATACTTATCAGAAAAAGCTTTCAGTCATTGACAAAGAATATAAATTAGACAACAAGTGAAGTGAGGCTTTTACACAGCTAAGCTAAAACACTCAAGTCAAACTCCTATAAAAATGAAATTGGCAGAATATATGAAATCTTTCCCCTTTCTATCAAAGGTGCTGCTGACTATATTAGATGAAAATGCTAAAGGAAGTAGATACAGCCAAATATTATAGGCACAAATGTATAAGAACATAAATGCTAGAAGCAATATTACAGCTCAGGTTTTGTTTTGTTTTTTTTTTTGATAAAATGTAAGTGGAAAATTATTACCAGGCTATTCTTCAATAGAAGGCAACAAAATCAAATGTATGTAAGACTTTTCAATCAGTCTTGGAATAAATGTCATTTTAAAGGTTGTGACATTTAATTTTCTTAAGAAAAAAGATAAGTTTTTTTTTATTTTAGTGAATGAAACAATTTTTAAAATGGATAACAGAAGGTAAACAAAAATGTTTTTTCTTTCTGCCTGCAACTACTATGCAGTACTCAAAAGAGTCTAAAATGTTCTCTGAGCATATGAAAAAAAATACATGTACACACACACATACCCACCATAAATACACAAACAAAATGCTCTGCCATGTATTTAATTGCCAGAAGTACTTTCAATAGCTGAAGAGAAATAGATGTGTAAGGTCTTGCCTTGGTTTATGGTTTAGACTAAGTTGTTACATCATCATAAAGGTGGGAGAAACAGGTATTATTATATTGAATAAGTGACTTCATTACAGTAAGAAAGACAAGTGTGATACAATAACATTATTTAAATAGGCAAAATATAGTACATTTAAGTAGAAAAGTTTACTAATGAAATAGTTATGGAATCTCATTTCTTTAAAAGGAATTTCAGAGATAATTTTATTAAGATTATATAAATAATATACTAATATTAATTTTAAGCACAGAGAAAAATATTTTAAAAAAATCAATTCTTAAAATGTTATGAAATATCACAAACCCAACGGGATCAAAGATGGATATAGTGCAATACTCTCTCAAATATGTTATAGTTGTGAAAACTAATTATCGATTACAGTTTAACTTTAGGATTCAGTCAAATTCAGGATACGGTAACTAAAAATGATAGAATATTATATACCTAGTCTTGAATTCATTACTATCATTTTTCAAAACTAATAAAGGAAAGATGAATTGATCAAATGCAAATGAGAATGCCCATTTATGAAGGGCTTTTAAAGGGCAATGAATCCATATTTACAATGTTATGATAAGTACCAAGTGCTAATATTTAATAGATTCCCATATTCCAAAATAAATCTTAATAGAAATGTTAAATAGGAAGAGTTTTGCATAGCTTAGGAGAAATTCTGTTCAACACCAAATATGTTGGGTATCTGCCAGAGTCAGCCTTCATGTTTCTTCTTAAATCATATTGTGGCAAATAAGACCAGATGTATGAAATAAATTGTTCTGTTTTTTGTTCATTCCTCATTTTTATGTGAAAAATTATCAAATATTTGCTGAATAAGCATGCACAACTTTGCACTAAATGCTACAAGTTAAAAATGACTGAAATTTATTTCCAGCCTTCAATTACTTTATGTATCTAATAAAAGACATGAAGATAACACAAATGAAATGAAGCCTGTAAGAAAAAGCAAGCATTCTGATGAAGTCAGAGGCTACAGTTTTTTAATCTTTGTTTTTTTGACACATTATATGAGTTATTTATACAAAATGTTGTTGTTGAATTAACTAATAAAAATGTCATCTGGGTAGACCTTTGATTTCTGAATTATTGAAAGGAAGGAGCTATGTGCAGTATTTGGAATTTTTCTATAAAGTACTATTGTCACTTATCTTCAGTTTATGTGTTTATTCATTTGTTTATATAATTATGAACTTGTGTGTATTTATTTACTGCATTGGGTTATAATTGGCTCATAGAGTATGTATTTTGCTGTTCAGATTTTCCAACTTTAACCAGTAGGAGTTCTTCCAGTTTGATTTTTGTGTCCCTGTAGCATACTCCATTTTTTAGTTTTTAAAGCACTTTTGCATCAGGCTCATCTTATATTTTTTTCTTTTCCAAGCTGTGGAATAGGTCATTTTTCCAAACAGCCCTTGATTCCTTTAAAAACTCAATAGTAAGACTTTTTCCCTGCTGAAAAAAAAATTTACATAGACAAAATTTTGATCAGATACTTCTCAAAAAATATTCACTAGTTATCAGAGGAATGCAAATTGAAACCACCATTTAATACCACTGTACACATAAGAGAATAGCTAACATATAAAAAAGACAAACTATGGTTTATTTAGGATAAGCAACAACTCCAAATCTAGATACATCACTTGAAGTCAAACACAAAAGACTACGTATTTCATGATTCCAGTTATATGAATGAAAAAGTGGACAGCTACTTTGGAAAACAGTATGACAGTATCTAATGAGATATAATATACATTTACCATACTACTCACACATGTAGGTACTTACTCATGAGAAGTGAAAACAGTTGTTTACACAAAAACATTTTCTGTAGCTTTATTAAGATATAAATGACAAAATATTGTCTAAGTTTAAGGTGCAAAGTGTATTGACTGGATACATTTTCTATTGGGAAATGATTATCACCATGACATTAACTAGCGCCTCCTTCTTATCACATAAGAACAGGCATCTATGTGTATATTTATCTTGTTTCTCATTTGAAGCAATCACCTAACATCCTAACATAGGGCATGGCTGTCATAGGTACTCAGTAGAGATCTGTTCAATAGAAAGCTTTAATTAAGTTAAGAAAAAGTATATTTGCTCCAAGGTAATCATATAAATTATATATATATATATACACACAAATTATAAATTATACAAATAAAATATATAAAAATAAAATATATAAATATATTTTATATATGCATATGTATATAAACTACTATGTAGTTTATATACATATACTATATGTATATAAACTACTAAGTAGTTTATATACATATAGTAACCACTAAGAGTGTTAGAAACATTTTTTCCTAAATATAATAGCAGTTTGGATATTATGATGTGAATTTATTTTTCTAAAAGGTAATTTAATTTTTTGTTCCAACTTTTATGGAACCAAAGCCCGATTTTTATACGTATTGGAAGGATTCATGTAAAATCTCCAGTATTCTTTGTGAATGAAGAAGAGAAATATTTAAGTAAGAAGGAAAGAAAGGATGATAAGAAAGAGGAAAGAACGAGGAGGAAATGAAGGAAAGCAGAAAGAATGACATAAAAAAAGGATGCTAATTAATTACAGTGTGTCAAAAAGTGAACATTCTTAAAATTAGAAAAATAAAAACTGATAATCTGAAATACAGATTCTCTGGTGTTAAGTGTATTTGCTCAACATTTTCCCAAAATAACCAAAAGAGAACTTGAAAGTAATACAAAATTTTAAAAAGAAATGATTCTATTTTAGGAAAGGGCAAATAGAGAAAACTGCTAATGTTGCCATAGTGTTGAGATATTTTGGCAATGTACCATTTTTTTTTCTTTTAGAAGGCGTAACAGGAAAATTACTCATATGCATATAATTCTCCAAAATTCATATGAAGCGTCTGAAAATAGCACCTACCTTAGAAAAATGCACTTTTTTCCAGACCAATGGATATGTGATTAAAGCCACCATTATACAAGCTGTAATCACATTTCCTTTGCAGCTGATGTGAATTATTCTTAAAGGTTGTTGGCAACACATTCATTTGGAATAGAAATACATTCAGATTTTGAAATGTAGATTTTCCCTTGGGCATTCAGTTTAGTTCTCCATCTTTTGTCTTCCATTCTTTCTTGTATAGAGATCAGAAGAGACTCCCAAATCCTCTATTTTGCATATATATAAGAATCTCGGCCTGGAAGTGTCTGGAGACTACCCGGAAATAATTTTTTAGAATGGCATTTGTTTGCCTTAGAAGTAAAAAAATAATTTTGTGACATTTCTTCAGATAATAGGAAATAGTGTTACAGGGCTCTTTGCAAATATTAGCCATAATACATTTTATGAAAGCTTATTCATTTTCTTAGATTTACTGGGGTATAAAATGAGAACCGTGTTGAAGCACTATTACATTTTCCTCAATAATTTGAGAATTCGTTGAAATGCTGTTAAATAGTTGTAGCCAAGGGGTGTCTGGGTGGCTCCGTTGGTTAAGCGTCTACCTTCATCTCAGGTCATGATGCCGGGGTCTTGGGATCAAGCCCCACTTTGGCTCCCTGCTCAGGGAGACCCCTGCTTCTCCCTCTCCCACACCACCTCCTCCTCCCACCCTTGTGCTCTGTCTCTCGTTCTCTCCCAAATAAATAAATAAAATCTTTTAAAAAATAGTAGTAACCAATGTTCACTTGATAATATTTCACTTTAGTATTATCAAAGAATACTGGATTCCATTGAAGTTAATTTTTCAAGCAATTAAGGTTTAGCTTTTTAATTATCAAAATTTCATTGGGAATAAACATCTTATTTGCAGATCAGTTGTAATTTTTTTTATTTTTTGTAATGCTCTAAATACTGAATTGTATCTAATTTATTGGAAATGTGTTTCTATACCAGTATTCCAGCTAGTTTCAGTCAGTCAACTTTTTTATTCATGTAGTAATTAAGATTTAAAGAATTCAAAACTACCCTTATGTTTATATAAATATGCCTTACAGACTGCTAGTATTACATGTAACTAAGATGCCTGTTAAAAATGTTCTTGCTTATGCCTGTCTCTCATAGATTTTTATTCCTTAATCTGGGTTATGACCTAATAATTTATATAATTAACAACTCACATGATTTTTATGCATTAAATTTAGAGAATTACCTAATTGTATTTTGTAAGAGGTGATATGAATGGAAATGAGTGAATAAATGCATTCTTACCATCTCAGAGAACAAATTTGATATGCAATTTTATGTCACAAATGGATAAATAAAAGGTGTTTTAATTTTCTTAAGAAAATTTCCTTTGGAGATTATAGCACCAGTCATTTAAAAGAAAAATGTATGCTCTTAATTCTAAATGGGTCTTATCTAGTCATCAAAGCTGACCTGGGAGAATCTCTACCTATAAAATAATAGCATATAATTGAACTGAGTGCCTAAGGAATATAAAATGATATTTATTTACAATTTATAATTTATTACAAGACTCAAATTCCTCTAGATAAATAAGTAAGTTCTAGTTAGTGGGGTGGTAAAATATGAGATAACCCCTGCCCCAGTATTTTCCCTTTATCTAGAGATCTCAAGGCAACAAATTTTACATGTAATATGTAAAATTTATATCAATTTTCGTATAATGCCTCTGTGTACTTCAATTATGCTTCCTCAGCATATATCTAAATGTCTTATACATTTTCTATGGTAGAAATTCAATTTAAAATTATATTTAATGCATATAAATAAGTTATTCCTGTGGTTTACTAAAAATAATTGAAAAAGCAAACAGCAGTTATTTCTGAACAATTGTTATATAATATATTTTCTGACTAGTTTCCTATAAATAGAATAGAGGGGAGAAAAGACCTCAAAACCTCAAAATTAGAATGGGTGTATAATAAAGTATTTGGTGTAACTATTTTTAAAGCTGTATATAATTATTATTGCATTCACATACACAAATTACTCATTACCTGCTGAAGAACTGAATTTCTGTGGGAACATTTTGAAAAGTCGGGAAGGAAAGAATGATAGAATAAATCCTTGGAACATTCAAGACTTGTGAATTTCTTGTGATCAGTCATTTGTTTCTATACATTTGTGGTAGGTTCAGTGAAAGTTCAGTAAGGAAAATAAAAAATACATTAGGCTTTTCAACAGAAGAAATTTAAATAAGGAATCCATCATATTTCATTATGAAATATACCTTGGATTTCCACAGATGGGGCAGTATACACAGCAGCTGTGCGGCTGCTGCTGGTAACTATGTGGAGGTCCTGGGCATAGCTCAAGGACTATTGAAGAGACGTGTTACAGAAATTCTAAAAATGGCAGGAGACTATAGTCAAGTGCCATTGCTGAGTGAAGTCTAGTTTCTGCTAGTGGGGCTAATTCCTCTTGCTGGTGCCATGTTGACAAGAAGGTAAAGATTCTTCTTCCTTCATGCCTTTGAATCCTTTTTAAAATTCCCTGTTGGCAAAAGCTAACAGGAAGTTGGATGGTAAAGGTTTCTGGGAAGTGTAGTTTGCAGAGTTCCAATCACAACTTCATTGCTCACAGAAGAGAATAGTTAATTTAAAGGTACAGGACAAGGTACAAGGACACATACTGTCCTTACAAAGTCCTTACAAATGTTCCAAAGGACTATATGTATACACACACACACACACACACACACACACACACACATATATATATATATTTATTTATTTATAATAAGCTTTGTGTAAGAGTTCTGACATGAAAAGAAAGGCTATTGTGATAGTTTCAGATGCCAGAAGGGCATGTAGAGGATTGCATATTTACTGTAAAGGATTAAGAATATATCATTATTATACTACTTGTTGTATGTTTCTTAGCTGGTTACCTGACTGGTTTCCCATTAAAACATGATGTTTCTATAGGATCTTAATACTTGTAGTGCATAGCATTTTAGGATATGGTAAGTGCTCAGAAATGTTGAATGAAATGAGGACCTGGATTGACTTAGAATGTTACCTGAGATTTGAAGGTAGTAACATCATGTCAGTTTCATAATGCTAAGGAAATGGAACGTTCTTCTCTTTCTTCACAACTTCTGTGTTTGATTGAAATAAGGAGAACTCTCTCCTAATTAGATATGAAGAGAATTCAAAAGAATTGTAAGCAATATTTAATCAAAATGGGAAGACTAGGGATAATGGAATGTAGTTTTTTCCCACACATTCTTGATTAAACAACATTGAAAAACAGATGACTTAAATTTTTTTAAGATTTTATTTATTTGTCAGATAGAGATCAAAAGTAGTCAGAGAGGCAGATAGAGGGAGAGGAGGAAGCAGGCTCCCCACCAAGCAGAGAGCCCAATGTGGGGCTCAATCCCAGGACCCCGGGATTATGACCTGAGCTGAAGGCAGAGGCTTTAACCCACTGAGCCACCCAGGCCCTCCAGATGACTTAAATTTAGTAGGAGGATTCTTTTATCTGTATGTGTCCACCTATATATGAAACTCGGTAAAATTTATTGTGACATAAATTAGTGCTTAGAACCTTTTCTCCAAAGCAGTCAACAGTCTCATTTTTTCTCCTTTTAGTGTCTCCTTAAATGACTTTGCAAAGGAAATTGCATGCCTACTCTCACATATTCCACATTTAAGTAATCTTCACTGCCACACATTTCCTTTATTTTTTCCCACTTGTACCTGACCCTGTCTAAGCATGAAATCATCAGTCTGAGTTTGAAATCAGGTTACTTACCTTGAATGTTAGGGCCTTATGCTCCAACTTGATGTCATAACAATAATCAGGAATTCTGTTTGTACTGTTTTAGACTAAAATTGACATGTATGGAGAAAATAATTATGAAATACGTTGTTTCATTCTCCCCTTTTTTTCTTCCTTTTTTGCCCTAGTGTTTTACCTTTCTGATGATGTAGTCAACCACAATCATGGTTATGTGAAGACATAGCTGTGTTGTTTGTAAATACCTTCATATGAGACCAGTTCTGATAATTGCTCCTACAGGACATTTGAAATAATACTAGAACTCTTTCATTTACTATGTCTATGTAATTACTCTAGAACTTTAGCATACGATAAAGATTCCTCAGGTTCATAAATCCCACCTTTTAATGGAGAAGTGTCAACCTCATATTTAAAGAGGACATGTAGGATGGAGTATTTATTGGTGTGGCTATCTTTTGAAAATACAGTCTGCCACAGGGACTAATATTATTTTCTGCTTAGATGAGCCAGAAACGACATTAGACCTTAAGATATGTAATATACTAAACAATCCTCTAAGGAGATTATTAATGACATTTTATAAATTAGAAATGATTTAGAGATGTTAAGAAATCTTGCAATTATCAATTTATTTATAATGTATTTATTAAGGCATTAATTTAGTTTATTTAGATTACTTGAAATCCTCTATGTGCCATGTGCTACACAAGGAAAAGAATAAAATAGAACCCAGATTTTAAGGAACTTAAAATCTGGTGGGAAAGATAAACCCTGGAAGATTGTTCCTATGAAATTTAATGCATTTACCATTAAAGAAACAGATAAGACCTTTCAACTGGCTATATTTCAAAGGTGAAATAGAAGTTAGCCAGTTAGAGTAAGGAAAAGATAAATGTAAAAAAGGAAGGAAAAAGATAAGTAATTCTGAACAGCTTGGATTAACCAAAAAAACAGTGGAAGAAAATAAAAAGTTTGTAGTATTTCAGTAATTCTAGACAGTGATATGCAATGCAAGAATGAACATAAGGGACCAGGACAGGAAAGCAACATTCAGCTCATCAACAGGCACATGAATAAATGGACTTTATCTCTAGGCATAGGGATGGAATTAGATAATTTTGGTAGGAGTGTGATGAGTTCAGATGTGTAGTTCACACAGATATCTGTCAATACCTATGTGGGTAATAAATGTGTTCAAAGAAGAAAGTAATAGAAGCAGAGGGATCAGTGACAAAGCAGGAGGAACATGTAGGATCAGAGTGTGTGCATTTGAGGTATGCATGTGTGTATGCGATTGTGTGTGTGTAACTATATAAAATGGGAAAATGCATGATAGTTACATAAAACATAGAGGAAACACTGATGATGCAGGAGGAAAGAAACAGTTATAGAAAAACATTCCTAGCTATTCAGTAGTAAAGAAAGCATTGCCCAAGCCAGGAAAGAGTGGACTCATCAGGAATATTGAAGGACACATAGTGTAATGGAATTCCTTCAAATTCTATTCTGGGGGTTGGAGAGAACAATCTTCAATAGATTGAGTGAGCACGAAATGAGATGGAAATTTTGTGATACCTCTATATAGAAGTTTGGATAAGAGGCAGTATTTTAGTTCTGTGGGTCTGAAAGAACATGTCCCAGAATTATGCCCCTGGGAGGCCAGATATCTGCTTTGGCAGTCTACCAACTCCCTTTCCTCAATGAGTGAGCATTTTCCCAGAGTGTTAATTCTCTGGGAGTTTCTGATCTGCCCTGTAGAAAAGCAGGTTATACTCCAATTACCCAGTTGCCTTGAGGCAGGGGTCTCCTGGAAATTATTTTCTTTCTTTAATTGTAAAGATGACACATAATAGACAAGTCAAACAATTTAAAACAGTGGTATAATTTAACTTGTTCCTCTAGGAGTTATATCTAAAGTTAGATTTATGTTCAATTTTGCAGGCAAGGGTAATTTAATGAGGATGCTGCATACTTCCTATTGCATTGTGTTATGAGGCATATATAATGCTATAGAAAGGAAATGATTTGGATCTTATCTTGTCCATATGTTTGTCATCTTACACTTTGTATAATCTGAGAACTACCACAACACTTTCCCTCACAATTCAAATATTCCCCATTGGGATTCTGATTTATACTGCTTGGAATTTATAGTTAAAGTTTGGGAGAACCAGTATTTATTTTGTGTTGAATTTTCCTATCAAAATTCCTACTTTACCACATGTTTTCACTAAAAAAGAACTTAAATGTAATCAGGCAACAGATCATCTGTTAAAATGGCCCTTTTCTTTTTATTTCTTGATATACGTTCTAATAAAAGACTTCCTAAAATTGAGCCATCAAAAATGATAATAATTTGAAAGTAATGCATTATGGTTTTGATTTTAAGAATAGGTTCTGTTGTTCTGTCAGTTGTCTTTTGGTTTTGTTAACTGTTTCCTTTGCTGTGCAAAAGCTTTTGGTCTTGATGAAATCCCAATAGTTCATTTTTGCCCTTGCTTCCCTTGCCTTTGCCGTTGTTCCTAGGAAGATGTTGCTACGGCTGAGGTCGAAGAGGTTGCTGCCTGCATTCTCCTCAACGATTTTGATGGATTCCTTTCTCACATTGAGGTCCTTCATCCATTTGGAGTCTATTTTCGTGTGTGGTGTAAGGAAGTAGTCCAATTTCATTTTTCTGCATGTGGCTGTCCAATTTTCCCAGCACCATTTATTGAAGAGGCGGTCTTTTTTCCATTGGACATTCTTTCCTGGTTTGTTGAAGTAATTGCAAATGACATATCAGATAAAGGGCTAGTATCCAAAATCTATAAGGAACTTAGCAAACTCAACACCCAAAGAACAAACAATCCAATCAAGAAATGGGCAGAGGACATGAACAGACATTTCTGCAAAGAAGACATCCAGATGGCCAACAGACACATGAAAAAGTGCTCCACATCACTCAGCATCAGGGAAATACAAATCAAAACCACAATGAGATATCACCTCACACCAGTCAGAATGGCTAAAATTAACAAGTCAGGAAATGACGGATGCTGGCGAGGATGTGGAGAAAGGGGAACCCTCCTCCACTGTTGGTGGGAATGCAAGCTGGTGCAACCACTCTGGAAAACAGCATGGAGGTTCCTCAAAATGTTGAAAATAGAACTACCCTATGACCCAGCAATTGCACTACTGGGTATTTACCCCAAAGATACAAACATAGTGATCCGAAGGGGCACGTGTACCCGAATGTTTATAGCAGCAATGTCTACAATAGCCAAAGTATGGAAAGAACCTAGATGTCCATCAACAGATGAATTGATAAAGAAGAGGTGGTATATATACACAATGGAATACTATGCAGCCATCAAAAGAAATGAAATCTTGCCATTTGCGACAACGTGGATGGAACTAGAGCGTATCATGCTTAGTGAAATAAGTCAATCGGAGAAAGACAACTATCATATGATCTCCCTGATATGAGGACATGGAGAAGCAACATGGGGGGTTAGTGGGATAGGAGAAGAATAAATGAAACAAGATGGGATTGAGAGGGAGACAAACCATAAATGACTCTTAATCTCACAAAACAAACTGGGGGTTGCTGGGGGGGTGGGATTGGGAGAGGGGGAGGGGGCTATGGACATTGGGGAGGGTAAGTGCTATCGTGAGTGCTGTGAAGTGTGTAAACCTGGCGATTCACAGACCTGTACTCCTGAGGATAAAAATACATTATATGTTTATTAAAAAAAAAAATTTGGAAGGGGAGGCGAACCATAAGAGACTATGGACTCTGAAAAACAACCTGAGGGTTTTGAAGGGTCAGGGGTGGGAGGTTGGGGGAACAGGTGGTGGGTGATGGGGAGGGCACGTTTTGCATGGAGCACTGGGTGTTGTGCAAAAAGAATGAATACTGTTACGCTGAAAAAATTAATAAAAAGGGGAAAAAGAAAAAAAAAATTGTCAGGAAAAACTAAAAACTCCAGTCAATTTGGAGACATTTAATTGGTAGTAGTGATGAAGTTCTAGAACACAGGTGAGGTTCGGTGGGATGAGGTCCGGAGCCGATGACCAAGAAAGAATTCTTGAGACATCTTTGGTGCAAAATGGTGGTTTATTAAAGCACGGGGACAGGACCCGTGGGCAGGAAGAGCTGCTGCCCTGGCATGTGAGGAGTGGTCTATCATATACTTGTAAGTTGGGGAGGGGATTAGGGATGGCATAAGTCTCTAAGGAATTTTGGAAGCAAGGTTTCTAGGACCTTGAGGGGCTAGCTATTGTGGGGGAAAGGTTATTCATTACCAGTAATAAAACCTTCTCGTGAGACCCTTTAGATGTATATCAGTGGGCCATATGCTTGGGAATAATTGTCGACACTATCTTGGAGGTTTAGAGATAAAGTTTCCAAAGGAATTGTTAAAGTAGACTTACAGGATCCTGGTTGGGGGTAGAAGGTTGGTCAGGCTAGGATTGTCCTTTGCCCTTAGCAAAGCCTTAAGGCGGAGGTCACTCTGCCTGTTTTAAGGGCTTGTCAGTAGGTAAGGAAATCTAATAATTATTCTTCTGCCTTTGTGTCCCACATCAGCAGTTCCAGTTTACTTTTTTGTTTGAATGTTTGTTTGTTATTTTTGGTATTGGTTCAGTGAGCTTATGTTGATAGAGGAAAAAAATGACAGTAGTTTTGAAGAAGTGGGTTTGCAACATCAGAAAGAACCACAGATAATTTTTGGTATCCTTGAAAAGAGGAGGTCTTACGAAAGCCTTCATCACTGTGCTCATTGCTATCATTATCGTTGTTATTACTTACAATTGTCGCCTTGCTTTGTATTGTTTCCTGATAAATAAGAATTATATTAAACATACTTCAGTATTTCACAATTGCGTCATATTTTTAACTGGTTAAAAAGAACAACCGAATTAGTCTGTTATCCATGTAGTTATCTGGTTCTATAAGTTTAAGTTACCTGGCTAAGGTCATAGTGCTAGAAAGCCCCAGATATAGGACTAGAATTCCATAGTTTTGTCTACTACACAAGGACATCTGTCTACTTTTTATACAAGAGTCTAGCCACTTAGAGGTCACTCAGAGGCTTGTCCAAGCATTTCCAAAAAACAAGTGAAATAATTTCATAAATTAGGACATTCTAATGTGTCTATGTAAGTTGATGTAATAGTTCTTCATTGTTATTATTTAAATGATCTTGTTATTACGAAAGTTTTATATATATATATAAATGCAAATATATTTTGTTCACACAAATAGTTTAATAAATAGACATTTTTCTCACTTAATAATATGTGAAGTTCTTTCTATATTAGCATATATTGATTTGCTCTAGCTGTTTTAAGGACAGCATGGAACATACCATATGGAAATACAATGACTAATTTATCACAATTGATTATAGCCTCCTTCTCTTCTCCAGGCTTTTGTCACTCTTCTGAATCTACCATCCTGTCTGCAACTCTGCTAATTAATATGGAAACAATCCTGGGAGAGGTCCTACTTTTCTATTTTATCTATACTGTCTTTCTAAATGATGCTTCTAAATATTGTTTATATTCCAATGACTCTCAAAACTGTATCAAGACCATAGATCAATATTTAATAGGAATCTCAAAAATTTCACAGACAAAACAAAATTCCATACTGCAAACCTCCATACGGTTTCTCTGCTTCTTCATGGTAGTATATCATATTATCATGTGCCATATACTCAATCAAAACCTAGGAGTCCAATTTTAATTCTTGTCATTACCTCACCTCCCACATTCAGTACATCTATAAGTTTCATTAGCTGTTCCTCGAAATATATTCTACATCTTTCTACTCTTGATTTTCTTCATAATTAAAGTCACTGTCACCTCTCTCCTATATTATAGCTATAGACCTTTTTCCTTTCTTCTTCCCCCCCTCTTACAATCCAATCTCTATATTGAACCTCAAGAGGTACTTCAAAATATAAGCAAGATTACAGATCCCCCAGCCCCATTTTATAATTCCAGTGTCTTTCTATTGCACGTAGCATAAAATCCAAACTCCTTGCCCCAAATAGCCTTATCTGAGTTGGCTCTTACTTACCTTCTCAGCCTTATCTCATAAAATGTTCTCCCAAAACTGAACTGGCTTGTCCAACTGCAATTCATTCCTTCCTCTAAACATGAGAGAGCTTTCCCTGGGCTTCCCTCCAGCCATATTTCTGGATGAATATCAGGATTGCTAATCAGATGCTCTTGTGTGAGCATTTGGAAGACAGAAGTGAGACAGTGGGCAGCTTTCTGCCCAATTGGCCTTTTCCTTCTGCCAAACAAATTTGGGGATCCAAGGGTTCTCATAACAATATTCAAGTGTCCATCCTCTGGTTTCCTGGTTGTTGAGAGGCAGGTGTGGTGGAGGCAGTGGCCAGATTTCTTTCTCCACTGCCTAATGACCAGCTTTGTGGGTATGGAATATCAACAGCTGTATAATTTATCTTGGCTCACTACATAAGAGCTTTGGCAGCATGTGTGGAACAAAGAAGATCCAATAGTAGTCTCAAGAGACAAATTCCCTTGCAGGTTGGTTCTCTGGTATGCTGAGGGCCATTCCTGGAAACACAGCCTATTCTTCCAGCAATTACATAGCTTAGTTCTTAGAAAGTCTGTTCTGGTAGTGCGCCCAGGTGGCTCAGTCTTTTGAGTCTGACTATTGATTTCAGCTCAGGTCATTATCTCAAGAGTTATGGGATTGAGCCCTGCATCAGACTCTGCACTCAGTGGGGAGTCTACTTGGGATTCTCTCTCTCCCTTTCCCTCTACCCTTACCACCCTGCTCTAAAAATAAACAAATGAATCTTTGTTTTTTTAAGTCTGTTCTGTTTAAATGACGAGCTGTTGCCTTTTACTAGTACAGAAAACTTACTGAAACATGTACCAAACTATTCTTCATTATCTTTGCCTTTGAACTAGCTCTTACCTTGAACATGCTACCCTCAAAGTATGCAGAGCAGCCTTCAAAGTATCGTTAAGATTTCAGCTGAATTATCTCCTAAAAATGGTTTCCCTTGAACATCCTATCAAAACTATTCCCTCTTTTGAAGGGTCAGGGGTGGGAGGTTGGGGGAACAGGTGGTGGGTAATAGGGAGGGCACGTTTTGCATGGAGCACTGGGTGTTGTGCAAAAACAATGAATACTGTTATGCTGAAAAAATAAATAAATTAAAATAAAAAAAAAAAACTATTCCCTCAATATGCAGCTTTCACATCCCTCTATTTTTTTGTCTTTACAACAATTATCAACAAGAAAGATGATTTGGGGGGGATTTACTTTTTATTGTTTGTCTCTCTTCATCTCCTTCTATATCCTTAGAATGTAAATTCCATGAGATCAGGGTATTTGTCTTCTTTACTATTGGGTTCTCAGGCCTAGAAGAGAACCTATAATATCAAAAACAAACATTTGTTCATTAAGCAACTGAATGAATGAGTGAATGAATGAATAAGAACTGCTTGCTCATAGCTTGATGAACAATAAATTTATGAGTTTTATGGTAATATAAAGAATTTGTGAATGAGCACCTTGAAAAGACCATCTTTGTATATATGCAAGCATATCTATAGGGTGACATTCTAGAAGTAGGGATTTGGGGGTTAAAGAGCACATTTTTTTTCTTTTTTTTTCCCATTTTATTTATTTTTTCAGCGTAACAGTATTCATTCTTTTTGCACAACACCCAGTGCTCCATGCAAAACGTGCCCTCCCCATTACCCACCACCTGTTCCCCCAACCTCCCACCCCGACCCCTCAAAACCCTCAGGTTGTTTTTCAGAGTCCATAGTCTCTTATAGTTCGCCTCCCCTTCCAAATTTTTTTTTTTTAATAAACATATAATGTATTTTTTCCCCAGGGGTACAGGTCTGTGAATCGCCAGGTTTACACACTTCACAGCACTCACGATAGCACTTACCCTCCCCAATGTCCATAGCCCCCTCCCCCTATCCCAATCCCACCTCCCCCCAGCAACCCCCAGTTTGTTTTGTGAGATTAAGAGTCATTTATGGTTTGTCTCCCTCCCAATCCCATCTTGTTTCATTTCACATTTTAACGTGTATTGCCAAATGCACATGCACATGTAGTTTTAATATGTATTGCCAAATTACATTCAAAGATGTTACACCAATTTCCACTCCTATTAATGAGGTACGAGTGTTCATTTAACAACATGAGCCACAGCTTAAGTATTGCCAAAATTTTAAACCATTGAAAGATGAAACTGGTTTTCATTAAGACATTTTTCATGTGTTGCAGATTTTTTAAATTATATTTTTTTGTTTTATTTTTCATGACATTCTCCACGCAGGTGCTCTTACTTATTTATTTTTTTTAGTAATAAAGTTTGTTTTATTTCTTTTGTAGTTTTTGGTTCAGTTCTCATTCTTCACACCAGTGTTCTGCAGGATTTTATCTCTGTGTTAGATTTTTTTTTTTTTTTTTTATTGTGGAAATTTCAGACTTATGGCAGACTTGCAGAAAGATATAACCATGTGCCCTCAGGGATAATATTTTTGATTGCTTATGATAAAGGAGGCTATTCTAGCATAAGCTCCAGATCAACTTTAAATTATTTCCTATTTTTCCTAACTTAATTTTTTCTTTTATTTTTCTTTTTCATTTTATGATGTGCGTATGACTATTGATTTGTATCATTTTTTCATATTCAGCTATGAGATAAAGAATCAAAATAACAGTGGTGTAAACAAAATAAAAATCTATAAACAGTCTAAGGCTAGTATAGTCTACTTTGTGAAGTCTTTGGGCAACCTAATTCTATTTAATTGTTTTCATATATTCTTAGCATGATCTTTGGAATGCTCACATGGACCAAGCTGTAGACAGATCTATGTTTCTGAAGCTAGGATAAAGAAAGGAATGATTGAGGAGGGACAGAGTTTGTATGTCAGCACTTTTTTTTAAGGAATGTTCTGAAAGCTGCTGTAGAACATTTTTGCTTTAAAGGGAATTAGAATTTAATCATGTGTTCACACATAATAATGCTAGCAATTGTTCTTCTTCCTGGCCATTTTACATGATATAAATAGAGAGTTTTATTATGGAAATAGAGGATGATACTATTTAGGAATATCTGTGAGGGTATTTCTGCTTTAGATGGCATTAGATGGAATTTAGTCATGTCTCCATATCTAGTAGTGCTAGAAACTGTCTGTTCTTGGCCATTTTACTTGCTATAAATGGAGAAAAGGAAAACAGCCTTTTCTCTGACTTTTCTCTAATTTTGTCTGACAAAATTAACCTTATTCATTTATTTTTTTTTCTTGCTATCTAACTCTTTTTTAGGCCTTTTGAATTTTTTCCCCAAGAACACAGGAGGTTTAGGGAATAATATATATAATATATGCATAATATATTATATATATAATTATATTTAATATATTTAAATTTATATAGGCATATTCATCAAATTTAAAGGTAGTCAACACAGGTGAAAGGGTTGCAATTCAACAATGTGAAAAGCTTCCATTTTACATTTCAGTACATCTGTTTTCCAAGGCAATTCCTGAATATAATTAATATGACACCTAATAATTAAAACCGATTAATAAATTTTATAGAAGAAATTATGCTAGATTATGACCTAATTCAGTATTACAACAAAATGGAATTATATCTTTCATGTGACTTGCTAAATTTCCATTTTGCTGATAGCATTTTAATATGGTTATAATTTGCTTTATTACATTTATTTCAAAAATGAAGATGAAATAAAAACTAGTTAGTTCTCAAATTTATACATAAATTTTTAAATGAGTTTGAATTAGAACTATCAGTTTGTGTTTCTATGATTGGAAATTACATAAACTATCTCAGCCTTAGTTGCTTCAATGATGTAATGAGAACATTTTACTTTAATTCCTTGAATACTTGCTTTTTTAACCAGCTTATATTTTATGTAAATAAAACTTTTGTTTCTGTGGCTTATGAATTCCATTTTGATATAATTTTCCCCAACCATTTTTGCTAATGTTATAAAAAGACTGCACAATTTATTATAACCCATATTTTCATTTTTCCCAACTGAGCGATGCATATATTTACAAATATGTTTACTTTGTTTTCTACAACTGTGCTAAATATTCACCTGTAGCATTCTAATTAGAGTATATTATTTCAGGAATGAGTACTACGACTCTAAAAATAATCACCACTGTTCTCATTTCTTGTTTGTATGGCTTACAAATCATTCAGAGATGTTTGATCAAATAAAATGACATTCTGTAAAATTTGTGCTTCTCAGAAACTCAGCTGCAGACCAAGGAAAATGTCATCTGTAGGATGGGTGTTGTTTCAGTTTTTTTATTTGGTTAACAATTCAGTCAGTGTTAATATAGGGATCTAATTCAGGGCTACCACATTGAAAGGAGAAGAAATCTATTTGTATCATCTTGATTTTCCTCGTCTGTTTTAAACCTCTCAGACTGCCACTTCCTCACAAGGCTGCCAAGGAAACAGTTTCTTCCAGGGACCTGTTAACATTCCGTCCTTTTATCAGAGTCTGGAGCCTCTTTATTAATGGGGATGTCTGGGGAAACTTACAGGAAGATCCAGCTGCCTGGATATGATGACGTCCTTGTCATCACTTAGTACCTATTCTGAGGGTTTTAGATTGATTGTCACTATCTTTTCACATATAAGCTAATTTAGCATGCCTCAGGTATGAACAGTTGTCAGTTATATGTTAGCAATGAATAAAATAGCTGACAGACTTGGATTTGCTATCCAAGCGTCAAAGAAAATATGATTCAAGATTATAGATATTTATCTTTGCAAAATGCTTTGTAAAGCTGTGATTTATAATGTAAACTTCGATTTCAAGTTATAATGAAACAAATTAGAATTAACGGTTGTTATATGTCAGAAAGAGTCATATAAATAAAAAATTTAAACATAATTCCTCATCTGACCTAATTAACATTGACATATAATCTTTTAAAAAATAAACTTGGGGCGCCTGGGTAGCTCAGACGGTTAAGCGTCTGCCTTTGGTCAGGTCATGATCCCAGGGTCCTGGGATCCAGCTCCACATAGGGCTCTCAGCTCAGCAGGAAGCCTGTTTATCCCTCTACCACTCCCCCTGCTTGTGTTCCCTCTCTCACTGTGTCCCTGTCAAATAAATAAATAAAATCTTAAATAAATAAATAAAAATAAACCTCATCAGGGCACCTGGATGGCTTAGTCAGTTAAGCATCTGTCTGTCTCTGGGTTAGGTCATGGTCCGGAGGTCCTGAGGTCAAGCCCTCTGCTGGGCTCCCTGATCAGAGGAAAGTCTGTTTCACCATCTCCTTCTGCCCACCCCTCATTCATGCTTGCTCTCTTTCTCTCTCATGCTCTCTCTGTCTCAAATAAATAAAATTAAAATCTTAAAACAAACACAACAACGAAAAACTTGATCTGAGTCCTACTCACATCCAGACTGTCACTATACTACCAGAATTTATCATTTACCCATTGTAAGCTATCCTTAATGAAAATATATGCTCAGGGCACCGGGTGGCTTGGTGGGTTAGGCATCTCACTTCAGCTCAGATCATGATCCCGCTTGTGCTCCCTTTCTCTCTCTCTATCTCTCTCTGTCCTTACTGAGCAGAGAACGTAGCGAGGCTGGATCCCAAGACCCTGAGATCACGATCAGAAGAGAAGGCAGAAGCTTAACCCACTGAGCCACCCAGATGCCCCTAAATGCTTTGATTTAAGTGAGGCAGCAAGTTAGGGAGGATACAGCATTGAGTTTACCCCAACTGGTTCTAATCTTAACTCTTCTTTTAGGAAAGATTTTATCTCTTTAAAATAGAGAGAAAGCACACAGAGGGAGAGGGAGAAGCAGACACCCTGTTGAGCAGGGAGCCCAATAGATAGATAGATGATGGATGGTTGATGGATAGATAAATAGATGATAGATAGATAGATACATGATACTCAACTCCATCAGAGGACCCCAAGCCATGACATGAGCCAAAAGCAGATGCTTATCCAACTGAGCCACCCAGGCACCCCCTTAACTCTTTCTTTAACAGACACAATGCCATATTGAATCTGTTACTTTAATATTTCTGGGGCCATTTTTTTAAATTGTCAGTGGGGAGAGTGTTATCTGCTTTAAAACATTATTTTAAGGATTAAATGAATGTATATAAAATATATTAACCCAAGTGCGATGCTTGCCACATAATAGGCAAATCATCTCCTAATATTTCATCCTCATTCTCTTAATCCAAATACATAAAATTAATTTCACATTATATTCTCTCTCAACATAAACCATTTCTTTTTCCTATAGATATCTTCATTATCACAGCTACTATTTCATTTCATTTGTGACATTATTTCTTCACAGTTCTGTCAAACTAACCAATGAAGCTGTACTGAAAGCTGGTAGAGACCCTTAAATGCTCACTTTTTTTTCTCTTTGGAAAGAGGAAATATAATATACTATAAATCAATGTTAATTAAGAAGTTAATTAAAATATCTCATTTTAGAGATATGGTAGTTAAAATCTGAGTGTAAGGTGATAAATGAAAACTGATTATAATTACATAAAATATAAAAGAAAAAAATTGAAATGCTGAACTCAAAAATAGTAGAAATGTGAAATCATTTTAAGAGGTATTATTTTTCACTTTCTTTTACTTCATCCCCTGTGTGCAGTTTGTTATTAAGTCCTTCTGGTCAGAAAAGATAGGATAGATCTAGTTGTCTAAGATATTTAGACTCATTTTATGTGTGAAGCTTTCACAAGTATAAAGTCAAATTTTAACAATGATCTGATTTTTATTAAGCTATAAGCACTAGGTTATGGTGAAGAAGAGTAAACTTCCTGAAAGTATGAAGTGTGGTATAAAGCCAACCACAAACCAGGAAATACTTCCATGAATATATAAGAAAATGGAGGATAAGTAAATTATATTTTATTCAAAGATAATATAGCACTGAAAGGTGACCAAGTGAAAAATGCATGGAATGTCTTTTATTATCCCTTTGCTCTGAGACTGTATGTCTTTAAAGCTGAGGTGAGTCTTTTAGCCAGCATGTGCTTGGGTCTTGTTTTCCATCCATCCAGACAATCTGTGTGTTTAGATTGGAGAAATCCACCCACTTTTATCTAGAATAGTTATTAATAGGCAAGGGTAATAGGTAAGCCTACTTAAGCCATCCTTATTCATTGTTTTCTGACTTTCATAATTTCCTTTTTCCTTTCTTTCTTGCTGCCTTTGTAAATTGATTTTCTCAAATAGTATGTTTTAATTCCTTTCTGTTTATCTTGTGAATCTGCTGTAAGTTTTGCTTTGTGGTTACAAGGAGGTTTACATAAAACATTTTGTAGATAAAATGGTATTTTTTTAAATTTAATTTTTATTTTTTCAGTGCTCCAAGATTCATTGTTTATGCACAACACCCAGTGCCCCATGCACTACATGCCCTCCTTAGTACCCGCCACCAGGATCACCTAACCCCCCACTCCCCTCCACTCCAAAACCCTTAGTTTGTTTCTCAGAGTCCACAGTCTCTCATGGTTCATCTCCCCCTCCGATTTCCCCCAATTCACTCTTCTTTATCTTTTCCTAATGTCCTCCATGTTATTCCTTAAGCTCCACAGGTAAATGAAACCAAATGATAACTGACTCTTTGCTTGCCTTATTTCACTCAGCATAATCTCCTCCAGTCCCATCCATGTTAATACAAAAGTTGGGTGTTCATCCTTTCTGATGGAGGCATAATACTCCATTGTACATATGGACCATATCTTCTTTATCCATTTGTCCATTAAGGACATCTTTGCTCTTTCTGCAGTTTAGCGATTGTGGTCATTGCTGCTATGAACATTTGGATACAGATGGCCCTTCTTTTCACTACATCTGTATCTTTGGGGTAAATATCAAGTAGTGCAATTGTAGGGTCATAGGGTAGCTCTATTTTTAATTTCTTAAGTAATCTCCACACTGTTTTCCAAAGTGGCTCCACCAGCTTGCATTCCCACCAGCAGTGTAAGAGGGTTCCCCTTTCTCCACATCCTCTTCAACACTTGTTATTTACTGTCTTGTTGATTTTGGCCATTCTAACTGGTGTAAGGTGGTATCTCAGTGTGGTTTTGATTTGAATCTCCCTGATGGTTAATGATGATGAACATTTTTTCATGTGTCTGTTAGCCATTTGTCTTCTTTAGAGAAGTGTCTGTTCATGTTTTTGGCCCATTTTTTGACATGATTATCTGTTTTTTGAGTGTTGAGTTTGAGGAGTTCTTTATAGATCTTGGATATCAGCCCTTTGTCTGTAGTGTCATTTGTGAATATCTTCTCCCATTCCATGGGTTGCCTCTTTGTTTTGTTGACTGTTTCCTTTGCATAAACTTTGCAGAAGCTTATGCAGAAGCTTTTGATCTTGATGAAGTCCAGAAAGTTCATTTTCACTTTTGTTTCCTTTGTCTTTGGAGATGTGTCTTAAAAGAAGTTGCTGTGGCCAATGTCTAAGGGGTTACTGCCTATGTTCTCCTCTAGGATTTTGATAGATTACTGCCTCACATTGAGGTCTTTTTTTCCATTTTGAGTTTATCTTTGTGTATGATGTAAGAGAATGGTCGATTTCATTCTTCTACATATAGCTGTCCAATTTTCCCAGCACCATTTATTGAAGAGACTATCTTTTTTCCACTGGATATTTTTTCCTGCTTTGTCAAAGATTATTTAACTATAGTGTTTTGGGTCCATATCTGGACTCTCTACTCTGTTTCACTGGTCTATGTGTCTTTTTTTGTGCCAATACCATGCTGTCTTGGTGATCACAGCTTTGTAGTAAAACTTGAAATCAGGCAACATGATGCCCCCCAGTTTTGTTTTTCTTTTTCAACATTTCCTTAGCAATTTGGGTTCCATACAAATTTTAAGATTGTTTGTTCCAGCTCTTTAAAAAATACAGGTGGAATTTTGATCGGGCTGGCATTGAAAGTATAGATTGCTCTAGGCAGTATAGTCATTTTAATAATGTTTGTTCTTCTGAATCAAGAGCATGGGATGCTTTCCCATCTTTTTGTGTCTTCTTCAATTTCTATCGTGAGTGAAATGGCCTGTTTTAAACTGATGACAATTTTGTATACATACCCTTTACTCTCCTCTTTTTTATACTTTTGATTTCATAATTTAGCAATTTTATATTGTGTATTCCTTAGCAAATTATCATACCAATAGTTATTTTTAATACTTTATCCTTTAACCTTTATCGGTTAAATGGCTAATATAGGGGGACCTGGGTGGCTCAGTGGGTTAAGCCTCTGCCTTCAGCTCAGGTCATGATCCCAGGGTCCTGGCTCTCTGCTCGGGAGAGCCTGCTTCCCCCTCTCTCTCTGCCTGCTGCTCTGCCTACTTGTGATCTCTCTCTCTCAAATAAATAAATAAAATATTTTTTAAAATACCCTGAAAAAAAAATACCCTGCTATGTATAATATAACATGTATTATACTATATATAATATTATTATATATAATGATATAATGTATAGTAATAATAATGTAGTTTATATTATTAGTAGTAATCACTATTAATTAGTAGTATTTTAATTAGTAGTGATTAAATACTACTAAATAATTAGTAGTAATATATAGCAGTAATAAAATATACTACATAATATACTATATAATATAATATAATATATATAATATAATATATATTATATATATAATAATATATATATTATTATATATATAATAATATATATTATATATAATATATATTATATATTATATATAATTATTTATATATATATATAATTATAATATATATTATATATAATATATATATATATAATATATATAATTAATATAATTATATATATTATATATATTATTATATATATTATATATTATATATTATTATATATATAATATATATAATATATAATATATATAATAATATAATATATATAATATATATAATATAACTATAGCATTAGAGTATTCTGAACTTGACTATGTATTTACCTTTACTAGGATGTTGTATATTTTCATATGTTTTCTTGTTACTAGTTAGCATCTGTTCCCTTCAGACTCAAGAATTCCCTTCAGCATTTCTTGTAAGGCAAGTGTAGTGGTTATGAACTGTGTCAGGTGTTGTTTGGGAAAGTCTTTATCTTTCCTTCATTTCTGAAGTACAGCTTTTCTGGGTAAAGTTTTCTTGGTTGGTAGTTTTTGTTTTCTTTTCTTTCAGTGCTTTGAATATATCCTCCCACTCTTTCCTGGTCTATAAGGCTTCTGCTGTGAAACTGCTGATAGCCTTAAGGGGGTTTTCTTGTGCGTTACTAGCATTTTTCTCTTACTGCTTCTAAGATTCTCTTTTTGTCTTTGACTTCTGACATTTTATCATAATATGTCCTGCAGAGGACCTCTTCAAGTTGATTTTGTTTGGTTTCCTATGAGCTTGATAGTCTTCAATAATCAAATATCCCCAGATTTTGAGATGTTATCATTATTTCTTTAGATAAGCTTTCACCACTTCTTTTCTTTTCCTCTGGTGATGTCATGTCACCTTGACTTTTATATTCCTCCAGGTGTTAGGTTGCTAGTCTTTGCATTTGACAGAGCAGTCACCTCCTCCAGTTTTTATTAACTGCATTTGGGAGATAAATACCTTCCATCTACCCTGCTAGAGATACTGAGACTATCTCAGACTTTCTATGGGTATACTTGCTCCATACTTCTTCCTCCTCCTTGTGGCAGAATTCTTGAGCTTATATGCCTTTGGGGACCCTACAAAGTACCAAGCCAAGTGCTGACAGTCTCTTTTGTTTTCCCAAAGTCTGTACTACAGCACAGCTTTGTGGTTACTCCCTGGCTCACAGATTTAGGCCAGCTTTCTGCAAATGGTCATTAGCTACATGCCAACGCTAGCCCTTAGTGTTGCTGTCAGGAACACACACAGGGATCCAGCCACAGGGTGAGGGTGTGTGGGGTTGAGACACAGGGAGTGCTTGGGATGCCCATAGGCCACTGGGGGATCTGTGGATGAAGTGTTCCCAGTGGTTCATTGTGGGCTTTTTGATGGAGTCTACAATGTGACTGGTAGAATCTGTGTCATTTCCATACCCTCCAAGTATCCTAGCTACCACTTCTCTGGTCTCTTCATGCTCCCTAGTCATTTAGCTTAAGATTCAGTTCCCTGGATAAAGTGAGAGAGAAATGAGCCCTTTGCTGAGTGCTTATTCACATATTCTCCCTTTCCCTAACAGGGGAAATCACAGGACAAGAAAATCTCTCTTGGCCCTGAACTGTGCTGGCTTGGTAGAGGAATGAACAGGTAAAATCAAGCTGTTCCTCTTACTCACTCCAGTGCATTCAGACACTTATTCTTTCGCTTTACGAGTGTGCTGGAAATTCCCCTTTAGAAACCAGGACTTACTTCCACAAAAGTTCTCTCATTCATGGGTGATTGTCCAAGGCAGTGTTTCCTAGAGGCCCCCAGACCATTCCAAATAAAGCTAGAGCTGGATCATAGGCAACGGCAGGATCCCACAGCCAGGACCAGGGTCTGTCTGCCTATTATTTTAGGTATAAGAGAGGAATACTTTTTCCCAGCCCTTTGACATATGCTGCTAGATCCCACAGTTCCCTCAAAGGCGCTTTTGTTCATGGGTGGATGCCAAATTTTTGCTGTTAAGGAGGGTTCAAAAACAAGAACAAGAGACATCTTATGCTGCCATGTCCCTTATGCTGATCTCTCTATATAGATAGATAGATAGATAGATTGATACTTATGGTGACTGGATAAAAGTGCAGGGCACCATTTTTTATTTAATATCAGATAAATAACAAAAAACTTTTTAGTATAATTATATTCCAAATGTGGCTGGAGACATATTTATACTAAAAGCTGTTATCTGAAATTCAAAGTTAACTCGGCATCTTCCATTTTTGCATACGACATCTGTCAAACCTAAATTTAGGTACCTATTCCCATCAGTGTGTGTGTGTGTGTGTGTTGGGTGTAAGGTAGAATTTCACTCTCATTTTTCCATTTTCAATATTATGTTTCTATGCTTTATTCCCATCAGTTCTCTGTCTTCACCTACCTGCCATGCTAAATTTGTTTCCAAACAGCTATTCCAACTCTTTCATAAAGACTACATCTAGCATGGTAGAAAAGAAGAAAAGAAAGAGAAGTAAGACCATCTTAATTTAAAGGATATACACTGGAAGTGAAACATAATTTCTATTGACATCCTGCTGTCCAGAATTTAAATATATGTCACATCTGGATAGAGAAAAGGGTATAGAGCATTTAGCCATACAACGATTCCTTATTCAACTCTATCATATGGAAAAAGGGAAAAATAAGATAGCTAGTAGTCCCTGTCACAATATTCTTTATGTAGTATATTCTGAGACACCAGGGAACAACTGTAAATCCATATTCCAGTTTGAAATCTATTAGCTAGAATTAAGGAAGTACACCCTCATGCCACCATAGCACACCTTTTAACCTTTAGACTAGTTGTTTTTTTTTAATTTTTTTTTAACATTTTTTATTTATTTGACAGAGAGAAATCACAACTAGGCAGAGAGGCAGGCAGAGAGAGAGAGAGAGGAGGAAGCAGGCTCTCAGCGGAGCAGAGAGCCCGATGTGGGGCTCGATCCCAGGACCCTGGGATCATGACCTGAGCCGAAGGCAGAGGCTTTAACCCACTGAGCCACCCAGGCGCCCCTAGACTAGTTGTTTTATAAACATTTTACATCTGAAGTTAATTGAGGTCAGAAGTACCCCTTTTCTGGTCCTTGAAACCATAAAGCATGATTCTCCCCAGTATTTTACCTAATACATTTTTTAATCATGTTTCCAGATCAGACACACTCCAATGCCAGTTGATAATTAGATTTCTAAATACTTTCATTCCATCTCTTGCTGAGCTCTATCAGTCTATCTTAACAATGTAAATTATTTGCAAAGTTTGTATACCTAATCCCATTAAATAAAAAGCTTCTTTTATATTGAAACAACTGAAAACTTAGATGTCTATAAAAGCTCTCTCATAGGGTTTCAAACAAAATACAACCCAGAGGTTACCTACTTATGTGTATTCATTCTATTTCCAAAATCACTCCCTGTAATCAGAGGTTTTTCCCTCCATGTTTTAATTTATCAACCGATAAGGACTCAAAGAGCACACTAGAATGATTTTTTCCCCCAACACATTAAACTGAGACTTACATGCTCAAAATGAACATTTTTTAAAATATTTTAGTTATTTATCTGTGAGAGAGAGCACAAGCTGGGATAGTGGGGCAGAGGGAGAAGAAGAAACAGACTCTTTGCTGAGCAAGGACCCCCCCCCAACCAAGGCAGGGCTCAATTCCAGGACCCTGAGATCGTGACGCAAGCAGAAGGCAGACACAACTGACTGAGCCATCCAGGCACCCCTCAGAATGAACATATTTTAATCAGCTATCATGTATGTGTTTTAGTATTTACTAAAAATATGACACTGTACTAGGTGCTGTGCAGAAGACAGAAGTTGACTTCACATAGTGCCAGGCCTCCATATTATTAATGGGAAATGAACAGGTGTCGGAAAGCAAACTGTGATAAAAGAGGGACTAATTAAAAAATAGGGACAGTGGAGGAAGAGATTATTTCTGGCCAGAGGCATCTGTGAAGGTGCAGTCATGGAAAAAATGTGACTTGAAGAGGGCATTGAATGATTAACTAATGCACAGGATGTGATATAAAAGATGTTTATAACTTTATTTTTTTAAAATATTTTATTTATTTATTTGACAGAGAGAGATCACAAGTAGGCAGAGAGGCAGGCAGAGAGAGAGGGAGAAACAGGCTCCTCACTGAGCAGAGAGCCTGATGCAGGGCTCGATCCCAGGACCCTGAGATCATGACCTGAGCCAAAGGCAGAGGCTTAAACCACTGAGCCACCCAGGCACCCCAAGATGTTTATAACTTTCTAAATCATAATTTTATAAAATCTCTTCCTTGCCTTACTAATTCAATAGTCAGAGAATCCCTAGACTAGTTTATCCAAATGAGTTACAGAAATCTTCACCCACCAACCATCATATCATGTGATTAATTTCCTTTTGGTATTGGAAAAAGATTTTATGTAGATATTCAGTATTTATGCAAGGTCTAATTAAATCAGTGTCAAAATACGTGAGAAAATCAAATATCAAATGGTTCACTCTATTTAGATAAGTTTACTAAGGTTTTTCATAATTATTGACAATATACTGATATTGAAAGGATGCATCTCTAGAGAAGATGGATCCAGGATCCAAAGAACTGAATTGCCAATTATATCAGTAAATTTCATGACTATGTTTTTCCTAGGAAATACTCAGGCATAGATATTTAATTTTTCCTTCAAAGCCAGGCAATTTTTTTCTGGTCATTTTTGTTCTAACCAAATAAAGGTAAATTCTAAAGGATGGCTTGTGTGCCAAAGCAAGGTAAAAAGTGCCTTTATGATGCAGAGATAAATCTTGAGTCAAAAATTAAAATATCAGAGGGGGGCAAAATAGAACAATTAAGAGTATAAATTTGACCTTAAACCTTTGCAAAGCAGTTACTATCTCTATATCTTCTTCTGCAAAACTACCATTAGTAAAATAATCACCTACAATGAACTGCCCTGTAAGTGAATTTTGATGATAAGCCAAGGATATATTGACATTGTTAAGTGTTTCAATAGGAATGATGTGCCTTCTCAATGAGATTTATGTTCTCTCCATTCCTTTTTTATACTAGCCTTGGAGAGTTTCAGAACCTGTTATATAAAGCCAGGGTTTCAGTCCACATCAGTATAACCAGACTCCAACCTGATCAGTGAGAGCCAATAGAGAGGAAGAGGAAGAAAATCTAACTTTCTTTGGAAATTACTTTGGAAGTTATAAGGAGTTGGAATCCTAAATTTAAATGGAAGAATTAGCTTTCGGAAAAAAAGACATTTTCTATCAGACAAAATGCAAAGAAGTGAGACTGAGTGCTAATGCCAATAAGATTTTTCACATGGGGATAATCACAAAGTATTGGCAAATCCCACCTGACAGTCTCTGTTTTCTCTGTGAAATAGAAGTATGTCTCAAGCATGAAGGCAGAAAAGATGGAGGAGACAGGACAAGACCTGCTGGCAACAGGCACTGTGGAAAGAAAGAGAGAAAAGTTATCTAAATCATGTAAGATTTCTTGGTGACATTAAGGGTTCACTCAAGTTAAAGAGCATGATATCTGTCTTCCTATTATAGGGCTGAGTGATTCTCCCCAGCCAAAGTGTCAGTATGAGATAGGAAATTATGGCCAACAAAGAGAATACATTTTGGAATCTAACTGCCCTGGGTTTAAGTTTCTACTCTTACTTTCTAGCTACATAACCTTGAGCCAGATACTTAGCACATCTGAACTCTACTTCCCCTGTCTGTAGTAATGGAGCAAGAGTGCCTATATCACAGGGTTATATAAGGATTAAATGAAAAAATGCATGTAAAGAATTTAGCAAAGTGTTTGGCACAGAGTAAGTATTTAGTAACAAAAGCCATTATAATGGGGGAAATAATGATCACTAATAATAGTTTGAATTTGCAAGTATTCAAGGGATGTAGTAAAAGAACAATACAAAATGAGAGTTAAAATATTATATGAGAATGGATTGGAATAATCTGTTTGGAATCAAAGAAATCAGGCCATAGAGGCAGGGTACGAGGAGTAGTAGTTTTTCAAATGAGGGCATAGGAGGCATTAGATTGGCAACTAAATAAAGTGTGGGAGTACCAATCGACTGATATTCCTAATAGTATTAAGAAGAAATGCATATTTTTTTTCCTTTTGATCCCATAATATCTATTGATAAATTTTTATCATTTATTGTGAATTCATTTTGTGCCTCTAAACTTAAATTGTAAGCTATGGTTACTCTGAAATGTGGATAATATATTCTTATATAACTGCTATACATCAGCTACAAACATAATAATTACAGTTGAAAAATTTAAAAAGCATATCATAAAATCTTTTTATTAATTTTCAGTTCTTAGAAGCTGAAATATCTACTTTTACAGTTCAAATGAAAGCATCAGATAACAGCTGATTTTATGTCAGTTAATTGCAAGTAAAGCCATAAATACAGTTTAAAAATCATACTTTCCTTTCTAAAGAGCTTTTTATTTGTGAAGTGTAAATACACAACTAGAAATTACATCTCACCATTTAAATTTTATATTCAGTAAGAAGTTACAATTTTATTTTCCTTACTTCCAAGCCTCTGTTTGTGAAACTCTAGTTTTTCATTGCAGAAGACAACTAATTATTTATATATCTATACGTCTATATAGATATATAGATATGAAACATTTTTTTCATTTAATTTTTTTCAGTGTTCCAAGATTCATTGTTTATGCACCACACCCAGTGCTCCATGCAGTAAGTGCTCTCCTTAATACCCACCGCCAGGTTCACGCAACCTCCCTCTCCTTTCCAAAACCCTCAGTTTGTTTCTCAGAGTCCACAATCTCTCTTGGTTTGTCTCCCCCTCGGATTTCCCCCAATTCACTTTTCCGTTCTTTCTCCTAATGTCCTCCATGTTATTCCTTAAGATCCACAAGTAAGTGAAACCATGTGTTACTTGACTGTCTCTGCTTGACTTATTTCACTCAGCATAATCTCTTCCAGTCCTGTCCATGTTAATGCAAAATTTGGGTATTCATCCTTTCTAATGGAGGCATAATACTCCATTGTATATATTGACCATATCTTCTTTATCCATTCGTCTGTACAACTAATTTTCTTATCACTACTTCTCACTCTCCTCACTCTTTTGAAGTATCTTTCAGCAATGATTCTATTTTTCTGTCCATTTTTATTAAGTTAATTTGTGTTCTTTTGGAATTATCCTCTACATTGGGGGTAGGCAGACCACCATATGTAAGCCAAATCCAGTTTTTACAAATAAAGTTTTATTGAAAAACTGACACCCTCATTTGTTTACATATCGTCTATGACTGCTTTCATGATACAGTGACAGGTTTGAGGAGCTGCAACTAACCATAAGACTGTAAAGCCTAAAACGTTTACTATCTGGCCCTTTATCAAAAAAGCTGACATTGATTTACTCTATCTGTTGCTATATCTTTCCCTTAATCCTATGTGTCTTTCTAGGTCGTTATGTATCGAGTATTCTATTCATTTATACTATATTAGATTAGACTCTAAATCGTTCATTTACTTTATATGTTAATTTATCATTTGTGGAAATTTTTAAAATATACTTTGGTCACTTTTATTAAGTGCATAATAATAGTAGCCCGTGTATGGTGTATATCTTTTAGTATGTTATAGAAAAACAAAAGGAATGCCTGGGTGACTCAGTTGATTAAGTGGCTGCCTTCAGCTGGGGTCATGGAAGGAAGAGGAAGGGAGGAACGAAGGAGGAAGAGAAAGAAAGAGAGAGAAGGAGAGAAGGAAGGAAGGAAAAGAAAAGAAAAGAAAAAAAGGAAGGAAGGAAACAAGAAGGAAAGAAAATTATAAGAATGTTTAGGATCTAGGAACTAGGGTGGGTAGACACCAATATATATTTTCTATTATCTCATATATCCCTAGGTTTTTGATGCTTTGGAAAATGAAGCTTCTTTTTGAGCCACAGTAATAGAACTTTTTTATTTGGACCAGATGTAGTCCTAACGAGCAACCAGCACTCTATAATATGCTACAATTAGTTCCATTAGGCCGGTATTAACTTTCTATGTGAGTACTTTTTTTTCCCTTTAATGAGTGTAAGAACCTTGAACACAGGAGGTTTTTATAAAATAGGAATTTAATACATATCCACAGCTTTAAATACTACTTACATTTCAACAGTTCCAAAATTACTATTTCTAAACTAAAATTATCTTCTCAGATCAAGGCTTATATAACCAACAGATTTTGTTATAGCTCCCCTTGGATGTCTGACACAAATTTCAAATTTAACACATCCAAAACTGAATGCTTAATCCTACCTGCCAAATCTTTCTCTTCCTCCAGACTTCAAAATCTCCACCCATTTAGTTACGCAGGCAGCATGTTGGGTCACTTCCTCTTCACACGCATCATTATCAAAATGCAGTATGCCACCAAGGTCTCTGAAGTATATCTCAAAAATGTTGCTTTCCTGTTCTCACCACCTCTATTTTAACACCATAGAACATGTCATCATCTCCTACTGCTGCCTCTGTAATCCTCTTCTTAAATGAAATGCCCAATTTCCCTTCTACTCCCCTCCAATTGATTTTCTATATGAAAATGATCTTTTAATAATTTAAGTTGAATATTACTCACTACCTCTCTTAAGTACTTTCAAAGGCAGTCTATCATACTATAAAAATGTGGTCTAAAAACATCCTGAATGCCCAGCTCCTTCCAACTTCTTCATCTTAATCTTATCATTTACCTGCTTGTTCATTATGTTCAGGAAATCATGTGGTTTTTCAGTTCTTAAAACACTCCAAATTCTTTTCTACTCATGAGACTGTTTATATGTTGCATCCTTCACTGAACTTCTCCCTAGATAATAATTACTTTTCCTTTAGGTCTCAGTTTTAACATTATGTCCTTTTGTAGAGAGTCCCTCACTGATATTCAATCTAAGTTAATAGTTTCTCCTCGTTTCTCACCACTTATGTAATTAGTCCCTTGGACAGTTCACGGCACCATTACTTTCCCTTTATAGCACTTGATTAAAAAGGCAGAGGCCATCTCCATTTGCTTCAACAACTTAAGTATACACTGTTTTTAGGATAGTGTGGCACATAGTAGGTGTATATTAAAAGTATGAGCAATAATAGATGCATGCGTGACAGAGTGAGTTTACTGAAATGAATTGCCAGTGGTTGCATGAGGGATTTCATAACTGAGAGGGCACAGCACATACCACCAAGACATTATTCATATTTCTAGAGTATTTTGATAAGATAGAATCTGGAGCCTTAAAAGTAAATGGAACGGCAGTGTTCAACACTTCATTCTTGCTGCTTTTCTTTTTCTTTCCTAGAAACAAACACTCAGTAGTCGCCACTTAAGGGGCACACTAACAGTTTGGAAATCACCCTGGTTACTGTGAACACCACATCCTATAATCATCTGCTATCAAGTTTATAGATAATGGTAACCACAGGAAATGGGGTTAAGAACATGATGGAATTATCGGAGACATAACCCTTGTCCTGAAATTTGCTTGGAAAATTACTTTAAGCCTTCCAACAGACTTCTACAAACAAAATCAACATCATGTAGCCAGCATGAAGAGCACCCCATGCTCTCTAAATTCATGAATTTGGCAAGGATGATCCATCTATTAATGCAGAAGGTATAAAAAGAGACTAAAGGAACAGACTCCAATATTGGTGGTTATCACTTCAAACCTCCGTACATTTGACAGAGTCAGAATTTTATTATTCATTTGTCTTAAATTTCTAAATGAAAAAAGATCTTTTGTTTAGTTTTCACACACATATAGAAAGGTATTCAAGTTATAGTTTATCCTTTAATTTATTGAATGCTGTTGAGGAACATAAACCTTAATGTGATCTAGGTAAATGATTGGCTAGATTGATTCATCTATACATTTCAGTGTTTGGTGCTGTGTTATAAATTTTAACTATTTCACCTTTTTTGAATTTAACCTTAACCAAAGAATATAGATTCAATTTTTTTCCCTCTATAGGCAATATTTTCTTCATTTATATGCTTTACTTCTTTGAAATACAATTTCTAGATATTATGTTTCCCTATATTACTAGTAAAATATATCCATACTATGAAAAATTGTCTGCCAAAAGCCCAAGTTTGAATTACTTCACTAAATAATCCAATAGAGATGATTTCCTTTCCATATACAAAATATTGACTATAATGACATTTTTGTAAAGAATGTGCACAATAAAATGGATAACTCAGAATAAATGGCAATAAGCTGTGTAAATATGAGGTGAAAATATTTTGGCTACCATATTTCTAAAGCGATTATTAAACCCTAATATGCATGAATTCACTTAGAATTAATATTTATATTTTGATTAGTAGTTTTCATTTTGAATAGTTACTGTTAAATGTTTTTATTCAATCCTTATATTTTTTAGTTTTCAAAATCAGTTCATTCTTAAGAACTTAAAAAAACAGACATGCAGTATGAACTATACATCCTCCATATTGTTATTCTCTTCAGCTAGGCACAATTTAATGTATTCAAATTAATTTATTATAGAATGTCATAAAAATGTAATCCCTTCTTTATAGGTTATCCATAACAATTTAGATTTTAAAAAACTGCAAAAACATAAGTGTCATAAAAATGCATGTCAATATTTGAGTCTCACAGTAGAGTGTATAATATCCAGTTTCTGCTAAAACTTGTTGAAATCAATCACAGCAGATTTTAATCCATAAGTCACTTTTCTCCAGATTTCTTTCCAAACTCTTCATCATTCCAACAAAGTTTTATGATTCCTAGAGTAATTTTCAGCTTAGCACCCCAAAGTGGATGCATTGCCTGGGACTTATTTACCAATTCTATTATAGATTGGGTTACTTTATATATTTTAATTTTCAGGTTCCTCTATCCAGCGCAAATTATTGTAAGGCAGTTCTGCTTTGTTTATTTAATGCTTAGGTATTAGTTAGATCTTTATTTTGAATTCCGTCTCAAGTATTTTGATGGATATTCTGGAGAAATTGATTTCTATTCTGAAGGACAATTTATCATAGGGAAGATTTCATGAATAACAGTGTGTTTTTAAGTCAATAAACTGGATTTTTTTAAATTACTAAATGCTCCCCATGATAGAGGTATTAGAATATTATTGACTATAATCCCTACATTGTACTTTTATACCTGAACATTGGTGCTTCTTAATCCCCTTCACCCATCCAACCACCTCCCTGCCCCTTAAGCAACCACTAGTTTGCTCTTCATACTTAGGAGGTTTCTGTCTTTGTTTTGTTTTTTCTTGGTTTGTTCACTTGTTCTGTTTTTTATTTATTTAAAGATTTATTTATTATTTATTTGAGGGGTGAGGGGCGAAGGGAAAGATTCCTCAGGCTGACTCCCACCTGAGCAAAGAGCCCGACTCTCACAACCCATGAGATCATGACCTGAATCAAAACAGTCAGACATTTGACTGAGCCACTCAGGCACACATGTTTTTTGGTTTTTACATGTATATTTATATGGTATTTGTCTTTCTTCGTCTGGCTTATTTTATTTAGCATAATAACCTCTAGGTCCATCCATGCTGTCATAAATGGCAAAATTTCATTCTCTTTTATGACTCAGTAATATTCCATTCTGTATATATACCACAGCTTCTTTATTATTTCATCTATCAATGGACACAGGTTGCTACCACATCTTGGCTATTGTAAATAATGCTGCAATAAACATGGTAGTGTATGTAGGTTTCAGAATTTGAAAGTAGAATTACTGCATTGTGTGGTACTTCTATTTTTAGTTTTTTGAGGAAACACCCTACTGTTTTTCCATAGTGGCTGTACCAATTTGCATTCCCAACAGTCCACAAGAGTTGTCCTCTCTTCCTATTATTGCTAATACTTGTTATTTCTTGTCTTTTGATAACAGCCATTCTTTTTTTTTAATTAATTAATTTATTTTCAGCATAACAGTATTCATTGTTTTTGCACAACACCCAGTGCTCCATACAATACGTGCCCTCCCTTTTACCCACCACCTGGTTCCCCCAACCTCCCACCCCCGCCCCTTCAAAACCCTCAGGTTGTTTTTCAGAGTCCATAGTCTCTTCTGGTTCACCTCCCCTTCCAATTTCCCTCAATTTCCTTCTCCTCTCCATCTCCCAATGTCCTCCATGTCATTTGTTATGCTCCACAGATAACAGCCATTCTGATTCAGATGAGGTGATACTCCGATTCGGATGAGGTGTGTTTTTGGCTTGCATTTCCCTAATGATTAGTGATGTTGAGCATCTTTTCATGTGTCTGTTAGCCATCTGTATGTCTTCTTAGAAAAAATGTATATTCAGGTCCTCTGCTCATTTTTAAAAATAGATTGTTTGATTTTTGATGTTGACTTCTATGAGGTTTTTTTTTTATATATTTATTTTGGACATTAACCCCTTATAGATACATCATTTGCAAATATCTTCTCCCAGTCAGTAGGCTGCCTTTTCATCTCATTGATGGTTTTCTACACTGTATAAAAGCTTTTTAATTTGTTGTAGTACCAATTATTTATTTTTGCTTTTGCTTCCCTTTCCTGAAGAGACAGAGCCCAGAAAATTTGGTTGACGTCCAAGAGATTATTCTCTTTTTTTTTTTAAGAAATTTTATGGTTTCAGATCTTACATTTAGATCTTTAATTCATTTTAAGTTTATTTTTGTGTATGATGTAAGAAAGTGGTCCATTTTCATTCTTTTGCATGTAGTTGTCCAATTTTCCCAGGGTTGACAAATTTTGATATTATGATAATTTTTATTGCACATGTGCAAATTTTTTTCGAGTTCTTCCAGCTTTCTGATAGCAAGTATCTTGGATTTGATGTTCTCTCTATAATTTTTATTGTTGTTATCATCTATCAACTTTTTAAGGAAACAAAATAAAATTATATTACACATAATTTGAAGCATCTTTACACTTAACCATATAACTTAAAACTATTTCATTACTAGGCTCTATTTATCTATCCCATTAAAATATAAAAATACAGAGCATACTTTATTTAATCAATTCCCTATTAATGAAGATTTGTATAATTTTTCTTTCTTTCCTATAAATCACGGTTTTAATGTGAACATAAATGAATAAATAACTTTGCAAACTCATGTAAGATTCATTCTGGTAAGTGAGAAGTTTACAATTAAAAAAAGCTAAAGTAAAATTAAGGTACATCCTTACTAAAGAGTTGTGATACACCTGGTATGGATTATGCAAACGATACAGACTTGGTACCAGCATTCTTTAAGAAAGTCAGAAAACAAATTGCTTTTAACTTACTTTGATTAGTCTAGTGACAAGAAATGTCAATGATTTAATGTTATGATCAGTACCATTAGATGTTTTCAGTCTAACTGTGGAGACACTCAAGTTCCCCCAATTGGTTATTACAATGGTAGGATTTGTGAAGTATTCTGGGGTATAGGAAAACATGCAGATTTATATGTATATGTATATATGTATATAAAAATTGGAAATGTTTCACTGAAGAAATATTAGGTATATTTTTGCTTTTAAAAACAACTTCATTGAGGTATAATTTATATGCTAGTACTCTCATTTTAAATATATAATTGAGTGATTTAAAAAATATTTATATAATTGAATAGCCATTGCAGAATTACAACCTTTTTTTGAAAATTTTATATCACCCTAAAAAGATCTCTGTCATTTGTAATCAGTTCTGTTCCCACTTGCCAAGCACCAGACTTGACTGAGGGAATAAACCTGAGTTCCGAGGCAGGAATCAGAAAGAAAGCCACACAAAGAATGGGATCAGGAGGGTCACAGCCAATGATGAGAGGATGTTTATTTGTTTATAGCAGTTTTATATGATTCAAGCACAATACAATCATGCAGGAGTTACTTTGATTATTGCAAGGATAATTCAGTGGAACGATCTACCAGTAGATAACAGTTTTCTCATTCAGCACTATTACACTACATTGTATTAGATCAACTAGCTTAAGGGCAGATCTATTTTTCTAGTCTGCTTCCTGCTATGTGGTTTAGGTGCTTCAGCAAGCTGCTGTTAACAGCAGCGCTTTAAGGTTGAACTGTGGTGGGTAGGCCTGGTCTCTGACCTGGCTCTAAGACCACAAGGATCTTGTCCGCTTGCTCTCTGGTCACCACACCCACTCAAGCCCCAGACAACCACTAATTGTCTATAAATTTGACATTTTGGGCATTTCTTACTAATGAAACCAAACAAGATGTGGTTTTTTGCATCTTTTGTGTATTTTGGTGATTTGGGGTAGATTGTTGTATAGAGGACAATTATATTAAGGTGGTTGGTAATGTGTTTTTGTCATCTCTGTCCTTGCTGATTTTCTGTCTAGTTCTGTTAATATCGAGAATTATAGACTTCCACTATTATTGTTGAATTATACAATTATTTCAATCTTCAATTCTGTCAGCATTTGCTTGCATATTTTGGGAATGTGTTGTTATGTGCCTATATGTTTATAAATATTACATATATTCATGGTAAGTTGACATTTTAGAGTTATTAGTAACTATTTCTAGGTAATATTTTGTCTTAAAAATTGTTTTGTCTCTTATTAGTGTAGTCTCTTAACTTCTCCTTTGGTTATAGCTTGTATAGTATTTCTCGTATTTTTCCTTTCAACCTACATGCATCCTATTTGAAGCGTATCTCTTTATCTCTATGGCTAACATTTTTTTAAACAAACCTGACAATATATAATTTTGGAATAGAATATGTAGTTCATTTACATTCACCTTAATTATGTAAGTGACTTTTGCTAAAAGAAGAAAACCCTGTGTTATACCAAGGATGTGTTTAGTGCCAAAGGTGGGTGCTCAATGTCATTTTCTGTGAATTTTACTATATTAACTACATTCCAAATTACAATCACGTCTTTGTGATTACTGGACTTTTGCCCCATATAAATAACTTCTATTTAGGAACCTGTAATCATACATTGTATAACAGGCCAAGTTATATATATATATATATATATTTTTCCAAGTTATATTTGTAATTCCAACTCAGGCCATGCTTAATGCCTTTGAGTTTCCATGGATTTCAGAATAACATGCACATTCTTTAAAACGGATTGTATGTCCCTGTATGAGCTGACAGTTGCTTACGTCTATAATCCTACCATGTTATGCTCTTTATGAACTACATTTTAGTTGCACAGGACTCCTTTTCTATTCTTCAATATCAAAACCTTTTTTTATCACAAACACTAAGTATTTCCTGGAATGTCCTACTTCCAGCTTTGCAAATACTTGTTTATTGTATCATTCACAGCTTAATTAAAATGTTGCATCTTCAAGCTACTCATTCTAAAGTCACTCGTTTTCAGATATCAACATTCTATCTCATTCCCCTGTTTAGTTTCTTTAATAAATTTTGCATACTTAATTTAAAAGTCAACATATTTATCATATATTTCTTTCCTAGATGATAAGATCCGTGAAAGTAGGAACCTAAGCCTCTTGTTTCCAGCTGTATCACCAGATCTTACAATATTTTTTGCAACATAATAGGTAATTGATATATATTTGAATTAATATACTTTACTTTCATGTTTTAATGTTTAAATTGAGGAAATAACCTGCTTGAGAATGAGAATATACTTGTGTCAGTAGTTGTTTATTTACTCACACCTTTAGTCAAGAAATATTTATTAAACATTAGGTCCAAGCACTATGTAGTTTCTAAGAGGGTAACAAATAATAAAAAGGCTTAATCCCAGGCCTCATAGATGTGGTTTGTTAATAATTACAATATAGTGTGAGAAATATCCTCTTTTAGAAAGTCCAGAACAACATATAGAAGGGTCAGTTATAAAACATGCCTGAGAGTCTCCTCATCTTGAATGATCCCCGGGAGCCCAATTTTGAATATTAGGACAAGGACTTTTTTTTTTTTTTTCTCTTCAGCTCTATTATGTTTCTCAATAAAGAGTATTTACTTTCTTATATTTCAAAAGGAAATATATATGTATCCTTAGCATATGATGGCAGTCGAGCCAAGGGAATAGATGAGATCATTCAAGAGTGTTATAATTTAAAAAAAGTGATTTTAAAATAATAATTTTATTAGTTTTATTGAATATGGAAAGATTCCCCAAGGCAAAACAGTCTGGGTAATTTCCAAACCCACCGGCTTCATGAATACAAAAGGACATATATAGCTAGATCTGCTATAATAGGAGTGTGTAGCCTTTCTGAACCTCAGACTGAAAGAAAACAACACCCATCCAAGGAGTCATTGTATTAAGTAAAAAAAAAAACACTAGTTAACATGGAAACTGGAATACATTAAACCCTCAAAGAACTATGTTTTTAAATTAATTTTCAACTAACACTGTCAAACCATTTTAAATGTGATTCCAGAACTTATAATAAATATTCAACAATGTTCCCATGCCCATTATGTTTTTTTTTTAAATATTTTATTTATTTGACAGAGAGAAATCACAACTAGACAGAGAGGCAGGCAGTCTCTGCCTGGATGGAGAGGAGGATGCAGGCTCCCTGCGGAGCAGAGTCCCCGATGCGGGGCTCGATCCCAGGACCCTGAGATCATGACCTGAGCCGAAGGCAGAGGCTTTAACCCACTGAGCCACCCAGGTGCCCCCCATGCCCATTATGTTAAAAGAAAAGTTCACATACAAACATTCAAATTTCTTTACAATATGGACAGAGATCTCTTTTCTAAGTTCTTTATTTTTAGTATGTTTCCAATCTCTTTGTGATTTTTTGCTTGTGCCCTTTCTAAAGTATACCTTGCTATTTTTGCCTGAAAAAAAAAATTCACCTGATTCCCTGCAGAATTATTACTGAACTCTGTAGCTACAGGATATGTCATCTAAATCTCTGTGCCTCATCTGTTATTTTAACTATTTCCTCTGTTGTAGTTTATTAGATTTCTCACTGAAATGGACTAAACAAACAAAGTGGGAAATCATTTGTGAGATCTCACGTGTTTATCTGCAGCACCTAGCAAAGTGCCTGTTGCAGAGAGACTCTCTTCTTTCTATCCCTCCTTCCACCACATACCCATGCACACAAAGACACACACATACGTTTAAAGATAGCTTTTGTAGTTCACTTAGTATCTCTAAATTATATTGCCCCATTAGTTAACATCCATTCTACAGAATCATAGAAAGAGAAACATCAGAGCTAGAAAGAACATCAAGGATCCATTTGCTCTGAAGCAAATGGAGGTATTCAGAAATATCAGTGTGGAATTTGAATATGCACTTAATCTGGTTCCAGCCACACAGGTTCTAATTCAGTAGGTTTGTGGTAAAGGTCCAACATTTGCATTTGGTTTAATTTCAAAAAGTGAGGCTGATGTACACTTCTTATTGGGAAATTTTGACCATTTCCTTCCCATCCTTCTTACAAATGCAACTGACATCCTAAGAGGTTACCTTTCTTAGGTCACAGAAGAACTTGATGACAGGTTAAGAGTAGAAATGAATTGTCTTGTGACAGTGCAACAATCTTTCTTTCCCCTCTACTCATACTGGCTTCCAAGTAAGGGAAAAGAACAGCATTCTGATTTTTCCTCTTTTCTTCTTATTTTGCTACCATCTCTGTATTTTTCCACAAATACTATCTTTTAAAAAAACAGAAAGAAAAAAGAAAAACCTGCAGCGTTGACTTATGAAGGTGTCAACATCATCAGGGAAGCACAATGGCTCTGTGACAAAAGTTTTCCTAAAGATGATGTTCCTGACCCAACCTAAGGAACACTCAGGTTTTGGTTTTTGTTTTCATTGAGTTATGGGATTATACTGACTTTTTCCTCAATCCTAACTGAAAAGATGGAACTAAACTAGGTGACCTCATTGTTGCACAAATAGAACACAGTATGTCTTCTTAAATAGATATTCAACCCATGGGAAAAAGAAAACATCATATTAAAATCTATAGTATAGCTGGAATGAGTCCAATCTCATTAGATATTGCCATCTTTGATACATTTTCCTCATTTGCTAAGATTATTGAATATATAAATTATTCCATAAAACCATTGTAACAGAATCAGGGTAATATCTGCTTAATTAATAATGATTATAATACATTTTAGACGTAGACTATGTAATGTTCTTAAAAAATATTTGTGAAGTGCTTCTTTTATTTTGAAATGGCTGATCATATGAAGTATCTAATTCCACCAATGTCTTCTTCAAATTTCTGAAAGTGAGTATTGTCAATGTAGTTTTGGCAAGCTCAGACATCTACAAACCAGATCTGGGCACCTCTGGAGATACCTTAAACATAGTGGTAGGTAGCCACAGTTTATTATATACAACCGCAACATTTTCAAGGAAATCACACTTCTCATATAAAGTTAACAATACCTGGAAGGAGACAAATCCAAAATAGAAAAGTTGCAAGAAGATATTTATAAACCTTCATTTCAAAGCTTAAATTCACCATGAGTCTTTAAAATTTTTATATAAAAATAGAAAGAAGTATTAATTTCATTATTACTAAATTATTATTAAACATGGGGCAATCAACGATTTAAATCAAGCTGAGCTAATTGAGAGTGAATTATCATCATCCACTGTGAGAATATTGCTCATAAATTACCTCTGAAGTCCAAAGGATTATTATGCATTTATTCTTATAAATTATGGCTCCATGGTAAACTGGATGAGATTTTAATATTTTAGCATTCATTAAGTTGTGAAGGCTTAGAGCCAGCATAGTGATCAGCAAGCCTGGTTTGTCCTCTAATGAGAATAATTCTGTTATAGTTAATTACCATAATTATCATAAATTTATATAAATTCAGGTTAACCTATAGAATTAACATTAATATTTGTATTTTTCATATTTTATTTGGGAATTAAAGGATATAAGTTTAGTTTCTACTATTAAAACTTAATATAAGAACTTTAACATATTCAGTGTGAGTAATCATTTTATTTTGCATGTAGCATGCAAAATATACAATCAAAAGGTAATTTACATAAGCTTATAGAAGCTTATCTCAACTTTCCCTTAGTCTGTGTCATTATGTGCTCATTCATATTTTCAGGCCTGTAGCCACTGATAGATTGTGCTGCGTGATTGAAGCATCTGAGAAGAGGGCAGCTTCCCTGAAAGAACACAGACTTCATTAGCATGGAAAAGAACCCTAAATAAAAATCAGGGTATTACTGTCCAAAAACAAAAGAAAATGGATAACTGACATTCTAAAATACAAATATCTACCACAATAATAGAGATTAAAAAATCCAAAAAAAAAAAAAAAGACGGCAAAGTCAAGTTGGGTCCAAAACCATCCTAGTGAAGCATCTCAGAAAATGAATCAGACTCGTTTTGAATATTAATAAACTGCATGTAGCACATTCCATGATGTGAGTTGAGTTCTTCCCCAGTATTTTTTTTTTTTTTGGTTATGTAAATACGTAGATTTGGGGGTGGGGGCATTCAACTGCTGTTATCACTGACCACTTTGGTGGTTTTGTAATATCAGTATATAAGCATCTATACACTAATATACCAGCTTACTAATGTATTAAGGGACCTAATGATTCTTGATGATATTGCTGTGAATAAATAGATTACTAAACTTGTTAAATTCTATAAACTTGGGGCCGAAAATAAAATACCCTTAAAATCACACTTTTAATTTTTAGCAAATACCAAGATTACTCTGAGAACTAAAAAGTTACAAATCTAGTATAAGCAACTTGACATGGAAAAGGCTTTCTTTAAGTAGACCATAGCTATTCACTTCACTCTCATAAGGTACCTGAAAATAAGAAATGTAATAATAAATATTTTTGAAAATAAATCAGTCTAAAATAATTATAAACATTAATATTTTGAGTACTTTTATTTTTTATCTCAAAAATATTCCACTCTTACACTAAGACCAGCCCAGTTGTTTCAAACACTGAAAATAGTTGTCTACTTCTGCTTAACAGTAAAAAACTATTATTTCTGCTTCTGTTGAGTGTAGCACAAAGTACAACTGTTTAGCTACATAACAGCTTTCTGTCAGAAAGTAATCAAGCAGGCCAGATTATGGCAGAGTTTTTTTAAAAAGAACTGCTGTCTATTTTTCTAATCTACATCAGCCTTATATCTTTACTATACTAGATTTTTATCTCACAATAATTATAAAATATATGATCTAGACAATAGAAATTTCTACAATGAGAAAGTTGCCTAAAATCTCAAGTCAGATGATAATTGGATTCCAGAACTTTTTATATATGTTCTGATTCATTAACTGATTCCCCCATATCCTCATTAATATGATCTGGGAAACTTAGATTTTGTTTTGTTTTGTTTTCTTACTGAAGTAAAGATATAGTGAAGAATTGTAATTTATTCTACAAGTCATTCATTTACTTAACAAGTTTGCTGATCACTTACAATTTTGTAAGTATTACCAAACCAATGGATGAAGAAGACTGACATTGTTTTCTTTACTCAGAGAAAGCCTAATCTAGGAGGCATTATTTGTAATCAATTTTTTTTTATAATTATTTGTTTAAAAGATGTAGATTGTAAAATTTATATGTGCATTATATATAGTCTTATATATAATATGCAGTGTCTTATAGAGAGAAGTAAATATTAAGCTTTCAATTGTGAGATACCAATAGTGAATAGGCCTTATTTATATGGAGAGAAATGGGGAGAGTATATATCCCACACAAAGTGACAATCATGAGACTGGAGGGACCTTACCATTTTTTAAGATCTGACTGATGGCCAATATGTCAAAGAAACAAAGAGGAAGATAGGAAGAATATCCTATGTGCAAAGGCGGCAGTGGTTGAAGAGGATGGAATTTTGGCCATCATGGTAAGGATTTGGCACATTATTCCAGTAGGAGAAAGTAATTAAAAAGTTATAAGCAAAATGGCACCATGATACATTTTGCACTTTATATGTAATCCTTTTTAACCCACTGAGCCACCCAGGCGCCCTGTAATCCTTTTTATACAGTACTATCAATTTCTTGAAAGGACCACACAGGAGTAGGGAAAAGAGAAAGCTGAAGTAGATCATATGGGACATGTTGGTGGCTTAGACTGTGGTAGAGACTGTGGAACTGAGGAGCATGTAGCATGCTTTGGAATATTAATAGTATACAAAATGGATGAAATTTAGTGACCTTTTACTTAATTCTTATAAAAACCCAGTATGACAAATATAAGAGCTTATGGAATTTGTCCCAGTTCCTTCAATATGTCTCAGAGTAAAAATTAAAATCCAAGTACTTGAGTTCAAACTTAAGGGGGTATATATATATATATATATATATATATATATATATATATATGTGTGTGTGTGCACACGCACCAAATGTGGTATATAGGACTTGAGAAATTTTAAATATATACCAGATCCAGTACCATGAAAGTTATTGGCCTTTGGGAATGTATTGTTTTGTTTTGCCTACTGATGTGTATAAGTTAATATGTGTGCACAAGAGTCAGTCTTTTTGGGTTTGATTCCTAGCTTTGTCACCTACAGCTATTTGACCTAAGGGATATAATTTAACACTTTTGTGTCTTCATCTGTAAAATGGTATAATAATAATGCCTCAATCATTGGTAAGCTGGAAGTATTAAGTAAGTTAGTAATAGTAATTTGCGGTCGGTCTGGTTCAGTATGTATTGTTCTGATAATGATAATTATGGTGATGATGATGAAGAATGACTAGCTATATTTTATAGGCTTGATGAGTCAAAGGGAGGTGAATAAGTGAAGATAATAAGTATAAGTAAGTCTTTTGAAAAGTAAATCTTTAAAGTAAGGCATAAGATAGGGCTCTGTGCAGTAAAGAATTTTGGTCTTCCCCAAAGAGAGATCTGATCTTTGTCCTCGTCTTCTTAGAGATATCTTTATTTGCCTGGGAATATTGTTGTAGCCACCTAGTAACAATGTGATTTAGGATGAAGGTTGACCACACCTGATAGTCTTATGGTGGGCCTGGCCAAGTCAGAAAAACTAACCATGTGATTTAGGGTGGGGACTTTAAGTCACATGTTATCAGTTGATCTGAAATTCAACCAAGTAAGTAATTAATTATTCATATGGAACACAGCTTCAATAAAAACTCTGGACATTGATGCTTATAAGAACTTGCTATGATTGATAACATTTTATGCATACTGTCACACATTAATTCCAGGAGGTGGAAGCTTTTAAACTGAGTGTGATTTTGGTCTTCTCCCCTCCCCCAACCAGGTTTGCGGTTGTCAGAAGTGAGGGTGTTTTTCTGTAGACTCCTCCTTTCAACCTTGTAACTCTATCTTAACCTCTTGAAGATTGTGTCCAAAGCCTTCTGTGAGTGTGCCTACAAACTACAGTTTGACTTACCTGAGATAAGCTCTTAACTAAAGGAAATTTGTGGTTTAGGAATGTGCTTTAATTATGTTAATGAAAGTATTTAACAGTTATTGAAAAGGTAAAATACTTAAATACTACAGGGGAAAAAAAAAAAAAACAGAAAAGAAAAAGAAACATGAACCCCAAACGGGGTACTGAGAAATAGCAGTCATGACATGTGGCATATCTGATTTCAGAAATCTATCAATGTCCTTGCTTTATCCAGTGTACTGATACAGCCAGAAAAATGAATGGGGAGAGATTGTTTTTATTTAGATCATTCTGTATATGTAGTCTAAGGGTGTAATATATTAAGTAAATATTGTCTTGAATTTAAAGAAAGAAAAGTAAACTAAAGGAACTGGTGAATTGCAAACAATTTAATAGTAAATCATCTTTTTATTTTCCCCTCAAGAAAGAATTCACTAAATTTAGGAAAAATTATGAGGACAATTAAGGACTGGAGTATTTAATAAAGTTTTAATATAGTTAGTATTGATAGACATTCTGCTTTGAATGACATTCAAAGAGATTCCAAACATCCTGCCCTCACATCTAGATTATGTGTGCTTACATTATTTTCTTTTTACAGGTATTCTATTGTGCAATCACAATTTTCTAAATTGCAACTCACTTCCAAACCTAAGTGATTTTTGCCTCTTAAGATCATTCATTTACAATGGCTTTTTCATTTCTAAATTCCTTATTTGTTTCACTTCTTGGTTGGGTGAATTTATCATTGATTTTTTTCAGTAAAATCTAATAAAGGCAACATTTTCTGAGAATATCTTTCTACCCATTTGATTCACGACTTGCCAGTATAACATCTGATCATAATTTATGTTTCCACAACTTTGGTGATAACATTTTTATCTATCCTTGCATGTTGTTGTGTTAAGAGACCAGTCTTATTTTCTCCTCTTATTGTTTGATAGACAAACAGGTATTTTTTTAAAAGAGCAAATTTACTCACTACGAAGAGAACAGTATTAGGTAATTTTCAGGCTCTAAAAAATGTAGTTGAACTCAATACTCCTAGTCCACCTCTAGCTACTGATTTTCAAAATTACAAATATCAGAGTGGAAGTAAAACAAATCTACTAAAAGAAAAATTAAAATTTATTTGCAATACAAATTAGAAATGACAGCTGCAGAGAGCTCAAGGGTTTTCCATGTTTCCACTTATTCAGCTGTGTCAGCAATCAAGTGCAGAGCTGGGTAATTTCAAGTGTAAGATGTGTGCCAGCCAAGGTGTTGCACAGGTCTCAAAGCTGAGGAAGAACTTGCATGGGAAAAGAGCAACAGAAAATTCTGAAACATGAAATGCTTTGACTCTACTTTCCTTTCAAACAGTCTTATAATTATGATGTAGGAAAGACAGGGTTTGAAGCCGATGGCCAAGAAAGAATTCTTGAGATGTCTATGGTGCAAAAAGGTGATTTTATGAAAGCATGGGGACAGGACCTGAGGGCAGGAAGAGCTGCAATGAGGTTATGAGGAGTGGCCCATTAAATACTTTCAAGTTGGGAGGGGGTTAGGGATAGTGTGAGTCTCTAAGGAATTTTGGAAGCAAGGTTTCCAGAACCTTGAGGAGGCTAGCTATTGTTGGGAAAAGGTCATTTCTTACCATCTAATAAAACCTTTGTCATGAGACTCCCTCAGATGTTATATCAGTTGGTCATATGCTTGTGGGATGATTGCCAATATGTATCTTGGGAGGTTTAGAGATAAAGGAAGTTTCCAAAGGAATTTTTATATGGTAAAGTAAATGTACAGGATCCTGGGGGAGGTGAGGCTCAGACTAGGATTACCTTTTGCCTTGAGCAAAGTATTAACATCCAGTTAGTTGAGTCCCTAGAGGAATGTCACTCTGCCTGTTTCAAGGACTTGTCAATGGGCTGTAGATAGTAAGGAAACTTAATAATTTTTCTTTTGCCTTTGTTTCCCACATTAATTTCAGTTAGTTAAAATAACCTCATAGTCATTATATCTCAGAAAAGAAACTTTAAAGGAATCACAGTTATGGCTAATAAAACAAAAACCAAACAAAGACAGGAAGGCACTTCTTAACATGCCTTAATAAACCATAATCAAGAGTTAGATGTCTTACCTTTAATTTCTAGATCTATTAGTAAATAGCCCTGTTAATTTAGGTCACTTAAATCTTTTCTCTACTGCTCAGTTTCTTATTTACAACACAACAGATTCAGTGTTTTTTGAATTGCATTCTACTTACAGTTAAGTGTTTTGCTGACTCAGTCTGAGTGCTAGGGTAGGCAAAAGTGAGTAATAAGAAGCTGAATAAATAGGGATTCAATAAGCCTCTCCACTTTTATCTCTTTTGTAGTTTGATTCTGGCTTATTATTTTATTTGAGGGGTCTGACAATAAAAATGAAAGGTGAAATTCATTTTAGCGTTATAATGCAGTTATATAAGATTTTTCCTTGCAGTATATGATACAGTGTTGCCAGAGAAAAGATACAAAATACTTTTTTTTTAAGGAATTTTTTTTTTTAAGATTTTATTTATTTATTTGACAGAGAGAGATCACAAGTAGGCAGAGAGGCAGGCAGAGAGAGTGAGAGGGAAGCAGGCTCCCCGCCGAGCAGAGAGCCCGATGTGGGACTCGATCCCAGGACCCCGAGATCATGACCCGAGCCGAAGGCAGCGACCTAAACCACAAAATACTAGCTGTTTATTTTCAAATGATCAGTCATCCATAATAAATTTTCTTTTACACCCTTCATGCTTTTTACTTTTGCTAGTCTCAAATCCATTATTCTTTAATAATATGATATTTTCAGATGTCATAATCAGGTTTCTATTAATAGTGTAGTGGTCTCAGTGAGAAAGCCTCCAAGTCGAAGCATTACAGCTGCATTTTATGTTATTAAATGCATGAACATAATTGGTGAAAGTATTGAGGTCATTTACTGAGTCAAGAAGTAAGATGGAGAGAGGTCATATACTCATGTCCACTGGCTACACATGATAATATGATGCAAATAATAAGAATCAGTAGTACATTCCTGAGCTAAAACTTGAGCTGAGGGTTATGTGAGTAAAGAACACAGTGTTGAAAAATACTGTACTGACTCTTTGCTTCCCAATTATTACTTATTTCTATATTTATTTATTTCTATATTATTAATAGTAAAAACTAATTATTTGTTTTATGTGCTAAAGGACTAAGAGGTTGGGAAATTAAACTTTTATTAGTTCAAAATAAAAATATTAATGTTAATTAGATTACCAAAATATAACCAGGAGATGTACCAGAAGTGTTTCAATAGCTAAAAAGTTTAATAATTCATTTTTAAGCTTAAGATTACAGAAAAGCTCTTCTCATGATTGCATGTGAATGATTGCAGTGATGGTCCCAATGTTTTATCCATCTTGTATCTATCATTTTTACCATGCAACCTCATACTCTTTTACCACTGAGATCAGAATGACCTGCTACATCAATTGACACTGAGTTCAACCATGTGATTTGCTTTTTAGAATGGTATATTGCCTTGTGCACTGAATTTTGCTCTCTTGAACCTTTGCCATCATCAGAAAAGCATGCCCAGACTAATCTGCTGAAAGATGAAAGACTCCTGGAGCACAGCCAAATCACCAAAGTGCTCCCAGCCAAGAGCAACCTAAATCAGCCAACATCTAGCTGTTGTGAGTGAACACACAACATAAGAGACCACAGTATTTGAGTGAGCTCAGCCAACACCAGAAATACTGACTAGCTGATCACAGCCTAAATTGCAAGCATTCAGACTAGTGGGATTAATAAATATTGAATATACTAAGCCACTGATTTTTGGGAATAGATAATTGGTACAGAAGTCCTAATGTTTAATTATAAATCTATGCACAGGGTGAGATTTATTTATTTTCTAAAATCTTGCATCTATATCTTATGATGTGATTATAATATTTGCTTTAGTACTCAGAGAAAGATTATAATTTAAAACATGAAATCAGTATTCCCTTGAAATAATAGATACTCAAAATATATACTTAAGAGTATTTCTTGTACTGATACCAAAGGCAATTTAATTTTTTAAGGCCATATATTACATTATGATGAGAATGGAGTCTAGGAATCTAACAATCTTTCTCAATTGTCATACAAATTATAACAAATAATTTTATATATATAAATATATATAATAAATTATATATACATATTATGTGTGTGTATATGTGTGTATGTGTGTGTGTGTGTGTGTGTGTGTATGTATATATGAATGACATCAACAAGATGGTGAACTAAGAAGTGCCAGGACTTTATTCTCCACAGAAATATCAAATAAGCAAGTACAGATAATTTTACAGGATCTCTGAAAAACAATCAAAGATTACAACAATTAAGTAAATGCTTAATCAAGAAGAAGCCATATTCAAATGGTAGGAAATTTCATAACAGTTTTATCTACACTTTGCACTACCCCTTCCAGAGTGTGACATGGAGTGGTCTGGTTGAAATAATTTAATTCCCAGTTACCTCCTGCAAGAAGGAAGGAACAGAATGGAACTTGTTTAAAATCTCTAGATGTCTGTGGAATTCCCTGGGGGCTGTTTTATTGTTTGTTTGTTTCATTTGACAAGAGCTTAGTCAATGAATAGAAGTATAGTTTGGATTGTAAGCTGGGAACTGCAGAAGGTTTTACTGGGCACTGGGATGTTTGTAAACTGTAGGAGGGCAGCAGAGTCATGGATACATTGTGGGAGGTAGGCAAGAGATTATGGGAAAAGGAAAACAATAGAGCATTTAAGTTCATGAGAAGTTGGGGTGAGAGTCTTTAGGAAATTAAGATATTTAGGGGCATCGGGTGGCTCAGTGAGTTAAGCATCTGCCTTCAGATCAGGTCAGGATCCCAAAGTCTTGGGTTCAAACCCTGCATCGGGCTCCATGTTTAACAGAAAGTCTGCTTCTCCTTCTCCCTTTATTGCTCCCCCTGCTTGTGCTCTCTCTCTCCCTCTTTCTTTCTGTAAGATAAATAAATAAACCTTAAAAAATAAAAAAGGAAATCAAGACATTTAAAATCAGCTGAAGAAATTTAAACTGAATGGATAAATAAATATATAAAGCACACACTCAGGCCTGAACAAGACCCATACCCACAAGACCTGAGAAATACTCCAGACTGATCTCTAAGCTCAGGAGTTTGCTAATCATGAAGGTCTTCTCTACCAGTCTTCAAAGACTAGGAGAGGTGATCCATTTTTTAAATGTCTGATTTTCAACAGAAGACCACAGGCATACAAAGAAAATGTTCATTCAAAGCAACTAAATCTCCAGAAGCAGTCCCTAAGAAACATGTTTCATAGTTACTAGAAAAAGACTTAAAAATAGCTATCTTTTAATATGGTCAGAGAGCTGAAAGAAACATGAAAACTAAAGAAATTCCTGAAAACAATACATGTACAAAATGAGAATTTCAAGAAAGATATAACAAAAAATAAATTTCAGCAGAAATGCCAGAGCTGAAAAATACAGTAATTGAAAAATTTCTAGAAGGACTCAACAGAAGACATATGCCACTATAAAAAGAAACAAAACAAAAAAACAAAAATGGGGGAAGAACATAAAGAGATGCAGGAAAGGAAGAAATGGGATATAAAAATGTTTTAATCTGTACAGAAAACAAGAAAATGTCAATGTATATATTTCCCTATTACTATTTACTCTAAATGTATATGGATTAAATTTCCCAAAGAAATCTCATAGATTGGCAGAACAGATAATAAGAAAGGATTCAACTATGTAGCAAGTATAAGAAATTCATTTTGTATCTATGGAGATGTATAGAATGAAAATGAAAGGATGAAAAAAAATATTTCATGCAAATAGTATCCAAAAGAGAAGAGTAGCTGTACTAGTAATGGAAAATAGACTGTAAGCCAAATACTGTTACAAGACACAAAGAAGGACACTATATAAAGATAAAAGAACCAATTCACCAAGAAGATATAAAAATTATAAATATATATATGCACCAACAAACAATAAATCTCCAAGATCTATAAAGCAAATAATGACAAAATTGAGGAAGAATAGATAATTCTACAATACTAGTACTACAATAGATAATTCTACAGTAGTCCATTTTCAATAATGGAGAGAACAACCAGAAAGAAGATTAATAATGAAATAAAGGCTTTGAACAACACTAAAAACCAGTTGGACCTAAGGGCATGTATAGAACATACTACCAAGTAACAACAGAATATGAATTTTTCTTAAGTGCATATGGAACATCTCCAGGATAGAACACATATTAGGCAACAAAACCAGTATTAATAAATTTCAAAAGACTTATCTCATGCAAAATATCTTTTTAGGATTGTAATGGAATGTGAGTGGAAATTGATGGCAAAAGGAAAGCTGGAAAATTCACAAATACTTACAAATTAAACAGAACATTTTTTTCTGAATAACTAATGGATAAAGATGACATCAGAAGGGAAATTAAAAAATACTTTGCAGGGGCGCGTGGGTGGCTCAGTGGGTTAAAGCCTCTGCCTTTCTTTCTTTTTTTTTTTTTTTTAAGATTTTATTTATTCATTTGACAGAGAGAGAGATCACAAGTAGGCAGAGAGGCAGGCAGAGAGAGGAGGAAGCAGGCTCCCTGCGGAGCAGAGAGCCCGATGCGGGGCTCGATCCCAGGACCCTGAGATCATGACCTGAGCCGAAGGCAGCGGCTTAATCCACTGAGCCACCCAGGCGCCCCAAAGCCTCTGCCTTTCACTCAGGTCATGATCCAAGGGTCCTGGGATCGAGCCCCGCATCGGGCTCTCTGCTTGGCAGAGAACCTGCTTCCTCCTCGCCTGCCTCTCTCCCTACTTGTGATCTCTATCTGTCAAATAAACAAATAAAATAAATCTAAAAAAAAAAAAAAATACTTTGCATGAATTGGAAACGAAAACACAAGATACCGGCTTTAAAAATTGAAGAGGAAGGAGCACTTAAAAACATTTTCTGAGGCCAGCATTACTCTGTTACAAAAGCCAAAAGCAGTGAAAGAAAAAACTACTAATATCCCTGATTAACATTGATGAAAATTTTCAACAACTTACTAGCAAATCAAATTGAACAGCATATTAAAAGTATTATACATCATGGCCAAATGGGATTTACTTCTGAAATGCAAAAACAATTCAACCAAACATTGCTGAAAAAAATTAAAGAAGGTAATAGTAAATAGAAAGATAGCATTGATTGGAAGACATAATATTATTAAGATGTCAGACTATCCAAAGTGATCTACAGACTCAATGACATCTCTATCAAAATCCCTATGAACTCTTTTGCAGAAAAAAAAAAAAATTCTAAAATTCATATGGTATCAAATAGCTAAAACAATCTTGGAAATGAACAACAAAGGTGGAGGTATCACACTTCCTGTTTTCTAAGCTTATTACAAAGCTGTGATAATCAAAAGAGTGTGGTATTCAAGAAACAGACTCTTGGGGCACCTGGGTGGCTCAGTCCATTAAGCATCTGCCTTCGGGTAGAGTCATGATTCCAGGACCCTGGAATGAAGCCCCTCATTGGACTTCTTGCTCAGTGGGGAGCCTGCTTCTCCCTCTCCTTCTGCCTACCACTCTCCCTGTTTGTGCTGTCTCTGTCTTTCTCTCTCTCTCTTGCTAATCTCTCTCTCTGTGTCAAATAAATAAATAAAATCTTAAAAAAAAAAAAAAAGAAACAGACTCTTTTTAAATTAACATATAATGCATTATTTGTTTCAGGGGTACAGGTCTGTGATTCTTCAGTCTTACATGATTCATAGCACTCCCCATAACACATACCCTCCCCAATGTCCATCACCCCCCCACCCCATCTTTCTTACCCCCTCCCCTCCAGCAACCCTAAGTTTGTTTCCTGAGATTGAGTCTCTTATGATTTGTCTCCCTCTCTGTTTTCACCTTGTTTCGTTTTTCCCTCCTTTCCCCTATGATCCTCTGTCTTGTTTCTCAAATTCCTCATATCAGTGAGATCACATGATAATTGTCTTTCTCTGATCAACTTATTTAGCTTAACATAATACCCTCTAGTTCCATCCACATCATTGCAAATGGCAAGCTTTTGCAATTTTGGTGTTGTGGGGTTTTTGGTGGCTACATAATATTCCATTGTATATATATGCCACATCTTCTTTATCCATTCATCTGTTGATGGACATCTAAGCTCTTTCCATAGTTCAACTATTGTGGACATTGCTGCTATAAAGATTGGGGGGGCACATGCCCCTTTGGATCATTACATTTTATCTTTGTGGTAGATACCTAGTGGCAATTGCTGGGTCTTAGGGAAGCTCTATTTTCAACTTCTTGAGGAACCTCCATACTGTTTTCCAGAGTGGCTGCTCCAGCTTGCATTCCCACCAAGTGTAAGAGGGTTCCCCTTTCTCTGCATTCTTAGCAATATCTGTCATTTTTTGACTTGTTAATTTTAGCCATCTGACTGGTGTGAGCTGATATCTCATTGATTTGATTCGTATTTCACTGATGCCAAGTGATACTGAGCACTTTCTCATTTGTCCACTGGCCATTTTGATGTCTTCTTTGCAGAAATGTCTGGTCATGTCTTCTGTGCGTTAGATTATTTGTTCTTTGGGTATTGAGTTTGATAAGTTCTTTATAGATTTTGGATGCTAGTCCTTTATCTGATATGTCATTTGCAAATATCTTCTCCCATTCCGTCTGTTGTATTTGGTTTTGTTGACTATTTCCTTTTGCTGTGTGAAAGCTTTTGATCCCGATAAAGTCCCAATAGTTCATTTTTGTCCTTGTTTCCCTTGCCTTTGGTGATGAAGAACTAGACTCTTCACTGTATAAACTGATGGTTACCAGAGGGGATGTGGGTGAGGGATGGGTTAAATAGGTGATGGAGATTAAGGATTGCACTTATAATAAGTACCCAGTGCGGTATGGAAGTGTTGAGTCAATTTATTGTACATCTGAAACTAGTATTATACTGTATGTAAAAATAAATGTGCGTGTGTCCGTGCACACGTGCGTCAATTTGAGAAATAGTATAGATCAAAGAAGAATGAAAAATACTTAAGACTTTCAGGTTATAGGTTCTGCTTCTTTTTCTTTTGAGGCTTATAGAATAAAAAAATCCCAAATTATTTTATTTTCCTCATTACTTTTAGTGTGTTTTACTGTTGCTATTTTGCTAGCTACCCTCCAACCCCAGCTAGTGTAGACATAGTCACAGATGCACACACACACACACACACACACACACACACACACATATGCCAATTTAGAGAGGGAAGGGAAAATTAAAGGAGTGGGAAATTGGAGGGGGAGATGAGCCATGAGAGACTTTGGACTCCAGGAAACAGACTGAGGGTTTCAGAAGGGAAGGGGTAGGAAGATGGCTTGGCCCAGTGATGGTTATTAAGGAGGGCATGTATTGCCATGAGCACTGGATATTGTATGCAAACAATGAATCATGGAACACTACATTTTTTAAAAATGCCAATTTAGGAATTGTTCAAACCAGAGTTAAATCTTAGTGCTATATCTGTATTGTGTGTGTATGTGTATGGATATATACTTCCAAAAATATTATGTGTGAGTAGAGTTTGCAAACTGGGATTGAAAATATAGGATAAAATGAAATGTTTCCCTTTAAGGTTCAAATATTTCTCTATTTTTATAAAGGATAATACTAAAAATAATATAAAAGAAATCTAGTCTCACCCAAAGATGGAGAGAAATTAAGAGGAGTAAAAAAAGCCCCAAATTGTCTTTCTAAAAATGTCTCCTCTTAATGCTCCAATAGAAGTATCTAGTGACCAGTGACCATAAAAATTTCATTAAATTGATAGTTTTTTGCAACAACTAGTTCAGTTTAGTGAAAAGACAAAAAATAATATCCATTTATGTCAGTAAGATATGGTGTTTCTAATATTTTTTTTCCTTTTTATATCTGGTTTACACCTAGAGCAGTTTATGAGTTGTTTTGAACTTTACAGTTATGCACACCCAGTATCTCCTCGTACATGTGTTTACCTTGAGGGTGAAAAGAAAATGAAGTTAAAATACTTCTCCCTTCTTCATATTTTAGAAAATGAACAGACATGGAATTCTGAGACTGTGGTGATTCCTTTAATAATGTTGCAGGTAGCTATCTACATGGTGACTTTGTCTCAAATTTTAGCAAAATTTTTTTCTTTCTTTTTTTTTTCAATGTTTTATTTATTTGACAGAGAGAAATCACACCTAAGCAGAGAGGCAGGCAAAGAGAGAGGAGGAAGCAAGCTCCCCGTGGAGCAGAAAGCCCGATGTGGGGCTCGATCCCAGGACCCTGGGATCATGACCTGAGCCGAAGGGAGAGGCTTTAACCCACTGAGCCACCCAGGTGCCCCGCAAAATTTTTTTTCTTAGAGTATGATTTTTCATGAAGTTTCATAGAGTGTCATACATTTTAACTTGAGACTAGTTTTGGGAGATATATATCTAGGAATGTGTTTCTATTAAAAATAAATATTTTCAAACAATGGAGGGAAGTGCTAAAAAGAAACGAGCTACTAGATCATGAAAATGCATGGAGGAAATTTATATTACTATGAAATAAGCCAATCTGAAAATGCTATAGAATGAATGAATCCAACTGTACAACATTCTTGAAAAAGCAAGATTTTGGAGACAACAAAAAGATCAGTGCTTGTCGGAAGTTGGGGTCTGAGGGAGGGATAAATAGGCAAAGCATAGAATTTTTAAGGCAGTGAAAATACACCACATGGTACTGTAATGATGGATACATTCATTATATATCTGTCCAAACTCATAGAATGTACAACGCCAAGAGTGAACATTCACGTAAACTATGCACTTCAGATAATATGATGTCTCAGTTTAAGTTCATCATTGTAACAAATGTACACTCTGGGCGGGGGTAGAAAATGGGGAAAGCTATGCATGTGTGGAGGCAGGTATGTTGGTATATTGGGAAATCTCCTTCCCTTCATCTCAATTTTGCTGTGAACATAAAACTGCTCTAAAAATAAAGTCTTCCTTTAAAAAATTAAAATAAAAAAAATTAAAGGTTAAAAAAAGCAACCAAAACAAAACAAAAGCACCTAGAGGGTTAGTGAAGTTGTTCATGCAGAATTTCTGGAAGTTCTCAGATGGATATAATTAAAGAAATATACTTTGTTTCATATAATTACAAAAGATTATTCAGTGCTCTTTATAGTCAGAGCAACTAAGAGAAATTAGAATAGAATTTGAACTCAAATATGGGTTAATTAAGGTAGAGAAAGGGGAAAGGAGACAGACGGAAGAAGACCAGCTTTGTGTCTATAATTCGCTTTCAGCTTTGTTGATTTCCTCTCAGTTTTTGGAGCGACCAAGTCTTGTTGAAAAGCCTCCTTGAGAACATGGACTCAAACGGTCTAATTTGGAGGGGCAGAAACACAACTGGGTGATGGGAACACCAGAGAGAAGACAATGAGCACTCCAGAACAATTTCCTTATGTTTTATTAGAGGGGGACAAACTCTCCCAAGCAGCATTTTTATGGAAATATTGTTCTCCAGGCTGTGGTTTTAAAAAGGAAAACTTTCCCCTTATAACTGAATGTCTTTGGCCACACAATTTAAAGGTACCTCTTTTTTTTACTGAGCCTTGAACTGTTGAGTCATGTCATAGAAATTTATGATGTTCCCTTGTAGTGTTTCCTTCTCAGGAGACGTCAAAACAAGAGGTTTTAGCTTCCTATTAATTCACTAATACATCAATAAACACAATTGAAAGTCATTTTAAACTTTGAAATAAAGAAGTTCTAAATATTTCTTAAAAAATAAAAATGGAGACATCAACAAAAGAAACCAGAAGTTTTTTTTTAAATAAGTGTTACATTTTGTTTTGTTAAGGAAAAATTTTCAGAACACTCAAGAATCAAAAGGATTCTTTTGGGTACACAATACTTTACTTCTATTTCTCTATTTCCATATTTGTGTATGTGTGTGTATATTTGTGTGTGTATATGTTAGTTTGTTTAGAATTTAAACCACTAAATCTGCCATTAAGTCTTATAGTCATGGATGACCATTAAATTTCTTAAAGTCAGTGATATTAAGAACAGTAATCACATTCTTATCATGATTTGACTACTTTTCCCATAAAATACTGCCATAGATGTCTATTGAGGAAAAGAAGCTTCCAAAAATATATACTGAGCCAAACTCCTATAACCAGTTTCTGCTCTGATGTGCTGAATAGTCTATGCAGTACCAAAAACTCAGGAGCACTCAAAGTATTTAACTTGGTCTCAACTAGCAGACACCAGGAGAAACTGACTCTTTGTCCACACACATAAAAAACCCACACATGAAATAATTTTCTAGGTTATATAAACAAAATTAAATAGAGTAAATTATTTGTTTATAATCTAACTTATTCCCTACATGATTCGAGATACATACTCTATACCCTAATAATTTATTCATATGTCATTAAATAAGGTGAGGTAAAGAAAAGCTTATTACAAGAGAAATATGATATAGCCAAGACTTAATACACAAAATACATATACCATGGCTTAAACAAATATTGTTAGAATATAGAATATAGGCCTGGAAGGAAGCCTATATTGCTGAATTACTGACTGTAAGAAGAGGCAGGTTCCTCTACAAATGTTAAGGTTTGGGCTTTATGCTCAAAGCAACATGACTACTTTGATAAAATTAGCATGAGAGGGATAAAATTAGATATAAGTTTAAAAATTTCTCTGCACATGATCTGAGTAAAGATTAAAGAGACTAAAGTTTGAAAGGAAGTAATTGAGGTCAGAGAAGATGGGGCAGTCCTACTACTTTCAGCAGAAAAGCGGTGTGGATTTGTTACTGATTGGTTGGGAAGGGAGAGTGAGACATTGGGGCTAGATCACAGCTTTTTTTTTGGCTTTATACATATTGTATACGTATTTGTGTAAAGAAAGCATGCAACTAGCTGGTTAAAAATTAAGTGGGAAACAAATTTAAGCATGTGTTTCTGTTAATAAGAAATGTAAATTTTTTTTTCCCTTTTTGACCTTTTATAAACTCTCCAGCTGTTAAGTCCCTTAAACTTGGAAAGGATGAACCTTGAAAGCATCTATCCTTTGCCTCTCACCACCCCCAATCTTACTCATCATTCCTACCTACTCTCAGGGCCTAGGCAAACACGTAAAGAACCACACCACTCCCAGAAGATGGCCTTTGCCCTTGAAATCATTAGCATCCAACATTACTTTATTCATTAAGGCCATGGACTCATAATCTTTTGAATGTTCCTACGTACCAGGCACAGTTCTAAGAACTAGAGTAAAGCATTTAATGAAACAAACAAAATCCCGCCCTGATTGTGGTTATATATTCTATAGGAAGGAGACAAAATATCCTAAAGAGGCAAAATACACAATGTGTTAGGAACATTTTTAATATTAAGGAGAAGAATAATACAGTGAAAAAAAGAGGAATTGGGGTTTATTGTTGTTTATCTTTACATAAGATGGTTAAGGAAACTAAGAAGGTGACATGTACGATGTGAGGGAGATGAAATAAAAACCATGTTGCTCCATCTGAGAGAAAGAGAGCTGAGGATGCAGCTGGGACAACGCCCACTCTCCTCAAGATCTTCCAAGTTGCTTCCCACCACTCAGTTCCGAAATCATTCCCCACATTTTTAGGGTTTGTGAAAGGAGCATCCTACTACTAGATACCAAAATTTGTATTGTATCTACTGTTATTGGATAAATTATCCCACATATTAGTGTCATACACCAAGATATATGAATTATCTTTCATAGTTTGTGTGGGTTAATGATTAAGAAGAAACCACTGGACAGCCAGTGTTGCAGGTTTTGTCTGAGATGGCAGACAAGATATCAGCTGGGGCTGCAGTTGTCTGGAGGTTTGACTGGCCCTGGAGGATCTGATTGCAGGATGGACAATATACATAGCTAGAAGCTGGTTACTGATGGGAGATCTCAGCTTCCCTCCAAAGGAACTTTTCCACAGGCCTTCTTAAGTTTCCTTCTGATATGGCAACTCATTTCCCCCACAATAAGCAAACTAAGAGAAAACAAGCAGAAGTTATTCATTTTTGACCTAGTCTCCGAGGTCACATAGCATCGCATATGACATGCTTAGTCTATTTGTTCGAACCAAGTAACTAAGCCTAAGCCACATTTAAAGTGAGGAGTAGCAAAGATTCCTAGCTCTATTTTAATACCATTGTAATGAGGGAATAACAGGTGCAAAATTTCAGGAGCAGGCAAATTATAGCGAAGTCCTGTGACTGGCAAATTAAAAGTAACAATAATGAAGCTGGGTAGGATGATTAGATTATTTGTCAGAGAAGATGATAAATCTCTCTTTGAAAATCTTCAACTCTCTTTGGAAAACTTAGCAGTAGTTAGAAATCAAATGAACAGTTTTGCGAATGCTCTGCTACTGTAAGAACATACATTAGTAAAGTGCATAATGGTTTAAGATATTTTAATTTTAATTTTATCCCCTATAGTCTTATTTTCATCATGGCTGCAGCTTTTTATCTGTCCCATACTGCCTGTGTCAGAGATGGTCAACCTAATACACTACAAGTCACATTAATGTTAGTGCAATTTCAAAGAGCTTGCATGTAGCTTTGGCTGCAATAGACATTGCCTTGTCATAAGCATTAGCATATCTATACATAATACTGAGATTTGAGGCTAAAATATATAAAGTCAAAGACAAAGCATGTGAGAAAAGAGACTTTCCATTAACAAATGATTTATTTTCTAAAAAGCAAACCATATTCCAATGATTGGGAAAAGAATATTGGCAAAATTTTGATTAACCAGAAATGGATACGTGCCTCTAAGCAGTGGTCAATAATCCCTCGTGCTTTTAGTTACGTATATACCTTAAGGAGCAGAAATAGTCTTTAACTGAATGGCACATGTTAAAATGTAGGCCCATGGCTTCTCCAGTTTAAAAAAATGTATGGTATTTCTGGTTACTTAGAAATCTGTTCTTGCGGGGATGTCTGGGGGGCTCAGTCAGTTAAGTGTCTTCATTTGGCTCAGGTCATGATCCCAGTGTCCTGGGCCTGGCTCAGTGGGGCATCTGTTTCTCCTTCTCCCTCTGCCTGCAGCTCCCCCTGCTTGTGCACTCTCTCTCTCTCTATGTGTGTGTCAAATAAATAAATAAAATCTTTTAAAAATTAAAAAAAAAGAAATCTGTTCTTGCAAATTCTACTCTTTAGCACTTGTTATCAGACCATGTGTTTACCTCATATTCTTGGCTCATATTAATATTCTCTTTATTAGAAGTCTATAAGGGAACTTTATTTGCTTAGGACGACTTGTTGATGTCTCACAAAAACTCCATAGAAGTAATTTATACATAAGATAACTTTAATGTCCTAGTACCTTATTGTGTGGTCGATTTCCATGAAGAGACTTATTTTATTAAATGGTGAATTTTGACTCATGTTGAACTCATGCATTTTATTTTTGCTGTGACTTTGGTTAAAAATCAGAAATACTTTTGGGATGCCTGGGTGGCTCTGTCGGTTAAGTGTTTAACTCTTAATTTCTGCCCAGGCCATGATCTCAGGGTTGTGAGACCAAGCCCTGTGTCAGGCTCTATGCTGGGAAGGGAACCTGCTTAAGATTTTCTCTCTGTCCTTCTCTCTGCTCCTCCCATCTCTGCTTCTGCTCTAAACAAACAAACAAATAAATAATAGTAAAATACCTTTTGATGCCCCGGAAGCTCAGTCAGTTGTGTCCAACTCTTAATCTTGGCTCAGGTCTTAATCTCACAGTTCTGATTTCAAGCTCTGAAAAAAAAGTAAGCAATAGTTTTGTTGTCTTATATTTTAACATTTGTAATAAGGAAGAGGACCCATAGAATTAAAATAATTTTTTTTTCATTTTGTTTATTTTTTCAGCGTAACAGTATTCATTCTTTTTGCACAACACCCAGTGCTCCATGCAAAACGTGCCCTCCCCATTACCCACCACCTGTTCCCCCAACCTCCCACCCCTGACCCTTCAAAACCCTCAGGTTGTTTTTCAGAGTCCATAGTCTCTTATGGTTCGCCTCCCCTCCCCAATGTCCATAGCCCGCTCCCCCTCTCCCAATCCCACCTCCCCCCAGAAACCCCCAGTTTGTTTTGTGAGATTAAGAGTCATTTATGGTTTGTCTCCCATTTTTGAAGAAATATTATGGCAGTTCATGATTTTGCACCTCTGTCAACACTTGTAGACATGTACACTAAAAATGGTCACTTGTAACACATATAAATTTTACATCATTAAAAATAAACAGATAAGAAATAGATTCTAGAATAATTTAGTACGTATTAAGACAAATGGCCAGTTTCATGTTTAAAATATGTTTCACCATATATGTGGATGTGTGTGTGAGTTTTGTGTGTCTATTGTTTCATTTGAAAACAACAATTAGCCTCCAAATAACTTAACAATATACGCAAAGTTTTCATGGAGGCTTATATGTACCTGTATACTCCATAGTAATGGTAGTAACCAGGCAACCTGGACTAGTGGACTGCTCACTTTTTTCAAGTTATGTTAACTATGCCATCTGAATTGTATTCCTCCACATTTTACAAAAAACAATCTATAAATGAACAATTGTTCTTTTAAGCTTTCACTACAAGCTCCTAAATGGAATGGACCCTGTATTTAAACCCTGATTTCCTAGAATCTGACACTATGCCTGTGAGTAGATGCTTAATACATGTTTAATAAATTAATTAATGCCCAAATGAGTGGAAAAGATATAAAGTTGCAAAGAATGTTAAAAATCTCATAATTTTCTCCTTTTTTCATTAGCCCCAATTTGCACTTATAAACTTTATTATGGCAAGTTGACAATCTTAATTAATGGTTAGAATAGCATAGTTATTGCAAGGAAGTACTTTTACAATTATACAAAAGCAGGTTTGTATTTTGTGGAACAGACAAAACCAGAGAGGGAGACAAACCATAAGAGACTATTAATCTCAGGAAAGAAACTGAGGGTTGCTGGAGGGGAAAAGGGGTAGGAGTGATGGGGATGCTGGGTGATAGACAATGGGGAGAGAAAATGCTATGGTGAGTGCTGTGAATTGTGTAAGATTGATGAATCACAGACCTATACCCCTGAAACAAATAATATATTATATGTTAATTAAAAAAAAATTTTTTTTCTCATTTTATTTTTTCAGCGTAACAGTATTCATTCTTTTTGCACAACACCCAGTGCTCCATGCAAAACGTGCCCTCTCCATTACCCACCACCTGTTCCCCCAACCTCCCACCCCTGACCCTTCAAAATCCTCAGGTTGCCCCAACCTCCCACCCCTGACCCTTCAAAACCCTCAGGTTGTTTTTCAGAGTCCATAGTCTCTTATGGTTCGCTTCCCCTCCCCAATGTCCATAGCCCGCTCCCCCTCCCCCAATCCCACCTCCCCGCAGCAACCCCCAGTTTGTTTTGTGAGATTAAGAGTCATTTATGGTTTGTCTCCCTCCCAATCCCATCTTGTTTCATTTATTCTTCTCCTATCTCCTACCCCCCCATGTTGCTTCTCCATGTCCTCACATCAGGGAGATCATATGATAGTTGTCTTTCTCCGATTGACTTATTTCACTAAGCATGATACGCTCTAGTTCCATCCACGTCGTCGCAAATGGCAAGATTTCATTTCTTTTGATGGCTGCATAGTATTCCATTGTGTATATATACCACATCTTCTTTATCCATTCATCTGTTGATGGACATCTAGGTTCTTTCCATAGTCTGGCTATTGTAGACATTGCTGCTATAAACATTCGGGTACACGTGCCCCTTCGGATCACTATGTTTGTATCTTTAGGGTAAATACCCAGTAGTGCAATTGCTGGGTCATAGGGTAGTTCTATTTTCAACATTTTGAGGAACCTCCATGCTGTTTTCCAGAGTGGTTGCACCAGCTTGCATTCCCACCAACAGTGGAGGAATTCAGTAAAGTGTCAGGATATAAAATCAATGCACAGAAATCAGTTGCATTTCTGTACACCAACAACAAGACTGAAGAAAGAGAAATTAAGGAGTCAATCCCATTTACAATTGTACCCAAAACTATAAGATACCTAGGAATAAACCTAACCAAAGAGACTAAGAATCTATACACAGAAAATTATAAAGTAGTCATGAAAGAAATTGAGGAAGACACAAAAAAATGGAAAAATGTTCCATGCTCCTGGATTGGAAGAATAAATATTGTGAAAATGTCTATGCTACCTAAAGCAATCTACACATTTAATGCAATCCCTATCAAAATACCATCCATTTTTTTCAAAGAAATGGAACAAATAATCCTCAAATTTATATGGAACCAGAAAAGACCTCGAATAGCCAAAGGAATATTGAAAAAGAAAGCCAAAGTTGGTGGCATCACAATTCTGGACTTCAAGCTCTATTACAAAGCTGTCATCATCAAGACAGCATGGTACTGGCACAAAAACAGACACATAGATCAGTGGAACAGAATAGAGAGCCCAGAAATCGACCCTCAACTCTATGGTCAACTAATCTTCGACAAAGCAGGAAAGAATGTCCAATGGAAAAAAGACAGCCTCTTCAATAAATGGTGCTGGGAAAATTGGACAGCCACATGCAGAAAAATGAAATTGGACCACTTCCTTACACCACACACAAAAATAGACTCCAAATGGATGAAGGACCTCAATGTGAGAAAGGAATCCATCAAAATCCTTGAGGAGAATGCAGGCAGCAACCTCTTCGACCTCAGCCGTAGCAACATCTTCCTAGGAACAACGGCAAAGGCAAGGGAAGCAAGGGCAAAAATGAACTCTTGGGATTTCATCAAGATCAAAAGCTTTTGCACAGCAAAGGAAACAGTTCACAAAACCAAAAGACAACTGACAGAATGGGAGAAGATATTTGCAAACGACATATCAGATAAAGGGCTAGTATCCAAAATCTATAAGGAACTTAGCAAACTCAACACCCAAAGAACAAACAATCCAATCAAGAAATGGGCAGGGGACATGAACAGACATTTCTGCAAAGAAGACATCCAGATGGCCAACAGACACATGAAAAAGTGCTCCACGTCACTCGCCATCAGGGAAATACAAATCAAAACCACAATGAGATATCACCTCACACCAGTCAGAATGGCTAAAATGAACAAGTCAGGAAATGACAGATGCTGGAAAAAAAAAATTTTAAGTTTGTATTTTAGGTGTGCCAGAGAATCTCTTGTACACAAGCTATTTAAAGTCTATAAACATTTTCCTCACCTGTAAAATGGAAATGATTACTGTCATAAAAGTAAAAATATTCATTAATATAAAGTCCCTGAGCACACTGCCAGGCACTTACTTAATGCTTGATTCTAAACAGACATTATTAAATCCACTGGAGCACATATGCCCATATAATTAAAGGTTATAAAAATAGCATGTAGCATATTGGATTTTCACTCCACGTTTTTTTTTCCTGTGGTGGCTTACATTTTCATTCAAAGTTTTAACACAAAAGTTAATATTCACAGAAAGAAGAGTTATCAGCAATCTGGTGTTTGACATATAGATATTTTGACTGTGGTGAATATCTGCCATTTATTTCAATCACTATATGTTTAAAATTAAATGCAGTTTGAATTAGATTTTCAAGCCTCAGGTCAGCATTAGTTGCTAATCATTTCATTCATTTATTTTGATATAATCAATTCCTGAAAACTGTAATTGAAATCCAAAGAGTAGATAGATCCTTTTCTATTAAAGAAGGTGGACTATGTTTCTTCTTTATCTCAGATGCCTTGAGTGAAAAATGCATAGAAAAAGTCTGCCTTAGGAAGAAGCAAATGAGGAATGCAAGAGCAAGAGCATCTGGATAAAAGGTTCAGAGCTTTTGACACTTCACTTGAATATGTAAATTAGACCTTTAGCTTTATACTAAGCATTTAATATTCTCATACAACACACATCATGCTGAGAGAGAGGAAATTCAGAAGTCTAGCATCAGTTTTTAATCTTAGGTGCATATTGGAATCATTTAGAAAACTTTCAGATCTACTGATTTTTATGTCTTATCTCCAGAGATTTTGATTTAATTCTCATGAGGTATGGTCTGGGCATTAAGATTTTTATAAGTTCCCTCGGTGATTTTTATTTATATCTAAGTTTGAAAATCACTGACCTAAAATGAAAGGGAGTAATGTAAATAAAATTCAAATAAATACTGCAGAGCTTCTTCTCCAATATCTAATTAGAGATAAGGGAAAAAAGATTGCAAAATATGTTGATTTCCAAGTCAATAGCTAACTGTAGTTTACATATTATCTTCTCTGAGTCAATTTCAAAACATATATAACTTAATGGTAAAATAAATAAAATCATGACAAGTTGTTCAAATAGCTTATTTGCCTTATATACCAGATTTTCTTTTCCAAATTAACTTATTTCCAAAATATATTAGTTTTTAATGTTACTAAAATTTGAGCAAATTAAAGAACACTTTTTCTCTGCCATAACTAGTGGACACCAGAAAGGAATTTATATTTCAGTCTTAACTTCACAACAAAATGGTATAGCCAGTCTAACTTTGTTTGCCATAAAAATTCTAATATTCTTGACAACACACTAAACAAGTGGATCTATTTCTATTTCTTTCCCGATACAAGGGGAAAGTGTCTATTTAATATATGATATTAATAATTAAAATTTTGAATATATAGGAAACTATTGGAATTCTTCCTCTCCACACACTCAATTCCTGTGTTCAAATCTATTAAAAAGCAACAAGGTGATGTATAGTATGCCCTCAAAGCTTTCAGAGTGAATAATACCCAGCTTTTCTGGTGTTCAGCATACTGCCTAGTGATAATGATAATGATGAATACTCCTGTGGCCTCCCTTAGGTATTAGGAAAATGGTTTCCTTTAACTCATATTAATTTCAAGTTTTACATCAATCAGCTGTCTTTAAAAAAAGCTCCTTTAGAGCCGAAAGTATTATTTCACTTAAACAATTGTAGGTAGGTATTTTGTTTTGTTTTGTTTTGTTTTTAATATCTATTTATTTATTTATTTATTTATTTGACAGAGAGAGACACAGCAAGAGAGGGACCACAAGCAGGGGGAGTGGGAGAGGGAGAAGCAGGCTTCCTGCTGAGAAGGGAGCCTGATGTGGGGCTCGATCCCAGGACCCTGGGATCATGATCTGAGCGGAAGGGAGATGCTTAGCAACTGAGCCACCCAGGTGCCCCCAACTGTAGGTATTTTGTAAACAACACACTGTCTCCAGGAATTACAAATATAAAAAGAAATAAATAAATGGGTTCCTTGAAGGTCTGGGCTTTATGTTAGGTAGGGAAATGCTAAAATGATTTAAACTAGAGCTATATCTCAACTTTGCATGCACCTGATTTTATAGCCCCAGTAAATTATTTTAAAAGTTTGTATCTACATTACCAACGGAAATACTCTAGACTAAGCCTTGCCTGAAAAAGAGAGTCTTTGGGAAGTTCAGAGTAAAGATATGATGAACAAAGTTCTTTGTAGTACAATGCCAAAACAAGTAAAGCATAGCAAAATAATTGCAGTCTGATCAATGTAACTAACATCTAGTAGCTCAAATTGTTATTTTCCTCAGTAATGTGTAAGTCACACAAAATTTTTTGTGTCTGCCAATTTTGTAATCTATTTATGACCTTTCTTTTCCATTCTTAAAGTACCTTGGTTAAGATTCTTAATTAACACTTTCACACCCAAAATACTACCATAAAGATCTAATTATTTTTCTGCCTTTCTGTTCACATTCATCTTACATGCTATTGTCAGATTTTAAATCATACTATATTTGAAATCTTTCATTTATTTATTTATTTCATTTATTTAACTTAAAATACTTTTATTGAATATTTACTGAGTTTCAGGCACTATGTTAAACACACAGGGTAAAATAGTGGGAAAAAAATAACAGTTTCTTACCTTTAAAGTCAACAGTTTCAACATAAAAGTCTGATTTAAAAAAAACCCACACCTAACTTAAAAATTTAACTTATAAACTCTACTACTTACTGTTTATGGGAATGATTCATTTTTATATTGCCCAGTTACTTTGGCATTAGGAAATATGAACAATAATACATCAATAGGATTAATTAGAGGAATAAAAGATAATCAATGGAAATTGCTTGGCACATAGAAGTTTTCAAAAAATTAGTAGTTGATTTCTATGTAAATCTTCAGGTACCATCAGAGGTTGCGGTTTTGTTTTTTTACTTGCAGAAGACATTCTATTAATTCTTAATAGAAATGATAAACAAATTTATTATAGGCAAATCAGTATAGGACTTAAATAATTGTTTGGTCTTTCATGTTTTTCCTTAAGCATTTCATAAGAGGAATCTTTTAACTTAAAACTCAGACTATTTCAATCATAACCAAAGCAAAAGTCAAAGTATAAAAGAGTGAAGACGTTTTTCTTTAAATCACGTATGTTTTTCAAGGCCCTAGGCAAGGTTTGAGAAAGGGTATCATTTCATTATTGATCCAAGCATATCTTTAGAAAGAGATGCAAGGTAAAACCCCTGGGGTAAGTTCCAACAATGAGAGTCTCAGGAAGCCGTTGCCAGATGTTTCAGTGTGTCAGAATCTGAACTTACTCATTAAATGCTAGCTCATTTCCATGAACTCCAAAATAGCTAATAAAGCTTATAGATTGACTTATTAAGTTAGTCCCCAAATATACCAAACCTGGTCCTTGAATACATATAAAACATTAAAAAGAATGAAATCCAAAGTAAGATATGGGAGGTAGACTTCTCCTTTGTTGAGAGCTTGTAATAGAATGAGAAATTTTACTGAGAAAGAATTGGGTCTCTATAGTGAAAAAATCTCAGAAAGCCTCAAAATAGTTATTGAATGAAAAAGACTTTATGGAGGATAAGTTAGATATCAGGAATATTTGAGGCCTTTTATGTGTTGTCTTTTGTGTTCATGAATTAAACTGTTAAAGGAATAATGGTTTAGATGAAGAGTGAATAGAGATTAGGTTATCCATACAGACTGTTCATGGACAAATTTGAAGTAAATAGTGTAAGTCAGATTCTAAATATTCAAAATGGGGGGAAAGTAGCAAGTTTTGGTACTATTAGATGGCCACAGTGATATTCAGACTGATAGAAAAGGTATGATTATGACCACATTGCAAATGGTAGATTTGGCTAAATTTTATAAGACTGAGAATACTTAGTGTTAGCAAGGTTATGGAGTGACTAAAATTCTTACATTTTCATGTTGAGAATGTAAGTATGTGCAATCACTTTGGAAAACTGTCAGTTTCTTCTGTATGAATGTAAGTAAGTACCCATTCTATATGATCCAGTAATTCACTTACTCTCAATATATCCAACAGAAATGCATACCAATATGCTCCAAAGGACATGCATAAAATGTTCTCTGTAGAATTACTCATGTATGCACTTGAAATTTATTATTTTTGGCCAGTGAATTGTTTGTTAGTCTAATGCAAATCATTATGGTTACCTTTATGTAACTCTTATCTTATCTTATCTTACATAACTCTTATGTAACTCTTATCACTCATATGTTGAATTCTTTCTATAAATGTATATATACTAAATTTTATATAGAAGTATATATCATATGTAGTTTTATGCATATGTACTACATACAATATTATATGTTTGTATATATTGTAATAAATGTTATACTATACTCTGTATATTTTTAATACAATTATTTTGTATACTATTATGAGTTTGGCAGGGCCCTCATCAGTGGGATTAGTGCCTTTATAAAAGAGGCCCCAGAGAGATTCCTTTCCCCTTCTTCTAGGTGAAGTTACTGTCAGTAGATGGCCATTAACAAGAAGCTGGTCTCATCAGACATGCGCTGTTACCTTGAACTTCCCAGTCTCCATCTCTGTGAAACATAAATGTTTGTTGTTTATAAGCCACCAAGTTTGAAGTATTTTTGTTATAGTAGCCTGAATAGATTGACACTCCCTCCTTTCTTGTGAATAGAGTTATGTTCTTAAAAGTGATTAGAGTTATGTTCTTAAATACAGCACAGCTATTGGCTGTATTTACTCATTTTCCGAGGGTGAATTTTTACCTTAAAGGTATTTCGGAATATCCATTATCCATTAAGAGTAGTGGAAGACATTGCCTGGTCTATGACGCACAGATAGTCCTGAAATCCAGTTGCTGACCTTTTATCCTCATTCACTTTAACTTCAATTCTCAGAAACTTGCAGATTTGACTTCTTTCACCTTTACTTTGACTTACTTTTGGTTTCTCTCTGGTTTCTACAATTTCCAATAGATTTCAAATTGACGTGGCAGCCACCATGTCTTAGAGTTCTGATTCCTCCATGCTATCTACTCAGTATAACGTCTTGATTAGAGCATAACTCTCAAGACATATTAATTGATTGATTTGAAAATATAGATCCAGGACTTCAACTAAAACAAAACAGTTTATATTATAAAATGCCATTAGGTGAATTAGATCAGGTATTTTTTTTTCCCATTTTATTTATTTTTTCAGCGTAACAGTATTCATTCTTTTTGCACAACACCCAGTGCTCCATGCAAAACGTGCCCTCCCAATTACCCACCACCTGTTCCCCCAACCTCCCACCCCTGACCCTTCAAAACCCTCAGGTTGTTTTTCAGAGTCCATAGTCTCTTATGGTTCGCCTCCCCTTCCAAATTTTTTTTTTTTAATAAACATATAATGTATTTTTATCCCCAGGGGTACAGGTCTGTGAATCGCCAGGTTTACACACTTCACAGCACTCACGATAGCACTTACCCTCCCCAATGTCCATAGCCCCCTCCCCCTCTCCCAATCCCACCTCCCCCCAGCAACCCCCAGTTTGTTTTGTGAGATTAAGAGTCATTTCTGGTTTGTCTCCCTCCCAATCCCATCTTGTTTCATTTATTCTTCTCCTATCCCCCTACCCCCCATGTTGCTTCTCCATGTCCTCATATCAGGGAGATCATATGATAGTTGTCTTTCTCCGATTGACTTATTTCACTAAGCATGATACACTCTAGTTCCATCCACGTCGTCGCAAATGGCATGATTTCATTTCTTTTGATGGCTGCATAGTATTCCATTGTGTATATATACCACCTCTTCTTTATCCATTCATCTGTTGATGGACATCTAGGTTCTTTCCACAGTTTGACTATTATAGACATTGCTGCTATAAACATTCGGGTACACGTGCCCCTTCGGATCACTATGTTTGTATCTTTAGGGTAAATACCCAGTAGTGCAATTGCTGGGTCATAGGGTAGTTCTATTTTCAACCTTTTGAGGAACCTCCATGCTGTTTTCCAGAGTGGTTGCACCAGGTTGCATTCCCACCAACAGTGGAGGAGGGTTCCCCTTTCTCCACATCCTCGCCAGCATCTGTCATTTCCTGACTTGTTAATTTTAGCCATTCTGACTGGTGTGAGGTGATATCTCATTGTGGTTTTGATTTGTATTTCCCTGATGCCGAGTGACGTGGAGCACTTTTTCATGTGTCTGTTGGCCATCTGGATGTCTTCTTTGCAGAAATGTCTGTTCATGTCCTCTGCCCATTTCTTGATTGGATTGTTTGTTCTTTGGGTGTTGAGTTTGCTAAGTTCCTTATAGATTTTGGATACTAGCCCTTTATCTGATATGTCGTTTGCAAATATCTTCTCCCATTCTGTCAGTTGTCTTTTGGTTTTGTTAACTGTTTCTTTTGCTGTGCAAAAGCTTTTGATCTTGATGAAATCCCAATAGTTCATTTTTGCCCTTGCTTCCCTTGCCTTTACCGTTGTTCCTAGGAAGATGTTGCTACGGCTGAGGTCGAAGAGGTTGCTGCCTGCATTCTCCTCAAGGATTTTGATGGATTCCTTTCTCACATTGAGGTCCTTCATCCATTTGGAGTCTATTTTCGTGTGTGGTGTAAGGAAGTGGTCCAATTTCATTTTTCTGCATGTGGCTGTCCAATTTTCCCAGCACCATTTATTGAAGAGGCTGTCTTTTTTCCATTGGACATTCTTTCCTGCTTTGTCGAAGATTAGTTGACCATAGAGTTGAGGGTCGATTTCTGGGCTCTCTATTCTGTTCCACTGATCTATGTGTCTGTTTTTGTGCCAGTACCATGCTGTCTTGATGATGACAGCTTTGTAATAGAGCTTGAAGTCCAGAATTGTGATGCCACCAACTTTGGCTTTCTTTTTCAATATTCCTTTGGCTATTCGAGGTCTTTTCTGGTTCCATATAAATTTTAGGATTATTTGTTCCATTTCTTTGAAAAAAATGGATGGTATTTTGATAGGGATTGCATTAAATGTGTAGATTGCTTTAGGTAGCATAGACATTTTCACAATATTTATTCTTCCAATCCAGGAGCATGGAACATTTTTCCATTTTTTTGTGTCTTCCTCAATTTCTTTCATGAGTACTTTATAATTTTCTGTGTATAGATTCTTAGTCTCTTTGGTTAGGGTTATTCCTATGTATCTTATAGTTTTGGGTACAATTGTAAACGGGATTGACTCCTTAATTTCTCTTTCTTCAGTCTTGTTGTTGGTGTACAGAAATGCAACTGATTTCTGTGCATTGATTTTATATCCTGACACTTTACTGAATTCCTGGACAAGTTCTAGCAGTTTTGGAGTGGAGTCTTTTGGGTTTTGCACATATAGTATCATATCATCTGCGAAGAGTGATAGTTTGACTTCTTCTTTACCAATTTGGATGCCTTTAATTTCTTTTTGTTGTCTGATTGCTGAGGCTAGGACTTCTAGTACTATGTTGAATAGCAGTGGTGATAATGGACATCCCTGCCGTGTTCCTGACCTTAACGGAAAAGCTTTCAGTTTTTCTCCATTGAGAATGATATTTGCGGTGGGATTTTCATAGATGGCTTTGATAATATTGAGGTATGTGCCCTCTATCCCCACACTTTGAAGAGTTTTGATCAGGAAGGGATCTGTACTTTGTCAAATGCTTTTTCAGCATCTATTGAGAGTATCATATGGTTCTTGTTCTTTCTTTTATTAATGTGTTCTATCACATTGATTGATTTGCAGATGTTGAACCAACCCTGCAGCCCTGGAATAAATCCCACTTGATCGTGGTGAATAATCCTTTTAATGTACTGTTGAATCCTATTGGCTAGTATTTTGTTGAGAATTTTTGCGTCTGTGTTCATCAAGGATATTGGTCTATAGTTCTCTTTTTTGGTGGGATCCTTGTCTGGTTTTGGGATCAAGGTGATTCTGGCCTCATAAAATGAGTTTGGAAGTTTTCCTTCCAGTTCTATTTTTTTGGAACAGTTTCAGGAGAATAGGAATGAGTTCTTCTTTAAATGTTTGGTAGAATTCCCCTGGGAAGCCGTCTGGCCCTGGGCTTTTGTTTGTTTGGAGAGTTTTGATGACTGTTTCAATCTCCTTACTGGTTATGGGCCTGTTCAGGTTTTCTATTTCTTCCTGGTTCAGTTGTGGTAGTTTATATGTCTCTAGGAATGCATCCATTTCTTCCAGATTGTCCAATTTGTTGGCGTAGAGTTGCTCATAGTATGTTCTTATAATTGTCTGTATTTCTTTGGTGTTAGTTGTGATCTCTCCTCTTTCATTCATGATTTTATTTATTTGGGTCCTTTCTCTTTTCTTTTTGATGAGTCTGGCCAGGGGTTTATCAATCTTATTGATTCTTTCAAAGAACCAGCTCCTAGTTTCATTGATTTTTTCTATTGTTTTTTTGGTTTCTATTTCATTGATTTCTGCTCTGATCTTTATGATTTCTCTTCTCCTGCTGGGTTTAGGGTTTCTTTCTTGTTCTTTTTCCAGCTCCTTTACATGTAGGGTTAGGTTGTGTACTTGAGACCTTTCTTGTTTCTTGAGAAAGGCTTGTACCGCTATTTATTTTCCTCTCAGGACTGCCTTTGCTGTGTCCCACAGATTTTGAACTGTTGTGTTTTCATTATCATTTGTTTCCATGAATTTTTTCAATTCTTCTTTAATTTCCTGGTTGACCCATTCATTCTTTAGAAGGATGCTGTTTAGTCTCCATGTATTTGGGTTCTTTCCAGCTTTCCTCTTGTGATTGAGTTCTAGCTTCAGAGCATTGTGGTCTGAAAATATGCAGGGAATGATCCTAATCTTTTGATACCGGTTGAGACCTGATTTGTGACCCAGGATGTGATCTATTCTGGAGAAGGTTCCATGTGCACTAGAGAAGAATGTGTATTCTGTTGCTTTGGGATGAAATGTTCTGAATAGATCTGTGATGTCCATCTGGTCCAGTGTGTCATTTAAGGCCTTTATTTCCTTGTTGATCTTTGGCTTGGATGATCTGTCCATTTCAGTGAGGGGAGTGTTCAAGTCCCCTACTATTATTGTATTATTATTGATGTGTTTCTTTGATTTTGTTATTAATTGGTTGATATAGTTGGCTGCTCCCACGTTAGGGGCATAGATATTTAAAATTGTTAGATCTTCTTGTTGGACAGACCCTTTGAGTAGGATATAGTGTCCTTCCTCATCTCTTATTATAGTCTTTGGCTTGAAATCTAATTGATCTGATATAAGGATTGCCACCCCAGCTTTCTTCTGATGCCCATTAGCATGGTAAATTGTTTTCCACCCCCTCACTTTAAATCTGGAGGTGTCTTCGCGTCTAAAATGAGTTTCTTGTAGGCAACATACTGATGGGTTTTGTTTTTTTATCCATTCTGATACCCTGTGTCTTTTGATTGGGGCATTTAGCCCATTAACATTCAGGGTAACTATTGAGAGATATGAATTTAGTGCCATTAGTAGCCTGTAAGGTGACTGTTACTGTATATTGTCTCTGTACCTTTCTGATCTACTACTTTTAGGCTCTCTCTTTGCTTAGAGGACCCCTTTCAATATTTCCTGTAGAGGTGGTTTGGTGTTTGCAAATTCTTTCAGTTTTTGTTTGTCCTGGAAGCTTTTGATCTCTCCTTCTATTTTCAATGATAGCCTAGCTGGATAGAGTGTTCTTGGCTGCATATTTTTCTCATTGAGTGCTCTGAATATATCATGCCAGCTCTTTCTGGCCTGCCAGGTCTCTGTGGATAAGTCTGCCGCCAATCTAATATTTTTAACATTTTATGTTACAGACTTCTTTTCTCGGGCTGCTTTCAGGATTTTCTCTTTGTGACTAAGACTTGTAAATTTTACTATTAGGTGATGGGGTGTGGACCTATTCTTGTTGACTTTGAGGGGGGTTCTCTGCATCTCCTGGATTTTGATGCTTGTTCCATTTGCCATATTAGGGAAATTCTCTCCAATGATTCTCTCCAATAGACCTTCTGCTCCCCTCTCTGTTTCTTCTTCTGCTGGAATCCCAATTATTCTAATGTTGTTTCGTCTTATGGTGTCACTTATCTCTCGAATTCTCCCCTCATGGTCCAGTAGCTGTTTGTCCCTCTTTTGCTCGGCTTCCTTATTCTCTGTCATTTGGTCTTCTATATCACTAATTCTTTCTTCTGCCTCATTTATCCTAGCAGTGAGAGCCTCCATTTTTGATTGCACCTCATTAATAGCTTTTTTGATTTCAACTTGGTTAGATTTTAGTTCTTTAATTTCTCCAGAAAGGGCTTTAATATGTCCAGAGAGGGTTTCTCTAATATCTTCCATGCCTTTTTCGAGCCCGGCTAGAATGTTCAGAATCGTCATTCTGAACTCTTGATCTGACATATTACCAATGTCTGTGTTGATTAGGTCCCTAGCCTTCGATACTATCTCTTGTTCTTTTGTTTGTGGTGATTTTTTCCGCCTTGTCATTTTGTCCAGATAAGAGGATATGAAGGAGCAAATAAACTACTAAAAGGGTGGCAAAGACCCCAGAAAAATGCGCTGTAACGAAATCAGAAGAGACCCCAAATTGTGGGGGGGAGAAAGGGGATAAAAGCAGGTTCTGAAAAAAAAAAGAAAAGAAAAAAAAAGGAAAAAAAAAGAAAAAAATTTAAAAAATAAAACAAATAAAAAAATATAAAAAAGAAAGAAAAAATATATATATTTAGATGAACTAGTCAAAAAACGTTAAAAAAGAAAAGGATAAAAGTTTTAAAAAATTTAGCAGAAGAAGAAAAAAGAAAAAAGAAAAAAAATTGAAAAAAGAAAAAAAAAATTGAAGTAGCCGCAAGACTAAAGAATCATGGAGAGAAAGCCATGAGTTCCGTGCTTTGCTTTCTCCTCCTCTGGAATTGTGCTGCTGTCTTAGGAATTGAACCTGCTTTCTCCTTGATAGATGAACTTCGTCCTGGCTGGATATTTTGTTGATCTTCTGGGGGAGGGGCCTGTTGTAGTGACTCTCAAGTGTTTTGCCCGAGGCGGGATTGCACCCCCCTTACCAGCGGCCGGACTAAGTAATCGGCTCGGGTTCGCTTTTGGGAGCTTCTGTTCCCTGAACGCTTTCCGTAGAGTTCCGGAGGACGGGAATGAAAATGGCGGCCTCCCAGTCTCCGGCCCGGAGGAGCCGAGAGCCTGGGGCCCCACTCCTCAGTGCGCCCCCAGAGGACAGCACCCAATCACTCCCGTATCCCCAGCCTCTAGCCGCGCTCCGAGCTCACCCAGCCCGCGACCAGTTCAAGGTAACCCCGAGCTGTGAGTTCAGTCCTTGGCTCTGTCTCTGCAGCCGGCTTTTCCGTTCTAATACCTGCGAGCTCTCCGACACTCTGACACCCCCGATCCTTCTGTGACCCTGCGGGGCCTGGGGCCACGCTGACCCCGCATGGGCTTCACCCTGGTTTAGCCTCTGGAGCAATGTCCCTCAGTGGAACAGACTTTTAAAAGTCCTGATTTTGTGCTCCGTTGCTCCGCCGCTTGCCGGGAGCCGGCCCCTCCCCCCACGGTCTATCTTCCCGTTGTTTTAGATTCACTTCTCCGCCAGTCCTACCTTTCAGAAAGTGGTTGATTTTCTGTTTCTAGAGTTGCTGTTCTTCTTCTCTTCGCTCTCCCGTTGGATTTGTAGGTGTCTGCAATGTTTAGATAAGCTATCGAGCTGATCTCCTGCTACTTGATGTAGTCTCAGCCTGCTACTTCTCCGCCATCTTGACTCCTCCTAAATCAGGTATTTTTTTTTTTAATATTTTATTTATTCGACAGAGAGAAATCACAACTAGGCAGAGAGGCAGGCAGAGAGAGAGGAAGAAGCAGGCTCTCCACGGAGCAGAGAGCCCGACGTGGGGCTCGATCCCAGGACCCTGGGATCATGACCTGAGCCGAAAGCAGAGGCTTTAACCCACTGAGCCACCCAGGTGCCCCTAGATCAGGTATTTTTAAGATAACTAGTATATGTACATTCATGCTGCCAGTAGGTAGACCCTACATATCACATGAAGACCATTTTCTTTTTGGATTCTCTTTTGTTGTTGTTGTTGTTATATTATTTTCTATTCATCCTCTGCACTTCTTTCTTCTGTGTATTACAGGATTGTCTTAGTTTAACGGACTGCTTATAGAAAGAAATATCAAGGCCAGGTGGCCTATAAACAGAAGAAATTTTTTTCTCATAGATCTGGAGAGTATGAAGTCCAAGATCAGGTTGCTGGCAGATTTGGTGACTAGTGAAAGCCTGCTTCCTGGTTCAAATGTTGCTGTCTTCTTGCTGTGTCCTCATATGGCAAATTGGGGTTAGAGAACTTTGTGGGGTCTGTTATATAAGGGCACTATTGTCCACATTAAGACCATTCATGTAGGCTCCATTTTCATAACCAAATCACCCATGAAAGGTTCCACTTATAAATACTATCACACTGGGGATTAGTTTTCAGCATATGAATTATGGTGGAACACAAACATTCAGCCTATAGCAAGGACATTATCACCAGCTCTCTCCTAATTTAAGCATTAATAATGTTGTTATGTGACTGGGAAGTACTCCATGATGTTAAAGAAGTTTCTTTTTTTAACGTGGGCTCTGGGTAGAGAGAGTTGCATTGCATTTGAGTTAAACGTAGAGACATTGAAAATACCAAACAAATAACCACTGTTATTTTTCACAAATGTGCTGGGCTGACAGGTTGTTTAATATAAACAGAATAATGTGTGTCCTGACATTTTCAAATTGTCTAGGAACTTTTAGAACTGAATACTTCATCATGCCTTTAGTTCTTCGGTGTTCTTTTCAGAAAATTCTTCCTGCCTGAAATAAAGTGTATGGTATTAAATCTTCTCCTAAGAAGACCACAAACAAGCTTACCTTTTAAAGAAGCATTTCCAGTGTTCAAATCAGATTGAAATTTCAAGCAAACCTGCAAATATGCATTTATACTTATACTAGTTTAACTTTTACATGTATCAGATAATTGTTTTGATAAGGTGCGAATGGAGGTTAGCTAAATTTTGAAGGGGTTAGAAAAAAGTTCTATTTCCAACAACCATCTTGTTCATTTCTGATGTTTGGTTTCAGACAAACATATGCATCTAATATACAGAAAAGCTGTACCTTAGGAAACCAAATGAAGGAGCTTCCTTGAAAGAAAGAGAGAGAGGAAGGCAGGAAAGAAGGTAGGTAGGAAGGAAGGAGAGAGGAAGGCGGGAGGGAGGGAGGAGAGAGGGGAAGAGGGTAAGGGAGTAAGGAGGAAGGAAATAAGGAGGAAGGGAGGAAGGAAGGAGAGAGGAAGGCGGGAGGGAGGGAGGAGAGAGGGGAAGAGGGTAAGGGAGTAAGGAGGAAGGAAATAAGGAGGAAGGGAGGAAGGAAAGAAGGTAGAAAAATTTTAAAAAGAATGTATAGTGCTTCATTTACTGTTTTATGAAAGAACTGAACACAGCCATCATTATCATTGTATATAGAAATTAAAATTGAATGTAATCACACACACACAAAGGCATTTTTAAATATCCCTTCTTTCATTCTGCCTATAGTCTCTCATGGCTTCATTTATTGCATCTGCAACAATCAGAGATTTAATTTCTCAGAAATTCAGTTGCATTACATTGGCTGGACCTCTGTTTAAGGATGGTGAAAATATAAAAATATTCATGACATCATCAGAGCAGTGGTTTATATGTTTGATTTTTAATGATATGTATAATTATCAGGTACTTACTGGAAGTATATTTGGGATGTTTAAATTTTTAGTATTCCTGGGCCATTGGTACAATATTAAAGATGAACAATGCAAAATCACATATTAAACTTTAGTTCCTCCAATTCTATAAAAAAAAGTGTCCAGTCTTCATAGATTTTTTAAAAATATTTTACTTAAATTCAATTTAGGTAACATATACTGTATTGTTAGTTTCAGAGGTACAATTTAATGATAATAGCATTGGCTATTATATATAATAGCCAATGCTCATTATATCAAGTGCCCTCCTTAATGTCCATCAGCCAGTTCTATCACCCACTTTCTCTCCGGCAACCCTCAGTTTGTTCTCTGTAATTAAGAGTTTCTTATGGTTTGCTTCCCTCTCTGTTTTCATCTTATTTTATTTTTCCTTCCCTTTCCCTAGGTTAGGACTTCTAGTACTATGTTGAAAAACAGTGGTGAGAATGGACATCCCTGTTGTGTTCCTGGCATTAGGGAAAAAACTCTCAGTTTTTCCTCATTGGGATGATATTTGTGTGGGTTTTTCTTTTTTTTTTTTTTTTTAAGATTTTATTTATTTATTTGACAGAAAGAGAGAGAGAGACAGCGAGAGAGGGAACACAAGCAGGGGGAATGTCCGAGGAAGAAGCAGGCTTCCTGCTGAGCAGGGAGCCCGATGCGGGGCTCATCCCAGGACCCTGGGATCATGACCTGAGCTGAAGGCACATGCTTAACGGCTGAACCACCAGGCGCCCCCGTGTGGGTTTTTCATAGATGTCTTTGATGATATTGAGGTATGTTCCCTCTATCCCTACATGGTGGAGAGTTTTAATCCCAACCATCTATTGGGAGGATCATATGATTCTTGTCCTTTCTTTGATTAATGTGGTGTATCACTCTAATTGAGCTACAGAAGCTTACCCACACTTGCAGCCCAGGAATAAATCCAACTTGGTCGTGGTGAATTATCCTTCTGGTGTACTGTTGGATACTATCAGCTAGTATATTGATGAGAATGTTTGCATCGATGTTCATCAGTGATATTGGTCTGTAATTCCCCTTTTTGGTAGGGTCTTTCGTTTTGGGATCAAGGTAACACTGGGTTCAAAAAATGAATTTGGAAATGTTCCTCCCATTTCTATTTTTTGAAAAAGTTTCAGAAGAATAGGTGTTAATTTTTCTTTAAATGTTTAGTAGAATTTCCCTAGGAGGCCATCCAGCCCAGGATTTTTATCTGCTGGGAGATTTTTGATTACTGATTCAGTTTCTTTGTTGGTTATGGATCTGTTCAGGTTTTCTATTTCTTCCTGTTTCAGTTTTGGTAGTTTATATGTTTCTAGGAATGCATCCATTTCTTCCATATTGCCTAATTTGTCGGCATTTAATTGCTCATAACATTCTCTTTTGCAGTTTTAGTTGTGACTTCTCTTACATTAATAGTTTTATTTATTTGGGTCCTTTCTCTTTTCTTTTTGCTAAGTCTGGCTAGGGGTTTGTCAATATCATTAATTTGTTAGGTTTCTGCCAACATAACCTCTCCATTCATTCTGGCCAGAAACTTGGAAGTCTATCTTTCACACCTTCTTTTCCATCAATCTGCTCAAACCCAAGCACCAAGTTGCACTTTTGCTTCTTAAATATATTTCTGGCCCAATGCCTCTGTGCCATCCTTAATGCCACAAACCTGGGTCAGATTCCCTTTATTTCTTGACTGAGATGTCTTCATTTTCTCTCATCCCCACTTTATTTTGTTCTCTTTCAGTCTCTCCTCTAAAGAGCTGCCAGGGTTATCTCCATGGCCAAAATCCTTTCAGAGTCCTCCCTCTTTGAGTGGTCCTGACTGCCAGCTCCAGCCTCACCTGACTTTACACCAGGAATTCTAAGAAGAATAGTTTCCAGCAGGCTTTCTGTACCTCCTCTTCTCCGGTGCCTGCTGTCCATCTACCTGGATGGATTTATACTTCTACCTCTTCTGCACCTGGTTCATGCCTACTCCTCTTAAGCTGAATCTTAAGATTCAGCTCAGATCAGTTCTTTAAGGATCCCTACCCTAGGCGTTGGCTTAGGCAGTCCCCAAAACCCCCAGAAAAATGAATGTGGTGTCAACATAATTTCCTGAGTTTGAGTCATGTCCTCTACAGGACTATGAACTCCTAATCAGCTGACTTTTATTCTCCTTTCATCCAGAGTCCAGAGCACTGTCTTGCATGAAACGGAAAGACTGCTTAGTGTAATTATTATTAGGATGGTATTTGAAGTTGCAAAAAAAAAAAATAGATATCCTGAACATCTTGAAAAAGTTTAGCCATTTCCTAACTTTAGACTGAACAAGTTGATTCCAACTCTTAAGATCAACTTTCCAGGATTTTCTAAAAATTAAATGAAATAAATGAATCTTAGCTGTGGGTCTAGCCCATAATAAGAGCTTAATAAATGGTTGTATATGTGTGTAAGTTGTTTTTGTTAATAGTATTATCAATGTCATTATATCACTACTACTTGCTTAATGAATGCTAATGAATGAATGAAAAGATGTTTCCATGGGGCCAATCAGAGCCATGCCATAAATGGTATTAGCCCCCCACTGTTCAGTAAGCTCCCACAGAAAAGCAATCAATCATGTTTATTTCCCCAGTTTCCCTCAGAATTCTGTGTTCACTCAGCCTGTGACTGAATGTTTTTTTTTTAATCTCAGGCACTCGACTGAATTTCAAAACTCCTAAATTTTTAGGGACTCCTGTGGTACAGACTTGCACTGTTCTTCCCTGGTTGGGGGGGTGGGGTTAGAGGGTCTTGCCATGCTTCTGCCTTTTGCTGGACCTCTCCCAGGAAAGCATTTGCATGAGTGTGTAGTGGTTTGCAGTTTATGACAACACAGGGCAGAAAGCTGGCACCTAGACTTGCTGTTTTCAGACAACTTTCCCACTCCTGTGCCTGGGACCTCTGCTGCACACAGGCACCACCCATTTTTCTTGTGACCCCAGGGATCTGAGGATCACACTGTCACTTCTGAGATTTCACCCTGTTTCACCACCTGGGCACCTTTAAACCCAGGATGTCCCAGACTTCTGACAGTTCTGATTTTGTACTCCCTTGCTTATACTACTTTGGAGTAGACTTCTTAAGCAGACTCCCTACCTTCTGCTGTATCTTTAGCTATATCACACTGGATTCAAGTCTCTGCACCTCCTACTTTCCAAATGGTGGTCATTTTCCTACCAGTAGACTTGCAGCATTTGTTTTCTCAAATATCTGATTGATTTCTTGGGTGTTCAGAGTGTTTTGATAACTATCTATTTGTATTCAAGGGTTGAGACAAACTTAAGAGTCCCCCTACCTACTCCTACTCCTACACCATTTTTACTCCTCCACCCAATCTTCATGGATTTTGACAAAACTATAAGGTTAAACATCACACAGTGGCCTGCTTTTAAAATGTATGCTACTCGACTGGACAAGTTTTCCATACATTTCTTCTCCACAGAACTGACTTATACTGGCTTTGTGATCTCCACAGTACATAAAATATTTAATGTAATGTTTTTAGTAAATATTTGTTGACTGACTTTATGTTTTTGTACAGTAGAGAAATATAGTGTAGAAACCTAGGACATGTAGGAATAAACCTCTGTGGAGTAAAAAATTAAGTTTCAACAATTTTGATCCACAGTGTGATGGTCATTCTGAGAAATGAACACAAGAAGATTCTATCAACACATTAGCCTCAAAAAGAGAATGGCAGAGGGTAGAGGGAGGGATTCAGCTAAGGAATTCTAAAACATTAAGATCAGTATTAATTATAGTTCTTTTGTGCTTATTCCACTCGTGAGTTGGCCTTGCTAAAGAAATAATGGAATTTAGTATGACTTTGATACCGAAGGGCTTCCTAAAAAAGAATGGTTTGATTTTTGAGTTGATACCAATCTGCATAAGTATTCATGGGAGTTAACATTATAAATTTTTTTTAAGTTTTTATTTATTTGACAGAGAGAGACACGGCCAGAGAGGGAACACAAGCAGTGGGAGTCAGGGAGGGAGAAGCAGGCTTCCCAACGAGCAGGGAGCCCAATGTGGGGCTCAATCCCAGGACTCTGGGATCATGATCTGAGCTGAAGGCAGCTGCTTAACTGACTGAGGCACATAGGCACCCTAACATTATAAAATTTTTAAACAACAACAGCAAAACCAAACAACAATAATAACAGATTCATTGCTATATTATATAAATGAAAACAAAATAATATAGTTAACAAATTTGTATTTGCTTAACTTTTTTCAGGGAACTGTAAAGACATTGGTATTGTCTCAGATACTGTTCCTGGTGAACAGGGACTGACAAAAATTTCCTGTAAAGGACCATATAGTAAATGTTTTACATTTTCTAGCCACATATGGTCACTGTCATATATTCTTCCTTGTCTTTTTTTAAGCCCTTCAATAATATTTAAAAAACATTCTTAACTTGAAGACCATAAGAATATGAGCCTTGAGTAGATTTGACTTCCAAGATGTGGTTTACTAACCCCTGATTATTACCATGGTAAACTACATGGCATATATATTAAATAAAGGTTTTTTCCCTCTAAGTATGTGTGATAGTCAGCCTCCAAGATGATCCCAGATATCTCTGGCCCTTCAGGTGTTTACACCTTTATGTGGTCCCTGCCCTTTGAGTGTGAACTGGGCTTGGTGACTCTCTTGTAATGAATAAATAAAGCAATAACGACAGTATGTGAGAAGAATATTAGGCCATATAATTCAGTATGGTTTTGCTTTCTGTCTCTTAGACCACATGTTCTGGGGAAGCCAGCTGCCAAACCTTGAGCAATTATATGAAGAGGCACTCAGCAAAGAACCGGAATTTCCAGTCATAGCCGATCCAGTGAACTTAAATCAGAACCTCCACGCCCAGTCAAACCTCAAATGATTGCAGCCTTGACTATCATCTTGGTTGCTGTTTTATGGAAGATCTAAACCAGAACCAGCCAGGTAAGTTACTTCCAGATTCTTAATTCACAGAGTGTACAACATTAAATGTTCATGGCTATGTTTTGGAATAAGTGGCTGTACAGCAATAGATAACTAGTAAGAAATAATTCTGCTATGTTCGTTTGTAAGAGTTTAACTTGGTTATCATAAAACTGCAGATGACTTTATTCTTAGCTAGCATATTAGTCAAGGTTCTCCAGAGCAATATAAATATAAATATATATACACACATATATATATATATATATATGTATATTTTCTTTATTTTAAGGAATTGGCTCGCACAATTAAGGAGACTTAGTGAGTCCAAAATCTAATGGAGAAGGCCAGCAGACTAAAGACTTGTAAAAGAGTTGCAATTTGAATCCAAAGGAAGTATGTGGGCAGAATTTCCTCCCCACTTGTGTAGGCCAGAGTTTTGTTGTATCCAAGGCTTCAGTTGATTGGATACCTTTAAATAGAGGTCCATATACATTATGGTGGGCAATCTACTTATTCAAAGTCTATGAATTTAAATGTAAAGCTCATCCAAAAATATCCTACAGCAACATGCAGAATAACGTTTAAATAAATATCTGAGCACTGTGACTCAATCAATTTGACACATAAAATTAACTATCACAGGTAGGGATAGTTAAAATGATTAGCTTATACAAATGAATGGACCTCATAGATGTTATGCTAAATGAGATAATCAAAATACAAGTAAATGATTCCACTTACAGGAAATACCTAGAATAGTCAAATCCAGAGAAATAGAAACTAGAACAGTGATTACCAGAGATAGCAGGAAACTGTTTATTGGGTACAGATTTCAGTAGGGGGTGGTGAAAAAGTTTTGGAGACAGATGGTGGTGATGGCTGTACAACAATGTCAATGTACTTAATGCTACGGAGTGTACACTTAAAAATGGCTAAAACGGTGAATTTACTGTTATGGATATTCTACCATGATAATAAAAAAGAAGGATTAGTTTAAAAAAGAAGAAATTAGAAGATACTGAAGTGTCCAACAAAAGGAATTGATTAGATAAATATAGCATACCTATATAATAGAATGTGATGTGTCATTTATAATTTTATGTATAAACAATAACTGCTCTGAAAAATGTTCAGACCGACTATATATGATCCTGTTTGGGGAAGAAAAAGGGAGCTGTTTATATCTAGAAGATAAATGGAATATTTACATCATGTTATTGGTTATCTCTGGCTGTGGTATAGGCATTGGTGAGTTTTTGTTTTGTTTTAGCTCATCCATATTTTCTAATCTGTAATAAACACATACTATGTGGTAAGAAAAAATAAATGAATAAAATAAAATGATTAGCTTAAATCTGAACTCATCCAGTATTAATGAAAGACATGGTGAGTATGATTCAGTTTCCTTATATTCATACTCAGCTACCTACAGAAAGGATCTAGGTAAGTAAGCAGATAAATGCTACAATCACACAACAAGGCAATGATTATGATGATTAAAGAGTAAGATTCGAAACATCATGTTTTTCTTAACCTTTCAGGATACAAATCTATAAGCTCCATGGAAATAAATTATACAACATAAAAACACCAACTTGTGAGAAAAAAATTAAAAATTAATCCATCATCCAAATTTTTGAAAATAATTTCAGATTGTGTGATATTTAAGAAAAATATTTAGTTAACTGGACTTTTCATCTGCGTGTTGAATAGTACAAAATAGGTTATCAATTTACAAATGAGTGAGTCACCTTAATATAAATAGAGATTGTGATAGGAAGAATAATAGCTTTTTAAAAATGTCTAAATCTTTTTCTATAATCTACGAATATTTTTGTCTTACATGGCAAAAGAGACTTTCCAGTTGTGACTAAGTTAAGTTTTTGAGATCTGGAGACTAGTCTGACTTATCCAGGTGGGACTAAGGTAATCACAAAAGGCACATATAAGAGGAGGTAGGAGGGTCAAAGTCTGAACAGAAGATGTGACCATAGGAGCCAAAATGAGAGAGGCAGAGAGGAAGAGAGAGTCATTTGAAAATGCTGTATTGCTTCTGATTTTCAATATGGAGGAAGGAGTCCACAAGCCAAAGAACAAGGAGTATAGCCTGCCCTTAGACCCTAAAAAAGTTAAGAAAAGAGATTCTTCCCTTGAGTGTGCAGAATGAACACAGCATGCTGGCACCTTGAGTTTAGGACTTCTGACCTCCAGAACTGTAGGGTAATGTGTGTTGTTTTATGCCACTAAAATTGTGTAATTTATTATAGCAGCAATAGAAAAGTTATAAAGAAATAAATCCCTACTCAGAGTTGAGACTATAGTCATATTATAGAAATAACTGTAGTCATTTGAGACTATAGTCATATTTAGAGAAATAACGTTCTGTGAATTTCAAAGTGCGTTTAGTAACCATGGTAGACCATAAGACTGAATACAAGTTCCATGAGAAAGGACAGATGCCATACATTTTGTTTACCATTGTATCCCCTGAGCATAGCACATAAATAACACACACCAGATTTAAAAGAACTAGTTTTGAGAAGGATGCCCTAATAATAGATCTTTATGACACCCATTTAATATATCAAATGTCTCTGTTTTAGTGACTCCTATTTATAAAGATTTATTCCCTCAGGCCAATAATATTATTTTTTTTGGCGTCTTAACACCAGTTTTTTGCTTTTTGGGGATTTTTTTAGTAAATATTTGAAATAAATTAGCATAATATTCATGTTTGGCTTATTGCTTCTCCATCAAAGTTTAACACTGATATCTCATAGTATTTATATTATCGTGAAATGATATTAATTTGCTATATCTGGGATGATTCTATTCTTCATGGTGCAATTTAACAGAATGATGTGAACAGATGTGAGTCAATTTTAAGGAATCAAAAGATAAAAAGGACCCACAAAAAACATCTGTATCATTAGAGGACCGATAATGAACATCTGTATGCATTAGACACAGATGAAATAGAAGTCCTAACCTCAAAGTTACTTTACAAACACTTTGAGGAATCAAAGGACAAAGGATAAAAGAAGTCACCGGATTGTTGCCAAAAGCAGTTACAAATCAGCGATTTTTTATAAATAGTATTTTGACTTTAGATATATAACTTAGCCCCTATGGGGAAAAATAGCACATTTGTAGGAATTTTCCCACTAGCTAATTGAACTAGCAAATGTTTACCTTGGATCAACTTATATGATGCCACAGTTTAACAGGTTAAGATTTGCAGAATGTCACTCGTGGCACACAATGGTTGCAGCTGCACTAGTTTGGTGATCCAAGAAGTGTGCTTGGCTAAGCAAGGGCTGCATCTGCATGCTTGATGTTAACACTCGGGTCTTTTATAACTCTAATAAAGTTGACAATTTATGCATAGACATGCCAGAATTTAGAGCCAAGCAAGACAAAATCATTAAGGTTGAGGGCATAAATTTAAACTGCCTGCCAGAAACATGTGCAGCTGTATTAGGAACAGGAAGTAGATTCTATCGACACACCTGCTACAAATGCCTGATTTGCAAAGATCTCTACCTCTCTCCTCCTGCAGACACATGCAGCTTAGTTCATTGTTGCTTATGCATGACCAAGTGTAAGATTCAGAGTCAGAATTGTGTCATCCATTCAATTGATTCAACAAACAATTCCCTTGAAATTAAAATATCTTGTCCCCCATCATTAAAATACACGGAAATGTGAACATTTATTGTAGAATCTTTCTTTTTTTCAAGCCTATTTCTTTAGAAAGCTGAACTTTACCTCTGGGTAGTCAATCCAAACATGGAGTTAATAGCCATTCTTACCTTTAAGTGTCTGGATCAGTCATTGCTACTTTTGAAACGTCTATCATGTGTAACCTTATGAGAAATTAGTCTGCATTATTACATTATTTTGTTGTCCAAAAGAAAGCCCCAGTGTCTCAATGTGAGAAATGCTTGAGTCCTTAACTGACACTATCATGCTAGATCCAAGTCCATCAGTCAAATCTCAGTAGTTACAAAATGCAACAGTGTGGGGGTGGGGGGCTGGGGGTGTGTGAATTTCTTTAACAGGAAAATGGCCTCTACCTGTGACTTTATCTCTCTGTGTCTAAAATCAGGTAGGAGAAAAGACTGGTATCAGTTAGCTTTCTTGAACATCAGTGGTTGTGAGAGATTGAGACTTTGGAGCAAGAATAGGCATGTATTAGAAACAGAACTGAATTTTGTTCAAAATAAAATTTGAGTGTTATGTATTTTATCACATTTTAATTTCTGATCACAAGCCCTGATACGAGGCACCTATGCCAGGGAACAATATAGGGAGTAAAACAGGAAAACAACTTCCTATATTATTAAAATCAGAGTGGATCATTTCTAAGGGCATTGTGTATTTAGACCTTAGCAAGGAAACCAGTCTGTTATTTTTAAATGACCTAGGAGTTCTGATGATAAGGTGGTCCTAGAAAACAAAGAGAGGCGAGACTTGGGGGAAGGAAGCAAGCAAACACAGGTGTTTTCTAGGTCATGGAATATGATTTGTGCCAAGGGCAGCATGGTACAGAATAAGTAAAGGAGGTACATGAGGCTCTAATGAGGCCCAACATGTCAGAGAGTGCTTCAAATAAGTAACTTTATAGAGAAAAACAAGTCTGAAAAATCTAAGGTATCCTGAGATGATATTTCTAAGGATTTCAGAATCAGCTAAATGCAATGATTCCTATTGTTGAAGCTACTGCATCCATTCATATTCATTCATAATAAAACTATCCTTATTTTTGAAATGTTTTGCTCTCTATTCATGATGAAACAGCTTCCTGTTGAACGTTGTATTCTTTTATACCAATCACGTATTTTATAAATTGACTACATCAACAGCTCCATGACTTCGAAAATTTGACAGGCATCGAATCAAATATACGAATACCCTAAATAGCCTAATATTATATAAAATATTCAGTGGAACATATAAGTCATCCAGGGAGCTAGCTGTTGCATTCTAGAGAAGAGCTGCCAGTCTAGCTAGAATGTAATACAGAAGGTACATCTGTTGATATTACTAATGTCTTCATGCTCTTCATTTCTAGTCATTTCTATTCTGGTTGCTTGCTTTAAAATTTTAATAAACGTAGTTATTTATCCAAGGAATAAAATAAAACATATTAGACAATTCAAGGATTTATAGTAAAGATGAAAAAATATGGCTAAAGGATAATAAATATTAAAACTCATATATAATGGTTTATTAATACCACATTGTGGAGAGCTTCAAAATCTTAGTATTAATTTCCAGGTTTCAATATAAAGTAAAATGTGTACTCTGGTTTGACCCTTCTTAACATGCATTGTATATTTATAATTTTTTCTTTTTCAGAGAGAACAGTCAAACTGGAAAAATATGATTTTGAATTGGTTTGACTTTCATAAAATTTTAAAATATATTTTATGTGTAACTAATTCAAATTTGAACTTTACATACTTGTAATACAGTCCAATAATTACATAGATTTAAAATTATGTCAGGCTTTTTTTGGTAACACTTTTTTATCAACAGGTATTAAGTGAACTTGTCTTTCATTATGACAACCAAGAAAAAGTCAATTTCTATATATTTTAATTTATATCAGGCATTGTATGTTAACTAGTTTCTTGCTTTTATTCCATGTTGACCCATAAGTGCATCTTTGAACCAAAAAAAAGAAATTAGTTACAAAAAACCAAATATAGATATATGAGAATAAAGAAAGGAGATAGAAAAGGGAAATTAATATATACAAAATGTTTTATTAAATTCTAAGTTTAGTTAATGTTAAAATTTTTAAAAGAATTTACAAACTTACATTATTAGATAACCATGAAAAATATGTAAATTAGAACATTTATAATCATTTAAAATATCTTTTAATTTAGGGGCATCCAGGTGGCTCAGTCACTTAAGCATCCTGCTCTTGATTTTGGCTCATGTCATGATCTTAGGATCTCGAGATGGAGCCCTATGTTGGGCTCTGTGCTCATCAGGGAATCTGCCTCTCTCCCTCTTCCTCTACCCCTCCCCCTGCTCTCTCTCTGTGTCTAAAATAAATAAATATTTTAAAACTATATATATCTTTTAATTTAAAACTCACTAAATAAAAATAGGCAAAACTCTAAAATTTCTAAAAGAAAACATATGGGAATAATGAGGTGACGGTGGAGTGGGAAATGAGGTTTTTTTTTCCCCTTTATTTTCTCTGAGACAAAATTCAAATGACATAAAATTAGCCATTTTATAGTGCATAGCTCAGCAGCATTTAGTACAATCAGTGTTGTGCAACCTTCATCTCTACCTATTCCAAAATACTTTCATCACCCCAAAGGAAATCCTGTACACATTAAGCTGTCCCTTTCCATTCACCTGTAACCACTGCTTTGCTTCTGTTTCTACTGATTTACCTATTCAGGATATTTTATATAAGTGGAATTATACACTATATGAGCTTTTGTGTTTTGCTTCTTTCACTCAGCGTGATGTTTTCTTGAATCATCCATGTTGCAGCATGTATTAGTACTTAATTTTTTTTTAGTAGTGAATAATACCCCGTTGTGTGGCTATACCACATTGCATTTATCCATTCATCTGCTGATAGATATTGTAAATAGTGTTACCATGAACATTTATATACAAGAATTTGTTTGAGTACCTATTTTCAATTCTTTTGAGTTTCTACTTAGAAGTGAAATTGGTAGGTCACATTGGTAGGTCTAACTTATTGAGAAATGGACAAAGTGTTTCCACAGTGGCTGTACCATTTACACCGTCTATTTTCCATTTTTTCCCTAATATTATTGTTATAGTCACTTAGTGCATGTGAAGTGTTATCTCACTGTGTGGCAGTAAGATTTTTGATGAAAGACAAAAAGCATGATCCATGAAGGAAAAAATCATTAAGCTGGGCTTCATTAAAATACTAACTTGGTCTGAAAAAGACCGTTAAGAAAATGGCAATATAATTATTGACTGGGAAAAAGATATATGCCAAACACATATAGTACTAGTATCCCAAATATGCAAAGAACTCTTAAAACTAAACAGCAAGAAAATAGACAGTTTAATTTAAAAATAGGGCAAGATCTTAAACAAGACACCTCACCAAAGAAGGTACACAGATGGCGAATACCCACATGACAAATGAAATTCAGCATCATTTATAATTAGAGAACTTTAGATTAAACATCAATGAGGTACAATGACACAAAAAACCCTGACAATGCCAATTGCTGGTGAGGATGTGGAACAAAAGAAACCCACTCATTGCTCTTGGAATGCAAAATGTGTGGCCACTTTGGAAGAGAGTTCGGTTGTCTCTTGGAAAGCTAAGCACAGTCTTTCTGTGTGATCCAGCAATCACACTTCTAGATATTTGAATTAACCTAAAATGTCCACTCAAAACCCTTCAACTTTACTTATAACACTTTATTTATGGGAGTCAAAAACTGGGAGGAAGCAAAAAAAGAAAAAAAAATAAGAAAGAAAGAAAGAAAGAAGGAAAATGGGAGGACCCAAGCTATCAGCGGGTGGATGGATAAACAAAGTGTGGTATAGCCATACAATGGATGATTTTTCAGCAGCAAAGAGAAATCAACATTCAATGCACAAAATGACATGGATGAACCTAAACACATACTGCTAGGTGAAAGAAGTCAATATATAAATGGGTACACGCAGTATGTTTACAGATATATGACATTCTGGAAAAGGCAAAGTTGTAGAGTAAAAAGGATCTGTAGTGCTGGGAGTTCAAAGCTTGGACACGAGAGTTGATCTGTCAAACACAATGGATTTCTTAGCATGGTGAAACTGTTCTGTATGGTACTGTAATTGTGTATACAGGCCATTGTTGATGTGGGAAACAGAGGCAGAAGAAAATCATTAAAATTCCTCACCTACTGACAAGCTCTTGAAACAGACAGAGTGGCTCTCCCCTGGGGACCCAACTGCCCTTACCTTGAGGTTTTTGCTAAGGACAGTCCTAGCCTGACTGACCCCCTACCCCGACAGGTCCGACCAGGATACGGAAAGTCTACTTTAACAAGTCCTTTAGGAAACTTTATCTCTAAGCCTCCAACATAGTGTTGAGAATCATTCTCAAGCATATGACCCACTGATATACATCTAAAGGGTCTCACGAGAAGATTTTTACTACTGGTAATAAATAACCTTTCTCCCAACAATAGCTAGCTCCTCAAGGTCCTGGAGACCTTACTTCCAAAATTCCTTAGAAACTTACATCATCCCTAATCCCCTTTGTCCTCACCCACCACTGAATCCACCCCTACTCCGCCTTTAAAAACTCTGACTGTAATCTGGTTCGGGGTCCAATTCCCTACTCCGCTGTGTCGGGTATACTTGGGCCCAAGCTTAAGCTTGTTAAATAAACCCTTGTGTGATTGCATCGGTGTTGGCTCCTTGGTGGTCTCTCGGACTCGAAAACTTGGGCGTAACAATTATCTATTTATCAAAATTCACAGAAGTTACAGCACAAAGCAAACTTTAACAAATGTAATTAAAAAACATATTTAGGAGGGGCGCCTGGGTGGCTCAGTGGGTTAAGGTCTCTGCCTTCTGCTCAGGTCAGGATCCCAGGGTCCTGGGATTGAGCCCCACGTTGGGCTCTCTGCTCAGCAGGGAGCTGCTTCCTCCCTCTCTCTCTACCTACTTGTGATCTCTGTCTGTCAAATAAATAAATAAAATCTTTTAAAAAATTAAAAAAAATAAAAAATATATTTAGGAAGTTGGGTAAATCCCAGGAAAAATTCAGAATGTGACATAACAGTGTAACTTTGTTACAAAGATAGGAAACAACTTCCTGGAAGGGAGTAGGAAGAAAGGGGGCTGATCTATAACTGGAAGTGAGTGGGATTTGTAAGACTAGAGGTTAATGAAATTGCACAAAGCATTGCTCTATAATTGATGAAGTTGTTTCACAACTGTGGTATAGATTCTAGTTAGAATCTAGTTAGAATCTTCCCAAGGGAGAAGCTGACAAAAAGAAAACTGATCATAAAAATATTTACTGTAAATTGACCTTGTTTTTTATTTTGGGAAAACACATTTTAATGTTTTCAATTTCCAGAGTGAAAAAAATTTAAGTCTGAGTTTATACGAAATAGGTTCAATCGGGTTTACTTCAACATCTGAAAACAGAAAAAACTGATATTTTGAAGTTACAGTGTTGCTTGTGTTCTTTTATTTCCTTATATAAATTCTGGTTTTATAAAGCTTATTCACATAGAAATTGAATAAATAAAAGCATAATTTTTCAAATAAATAGTGTTCATTCCAACAAATAGTGATGATTCCCATTTACAGTTGGCCATTCTCTATTCTTTCAATCTGTCTTCATATTTTCAAAGTTTGTTTTTTATTAATGTGTCTTACACCAAGATATCAGCAATTAGGAGGGGAATCATTCTTCTTTTGTGTATAATTTATTTAGTGGAAAGAAAAGGTTCTAACAAACAAGATGATATAAAATAATGTGGCTACAACTTGTGCTCAACACACAGTTTAATAAATTGTAAGTACATGAAAATGGAGATAATCAACCTTTAATTCAGCAAACAAATACAGAAAAATCCATTGTTTCAGAGAGAGATTGACTATAGAATTTTTTTTTCTTTTCAATTCTAGTCTATCTTGACAGAACTGTATAATATACGCACACAATCTCTTAGTGATAAATAGTGTCAAACCAAAAAAGGTGAAGTTACTCTATAAGGAATTGAAGTTAGTTAAAATTTATTTGTCTATTTTCTCTGAGACATAAAAGTAAAAGACTTACTCACATCTTAACATTTTAAGGTTTAAAGTAATAAAAACATGAATATGTCAGAATAAAGGTTTGATGCTTTAAATCTGTTGAGAGAATAATTTGATTTCTCTGAAGATGCAGAAGCAAAGTAAATTAAGTAGCTTGAATGTACCTACAGGATTAGTGTAGTTCATATTTTGATTCAGACAAACCCTAATAGAGCAATGGAATATTGAAGTAAGTTTGTAATGTAATTTACCACATATTCATTTTGTATACTTAATGCATAGTACTCAACATCTCTGCCTCTGTGATGCTTTCATCCCAAGACTAAGCATTAATATTCTATGCTTGTCTCTATAGTCTACCTTTCTGACATATTGTAGAATAGACATTTTGGGTTGTGCACGGCCTTGTGTGGAAATGTTTTGCCAGTTCTTTGGGGCTTCTCTGGGATATCTAGAGTGCTGGGACAAATGCTCACTGTGATAGGTCAGTGTACCATGGCTGTCACCTGAGTGCATGACAGTGAAATGTTCATTTTTGATAGAGAAAGTAAATAGAATCACATTAAGATCACAACCTATGAAAACCTACAAACTCACCAGACCTAAGCTGAATTTACTCACGTTTCCTGTAAAGTCTTTTTAATTTCCAGTTTTCTTCTGCTCTTTTTCTCTTTCACTGTACCCTCTACAGGGTAACAATTGCTGTTTTCATGGCATAGCTTTGATATCCCTTCAGAGAGATGGATTTGTAAGTAAAGAAGTACTTGCAGAAAACAAAATATATCAAATATCTACTTGTTGTTTTAATTTTAGCCTTGTGATCATTTTCACAACTAGTACATACTAACATAACATCAGAATTTCAAAGAGGTTATAAACCTATTTTTTTTTAAGGACCTTAATGATATTGGCAGTTAATGTCTGCCATGTGAAGGGTACAGCTAAAAATATTTTTCCTTGACCTTTGGAAAAATAGTCTTTTTCATGCAAAAGACACTCATATTTTCACATATAGAAATTACCAAGTTTCATGAACAAAATAAAAAATAATCATTGGAGAAAAGATGAATATAAAGGAATACAGAATTTAGGATAATCCCCAGTTTAAATAAAAAAAAAATAGCCTGGGTGGCTCAGTGGGTTAAAGCCTCTGCCTTCGGCTCAGGGCATGATCCCAGAGTCCTGGGATCGAGCCCTGCATTGGGCTCTCTGTTCAGCAAGGAACCTGCTTCCCCGCCCCTCTCTGCCTGCCTTTCTGCATACTTGTGATCTCCATCTGTCAAATGAATAAATAAAATCTTTAAAAATAAATAAATAAATAAATAAATTTAATGACCTGTGTTTGAAATGTCTATTTTTTAAACTTCACCAATGTTGCAAAGTGAAAACACCACCAAAAACATGCATGTATTCCTAAACTTCTTGACATATTACACTTAATTGATAATTCGTATCTTTGAGTGAAGAAGGAGAAAAATGAATTTCCCATCTAGTGTCCTTTCCAAAGTTTTGTTTAATGTGAAAGACTTCACTTTTACATTATACATACTCTGAAGATGTCATGCCATTACTCGTCTGCACTTTTTGTGTGAGGAAGTAGGTCAAGAAAGGAAAGCCTGAACTTGGAGGGAGACTGTTACAGGTCACTAAAGTCATTTCTGGGTTTGTGGTACATAGTATAAGGATACTGGCAGTCTAGAGGTTAAGGAAGAAAGGATGTCAGAACGTAGAAGAGCTGAAAGAAGTAGGGCAAACATCAAAAATGCATTTTGTTTTCCTTTTGCAAATATGACTGAATCAATTAGAGCCATTCTCGAGGTTTATCATGTATACGTATCAATAAAATAAAAACAAAAATGTAATAAAAACTGAGCCAGTGCACTGTTTATGTACATATAAGTATCTGAATATAATAATTTATTCATGCCATTTGTGTTCTAAAACATCTGCAAAAATAAAAATTTTAAAGGATGAATAAATTAAGAAATATATATCTTAATGTTTTCTATCCACTCCCCAGTGTATCTTTTTGCTCATATGCTGATGAATGATTTGGAATCCACTGGCTTAGAAGATGGCTAAAGAGCCAGACAGACAAGAGTTTAAAATCTTATCTTTGACTTTTTCTAGTAGTATGCTATTTTATAAGACACATATAACCTCTTTAAGTTTAAGTTTAAAAATATTTTATAAATGTTATAGAATAATTGAAGGATTGAGAGAGCCCATGCAAACTGCTCAGCACATGCTTTGCTCAGGGTAAATACTCAGTGAAGCCTACCTATTATTGATGTAGGTCAGCAAGAGCCCTGTGTGCCTCCGCAACAACTCTGGAATATTGGTTACAGCTGTGAATGTGCATACAAGAATATAGTTGCAGAAACAGAATTTACCTTCTCCTTTTCAAATGAGACCCACACACCACCACTACCGCTACCACCACACAACTACTGAGATTCTAGCAGAAGAAAGCAAAAAAAGCACATGCCATCAGATTTCCCATTCTATTTTTCTAACTCAAAATTACTGGAGATGAGACCAGTGTAATTTATTTGCCTCGGTTTTTTTTTTTTTAAGATTTTATTTATTTATTTGAATGAGAGAGAGATCACAAGTAGGCTGAGAGGCAGGCAGAGAGAGGGGAGGAAGCAGGCTCCCCGCGGAGCAGAGAGCCCGATGTGGGGCTCGATCCCAGGACCCTGAGATCATGACCTGAGCCGAAGGCAGCGGCTTAATCCACTGAGCCACCCAGGCGCCCCTATTTGCCTCGTTTTACTGCTTGACATTATGTTAAGTTCCTTTTCTGCTAATTTATTGTTGCTGCTGGTCCTTTTGGGACCCTTAGGCTACACTCCAAAATGACATATTTTTCATCCATATTATTTTAGTGAATTCAGATCCTAAAAGTGCTTGATGATGGCCAGCACCACTATCCTACACAATGAAAAAGAGAAGTTCTTAGCGGACATAATACTGTGACAAAGAAACAGCAGAAATGATACCGTAGGTCACATATCGTAAAGGAGTTGATCGTAACATGAGGAAATATGACAAATACTAAACTAATGCTCATTACATAGACAATTATTTTATCTCCTGCTTTTACATACAGGATCAAATAAGCCTGTCTTTTAAAAATAAATGTTCTTTTGTTTTGTCTTAAGGGAGGATGTTACACATTCAGCATCTCTCTCCAGGGTCTGTTTTTAATTAACACCAAATATTATGTTTGCTAAATTTATATTATGAACACAAACTTGTATTCCATTTACTCTAATGTAGAACTCCTCAAAAAAGTAAAGGTTTTACAGAGGGCTTATATTGCTCTCTAGTGCTACCCCAAATAAAATATAGATCTTAGTAACTGTCAGGATTTTGTCCAAATATGGCCAAGACTTTGAGGTCACTACTCACAGTGGAAAATAGAGAACCAGGAAAAAGCCACTTCTAGTTTCCCCTAGGAGGGATTATTTTCTCTTAAGATACTTTTAATCTGTTAACACTCTTTTTTTTTAAGATTTTGTTTATTTATTTGACAGACAGAGATTACATGTAAGCAGACAGGCAGACAGAGAGCGAGAGGGAAGCAGGCTCCCCGCGGAGCAGAGAGCCCGATGCAGGACTCGATCCAAGGACCCTGGGATCATGACCTGAGCCGAAGACAGAGGCTTTAACCCACTGAGCCACCCAGGCGCCCCTGTTAGCACTCTTTTATTCACTTCTCCAGTTGGCACATTTGCGGAGAAATCCAGGCATCCTGAACTCAGCTCCACGTTGTTCTCCTTTTCAGTCTAGTATCTTGCCGCAGCCATCATCCCCATCTGTTCTTGCCTAATTCTGAGGTTCCATGTTAGAAGTGATTTGATCTTTTAACCTAATCCCAAGCTCCCCAATAATCTACCCATATGAAAGATGGGATTCTGGCTTCTCTCTTATTTTCTAAATTTGTCAGAAATTAAGAAAGAAATGTGACCTATTAGCAGCTGCGCTGGAGACCATAAAAACTGGCCAGCTATAGTGAGATTGCTATTGCATTGGAGGGAAAATGTTGCAACAGCGGGAAGAGCAGAACCTCAGGTTGCAGACTGCAGCCAGTAGAGGTCCACATGACTACCTGCATCAGGACAAAGCAGACAAGAATCCACTCATATCACGTACCATGCAGCTCTTGCACAGAGTTTTTTTATCCCTTGAAGAACTGATTAGCCAAGCTAATCTTGTGCTCTGATTGAGCACAAGAAATGAGACCAAGGAACGAAAGAAAAGCAAGATATAAAATAATAATGGATAGTGGGAATTTGGTCACAAGAAACATAACAGCACTTATTACCAGTATAAAGGAATTAGTGTAGTATGTTGGAATGGATCAGCATAAAGTTTGAGGACACCATTAGCACAAGGGGCCATTTCAGTGATTATCATCAGTCCCCACCAACACTAGTATTTATTGGATAGTTTATATATGTCAAACAGTAGGTTAAGAACTTTAAGACATTAATACATTCATTTCCCATAACCACCCCAAGATACAGGTACTTAATTCTTAGCCATTACTGATCAAAGCTTTCTTAAATTATCTTCAAGTAAGAACCCAACTAGCCTAGAATCCAAAATGTTGTTGAACTGTAGGAGGTAAGTGGAGAACAATTTTAAAGGTTAAAGAATTACAATGGCAAGTCATTATAGTTAGAGGCCTTTGTGCACTACGTAGAGGCCTTTGCAAATCATAGAACTATACATCTTAAAGTGAGGGGAGACCCCATGTGATCTTCTAACTTAGCCTGTGATCTCTAGACATTATCTCCATTGTACAGAGAAAGAATCTGATGCACACAGAGGTTAAGTGACTCGCTGAAGATCATACAGTTACAGTGTTAGGAAACTATAAAATGACTCTTTATTAAGTCTTGGAAACCCACTGATAATCTTTTGAGTAAAAGCTGTTTTGAAAAGCCAAATTAATCTTTCCTGGACTGCCCACTAACCATGGGCTCTCCTTTTCCTCCACTGGAATTCATATAGTTGGGACTTGCTGCTTAAAGTAACTACCCCCTACCTTCTCATCTACATCCACCCTCTTCAGCCTGATGATTGCTGGGTTCCATTTGCAATCCAGGTTACCCTGTGAGGTGCTGACTCCCGCAGCTAGCCTCTGGAAGCCTCTCTGTGAGCTGAAATCTCCATCCACACAATTTTACTGCTCATAAAGACAAGCAGCAATGAGAGCACAAAAGAAGCCAATTTATCCATTTTTCTGTATCTGGAATACATGTGGAGTCAAAATTGCTGGTTTGCCTTAGCTTTTCCTGCTAGGATAATTTGGGGTGATATTGCAACTAAACGTTTGATTTAAACCATGCCAGTCACACTGTGCATTTTAAAGACCACATTACAGAGTGCATTACCTTTCTAACATATCTGAGCGTATGAGTAAATTTCAAAGCAGAATAGCTTCCATGAATAGGAAATTATCTCACCCTTAATTTCATATTGCTATTCAAAGGCAGAGAGAGAGCCTTGTTTGTCTTACCTTATTTCTACTTTGATATAATTTTCACTATGGTGAAGTTGTTCAAATGCTTCGATTTGTTTCAAAAATTGTTTGTTTTCTCTTATCTCTGTTGTACTTATGTGTAGGCATAGTAATACACTTCTATCAATCACTAAAATATATAACCATGGATTTTTTTCCAATTTTCTTTTTCTCTTAAAATTAAATATGTTACAGTTCTGGATGTCTCCTTCTTTAGAAAGGTCTAGATTTTCTCCTGATGTGGGTATGGGTGTGTGTTTTCCATTTCCTCAGCAGAATTATAAGCCCATGTCCAAATCTTGCTCCTTATCTGAATTATCATAACTAGCTTATTGGATCTTCTTACTCTAACTCTGCCTTCTCCTGTTCCAATTATCCAAAGCAAAAATGCTAGAATTAGGAAGCACTGAATACATACAGTAATGGTTGATATTTTTATCCTTATAATTCATTATTTTTAAGAATCTGTTTTCTGGGGGCGCCTGGGTGGCTCAGTGGTTTAAGCCTCTGCCTTCAGCTCAGGTCATGATCCCAGGGTCCTGGGATCGAGCCCCGCATCTGGCTCTCTGCTCGGTGGGGAGCCTGTTTCTCCCTCTCTCTCTGCCTGCCGCTCTGCCTACTTGTGATCTCTCTCTCTGTCAAATAAATAAATAAAATATTTTTAAAAAAAGAATCTGTTTTCTGTAATCCATAGCATCAAATCCAAATCCATTAACCTCATAATTGATAATGGGGACTTCTCAAACCACCGTAAACCATGTGATGTTGACTTGCAAAATGGCCAAAGTTTTGTTGTTGTTTTTTTAATGGGGATGTTTTTGTGTATTTTTTTTCTTTCCTCCCTTTCTCCCTGTCTTTTTCTTTCTCTCTTTCTCTTTTCTTTCTCTCTCTCTCTCCCTTCCTTCCTTCCTTCCTTTCTTTCTGTTTGTCTCTCCTGCTCCTAGTTAATTCTAACCTTTAACCTTCAGTTATGCCTTATTCCTCCTGATTTAGAAAATTTCCCCACCATGGCAGACATTACCACCCTCTCTAATATCCAGCTACTCTCTTTTCCTGACACACAGGTGGTGATACTTTTCTGCTTCTTAAAGTTAAATGGGACTATGCGACTAGTCCTGGACATAGATGTGCACCAAATTTTGAGTAGCAGGCACTACCTCCTATAGCTTTATTGTTCCCATTGCATGATGATCATGGGAACATGTAAGACAAAACTTTCATCAGTCTGAAACAGTGAGTTCTCAGCAAGTATGTATTCGGCAGTTACCATAAGCTAGGAATAAAGCTTTGTTATTTTAAGCCACTAAAATGTGATCATTATTTTTAATGGCAACATAACTAGCATCTTCTGAATTCTATACATGTTGCTTAACATTTAAAGTGAATCACAAAACTCAAAACTAGGAAGTGTTTCTTTGTTACTTACTAATCCCTCCTTTTTTCTTTATATTTATCCTGTTCTTCATAATTTGTATCCATTCATTTATTCAGTTAATCCTCTGATGAATGTTTATTGCGTGCCTACTTCACCTGCTTATTATGCTATTCACAAAGAAAGTCATATTAACAGAAAACTGTTTGGTCAAATTCAAAACATCCTATTGACCATGGGAAATAATTAACTAAATTTCAAATAACTTTAAAATTTTATATCTTTATTCCAAGTATGTCTATCTTATGTGCACATTTTATATGGAATCATGCTCTGCTTTACTTCGTCCTGTCTTTTCCATTTCCAGAAAGATTAATATTAAAAAAGGAAGTTTGATATTTTCTTTCCAAACACTGGACATGTAGAGGTTTTGCAAACTTTTACAGGAATTAAAGAAAGAATTTATTTTAATCTCAAACATTTTTGTTATACATCTTTTTAAAAATATAAATATCTGGGCACCTGCCTGTCTCAATCTGTTAAGCATCCTACTGTTGATTTTGACTCAGGTCATGATTTCAGGGTTGTGAGGTTGAACCCCACACAAGTTAAGATTCTTTCTTCAGATTCTCTCTCTCCCTCGGCCCCTCCCACCCTCTCTTTCAAAATACATACATACATACATACATACATACATACAAACAAATACAAATATTAATGAGATGCTCTGTTGTAATAACAAGATAATAACAAATCAATATAATGAAAATGGCAAATAATGGAGAATTATCAGTTGTTTTCTAACTAAGCTACAATGCTGATATAATGCTAACCTTTGGAGGAAATTAATATTAACATGAGAATAAAGAAATATTTGGATAAGCCTGAAAACCTGTATTTAAATAATATGTGTTTGTTTAAGATGACTAAGGTCAGTAGGAAGGACATTACCAGCAAAACAAATGTTTGCTTATCATACCCAGTTCAGGGGTATGCCTTGTTATACCAAGTTATATTAATAGACAACATGGAGTTAAAATATTTAATTCCAAAAGATTTCATGAAAAACTTGAAATTTGAATTAATTTCTAAGTATAGATATACTCCTACATATGTTATCTATTTTATCAATGATAGTTTGATATATCTGTCCTGGATGTTGAATAAATGAAACAAGATGGGATTGGGAGGGAGACAAACCATAAATGACTCTTAATCTCACAAAACAAACTGGGGGTTGCTGGGGGGAGGTGGGATTGGGAGAGGGGGAGCGGGCTATGGACATTGGGGAGGGGAGGCGAACCATAAGAGACTATGTACTCTGAAAAACAACCTGAGGGTTTTGAAGGGTCAGGGGTGGGAGGTTGGGGCAACCTGAGGGTTTTGAAGGGTCAGGGGTGGGAGGTTGGGGGAACAGGTGGTGGGTAATGGGGAGGGCACGTTTTGCATGGAGCACTGGGTGTTGTGCAAAAAGAATGAATACTGTTACACTGAAAAAATAAATAAAATGAAAAAAAAATTTATTCAACATAACAATTTTGGTTAAAAATTAGAGAATCGATTCCATTTACTATAGCACCAAGAACCATAAGATACCTGGGCATAAACCTAACCAAAGAAGTAAAGGACCTGTACTCGAGGAACTACAGAACACTCATGAAAGAAATTGAAGAAGACACAAAAAGATGGAAGACTGTTCCATGCTCTTGGATTGGAAGAATAAACATTGTTAAAATGTCTATACTGCCTAGAGCAATCTATACTTTTAATGCCATTCCGATCAAAATTCCACCGATATTTTTCAAAGAGCTGGAGCAAATAATCCTAAAATTTGTATGGAGCCAGAAGAGACCCCGAATTGCTAAGGAAATGTTGAAAAACAAAAACAAAACTGGCGGCATCACGTTACCCGATTTCAAGCTTTACTACAAAGCTGTGATCACCAAGACAGCATGGCACTGGCATAAAAACAGACACATAGACCAGTGGAACAGAGTGGAGAGCCCAGATATGGACCCTCAACTCTATGGTCAAATAATCTTTGACAAAACAGGAAAAAATATTCAATGGAAAAAAAGACAGTCTCTTCAATAAATGGTGCTGGGAAAACTGGACAGCGATATGTAGAAGAATGAAACTCGACCATTCTCTTATACCGTACACAAAGATAAAGTCGAAATGGATAAAAGACCTCAACGTGAGACACAGGAATCTATCAGAATCCTAGAGGAGAACATAGGCAGTAACCTCTTCGATATCAGTCACAGCAACTTCTTTCAAGAAACAACCTGAGGGTTTTGAAGGGTCAGGGGTGGGAGGTTGGGGGAACAGGTGGTGGGTAATGGGGAGAGCACGTTTTGCATGGAGCACTGGGTGTTGTGCAAAAAGAATGAATACTGTTACGCTGAAAAAATAAATAAAATGGAAAAAAAAAAAAAAAGCTAAGGGAAGAAAAAAAAAAAAAAAAAAAAGATATGTCTCCAAAGGCCAAGGAAACAAAAGCAAAAATGAACTTTTGGGACTTCATCAAGATCAAAAGCTTCTGCACAGCAAAGGAAACAGTCAACAAAATAAAGAGGCAACCCACAGAATGGGAGAAGATATTTGCAAATGACAGTACAGACAAAAGGTTGATATCCAGGATCTATAAAGAACTCCTCAAACTCAACACACACAAAACAGATAATCATATCAAAAAATGGGCAGAAGATATGAACAGACACTTCTCCAATGAAGACATACAAATGGCTATCAGACACATGAAAAAATGTTCATCATCACTAGCCATCAGGGAGATTCAAATTAAAACAACATTGAGATACCACCTAACACCAGTTAGAATGGCCAAAATTAGCAAGACAGGAATCAACGTGTGTTGGAGAGGATGTGGAGAAAGGGGAACCCTCTTACACTGTTGGTGGGAATGCAAGTTAGTGCAGCCACTTTGGAGAACAGTGTGGAGATTCCTGAAGAAATTAAAAATAGAGCTTCCCTATGACCCTGCAATTGCACTGCTGGGTATTTACCCCAAAGATACAGATGTAGTGAAAAGAAGGGCCATTTGTACCCCAATGTTTATTGCAGCAATGGCTACGGTCGCCAAACTGTGGAAAGAACCAAGATGCCCTTCAACGGATGAATGGATAAGGAAGATGTAGTCCATATACACAATGGAGTATTATGCCTCCATCAGAAAGGACGAATACCCAACTTTTGTAGCAACATGGACGGGACTGGAAGAGATTATGCTGAGCGAAATAAGTCAAGCAGAGAGAGTCAAGTATCATATGGTCTCACTTATTTGTGGAGCATAACAAATAACATGGAGGACATGGGGAGATGGAGAGGAGAGGGAGTTGAGGGAAACTGGAAGGGGAGATGAACCATGAGAGACTATGGACTCTGAAAAACAACCAGAGGGTTATGAAGGGGCGGCAGGGGGGTGGGGGGGTGGGAGGTTGAGGAACCAGGTAATAGGGAGGGCACGTACTGCATGGAGCACTGGGTGTGATGCCAAAACAATGAACACTGTTATGCTGTAAATAAACAAATAAAAATAAATATAAAAAAAATTTAATGCCAATGAGAAAGTTAGATTTAAGATACATTTGTGTGCTTTGGTCTGGGTCTAATTTTTTGGTCATTTTCTGCAATAACAAATATATTTATTTTAGTGCTTCCATTGTTTTCTATAAAGGAAATGCCAGTCTACCTAAATAGCTAATATATAGAAGCAAATGTAAGCATATATATCTAGTATTAGAGGACAAGTTCTGCTTAAAATTATAAAAGCTAAATACAATTTCTAAAAGACTACTTTTTGACAAGCTAAATGTAACTTTGTACTTAATTGGTGCATTGAATAAAAACGTTGTATGCAGTGACACTAGAATGATGAATCTGTCAGCATTTTTCTCATTAACCCTATTTTTTTTAAATGACACATTATGCTTTTACTTCAGAAAATAATATTTAAATCACTTTGGATAAATTTAAACTGACCTAAAATATCCTTGGTGATTTCATTGTACCAAACAAGGCAGGAAGATAATATTCTCTCTTGGAAAGAGCGCAGGTCAAAGAGTTTAAAGATAACTGTCAATAACTTCAAATATCAGAACATTATCTAATTGTGTCAGGCACACAAATACACATAGGTTTTGGGAGGTGTATGACAAGCACACACAGCCTGCCACTCCAACTGAACTTATACACACATGAACATGTACAGTGAAGGTCACACAGAAGATAGAAGGCAACAGAGGAAATCTAGATCCGAGGTTTTAGGACTCAAGTACTGACTACCAAAATCTAGAGATACATACTGACAAACTGTTTACAATTCTTTCTAAAGATTTTTTACTTTTAAGTAATCTCTACACCCAGCATGGGGCTCAAATTTACAACCCCAAGATCAAGAGTTGCATGTTCCACTGATTGAGTTAGCCAGCCACCTCTGCTCATACCTCTTTCTAAGCTGTGATTTATTAATCTACAAAATAAGGAATTGAACTAGAAGATTTTGTTGGTTCATTTCAAACCAGATACTCTCTGATGACCCAACTATTTTCACCTTTTACCTTTTTAAATTTCTGGATAACTCCAATAATAAGCAAAATAAAATACATCAATATGTTGATTCTTAAAATTAATGGTTGTCTTCCACTTGCAAATAGAATGAAGTAGTTTGTTGTATATGATTGCTCCTATCAAGAAAAACTAGATAAAATAGCAAAAGGTACATAAAATAGAAAAAAATATATATGTATGTATATAAATGTATTAGAGCAATTTTAAGTGAAAAGGGTTTGAAGGTTAAAGATTTTGAAGAGACAGGATAAATTTACAATCTGAAACCATATTTTTTTCATGTAGGCTATTAATGAGAATCTTGACTTCACCTGGGCAGAGGACAACTCCTAGGAGACACAGAAACTTTCAGAATTTTTGTTGGTATTATAGACTAGAGAAGAGGATGGTATTTTCTTTTTTCAACTTTACTATAATACAGTCTCTATGGTAAATACTCAATTCTGCCATTATAGCAAATGTAGCCCTAGATAGTAAATAAACGCAAGGGTGTGGCTGTGTTCCAATAATACATTACTGACACTGACATTTTAATCTTACACAATATTACATTTCATAATATGTTCTTTTGATAGCCCCTAGGCTACAGAGAAAATCAGTAGGTTGGAGTAGGCCCATAGGCTGATTTGCTGATTTCTGGGCTACATGGACAACTTCGGACACTTGACTGGCTTCAAATGTCAGTTTCTCCTCCAAGACGCTAGCCAAATCTGAGTTTGGTGGAGTGGGTGACGAACACAGTTTTAGCCGAAACATTCTGAAAAGCAGAGAATAGTTTTTCAAAGTATCCTGGCGGTGATGAGATAGAGTTTAGATGTCCTAGGGAAGTAGTCCTGGTGAATCAACAAAATTCTAAACTGAAAACTTTGGAATCTGTAGCCTGAGGACTGGAGTGAGAGCCTTCCTACAACTGAAAGCCTGTCTCCACTAGACTCCATACAAGATAGGCTTAAATTGATTTGCTTGACATTCTGTCTACCTAGAAAAGGGAAGAGTGGGCCTCCTCTGGTGGAAGTCTGCATAATATGGAGCCTCTACTTTATTACACAACATGGCTAGAAAAGAAAAGCGAAACAAAACTAGAAATGCCAAGAGTGATGAAATCAAGCAGAAAATCCTGAGATTTATCACATGATACCTACAGATATACCCACAGATGAGTAGTTAATGGACTTAACTGATAGGAATATTGAAATAATTGTCATTAAAATATTAACGTAAAGAGATGAAAAATTGGAGAACTGCATGAGGAAAAAATTAAATGAAATTTCTTGGTTAGATTTTGATATAAGATTATGCAGCTCTCATAAAATATTATACACACACATACACACAGTCTGGACTATTGTTATAAGTTTGACTTGATTTCTTTCTTTAATATTTGAAATAATTTTGTGGTCAAGAAATATTCTTTCTGAAGAGTCTTTTAATAATAGAATATGCATGTGGTTCTTTTAAATAGATGTAGGACTGTTAATATTTCTTTTTCTTACTGTGTCAATCTTGAAGTCTACTTCTCAAGGACTTTCTTCTCAAAAATTGTCAAATGTATTGATATAAAATATTAAAGTATATTTTATTTCCATTTTCTTGTGTACAGAGTCTGAGGTAATACTACTTTATACCTGATATTAGTAACTTGTAAATATTTATTTTTTCCTTCATTAGTCTTGTTAGCATTTTATTAAGATCATTCATATTTTCAAAGAACCACCTCTTCAGCCAACATGCTCTTCCATACATTTTTTCTCTTTAAATGTTCTTATCTCTGTTATTTTCTTCTGTTTCCTTTCTTTTGTTTTCTGTATATTTCTGGGCATTTTTTTTTTTTCTGAGCATCTTGATAGAGATCAAGAAATAGTGATCTTCGATCACAGATTTTTGGTCTTAGTTCTTTTCCAATATATGCATTTAAGCCTATAAATTCCCCACTAGGCATTGTTTTTGCTATTTCCCATAAGTGTTCATATGCTGTGTCTTCATTATCTGTCTGTTTAAAATATTTTCTAATTTCTATTGTGATTTTTTCCTTAACCCATAGGTTGTTTGAGAGTATGTTGCTTAATTTCTAACAGTTGGAAACTTTCTAATTATCTTTTTTGTTATTTATGTTTCCTTGGTCAGAAAACATCCTAAGTACAATTTCATTATTGAATTTTGTTTAGATATATTTTATGATCCATGATACATGGAAAATATATTTATAATGTACTTATGAAGTAAGCATGTTTTGGTCTTTTCTGGAGAGGTGTTATATATGATTATTTTTAACCAAGACTTTTTTTTTCACAATTTTATTTATTTGAGAGAGAGAATGAGAGAGAGAGAGTGAGAGGAGAGAGGTCAGAGGGAGAAGCAGACTCTCCTCTCCGCTGAGCAGCAAACCCTATGTGGGACTCGATCCTGGGACTCCCGGATCATGACCTGAGCCGAAGACAGTTGCTTAACCAACTGAGCCACCCAGGCACCCTATTTATACACATTTTTATTTGTGCTTTTATATTTTCTCTATCCTTACTGCATTTTTGTTTTTGAGATATATGATTTAATATCTCTCACATTGATTATGACTATAATTTTCATTTCACTTACTTATTTCAAATATAATTTTCTATATTCAATTGCCAGAGGCATACATGTTTATAATCATCATATCTACCTGGTGGATTGACCCTTTTATTATAATGAAATGTTCATCTTTATCTCTGGTAATTCTGATATAATATCTACATTGTCTGATCCTAGTATAGCTAACCAATTTTCTTTTGATAATTGTTTTTTAGTGTACTTCGTTAAAGATATATTTATTTATTTATTCATTTGACAGACAGCGGGGGTAACAGGCTCCCTGCCAAGCAGAGAGCCTGATGTGGGCCTCGATTCCAGGACCCTGGGAATCACAACTTGAGCTGAAGGCAGAGGCTTTAACCCACTGAACCATGTAGGTGCCCCTTCTTAGTGTATTTTAAAAATCCTTTCATTTTCAAGCATGTAGCATACGCATATAAAAGATGTTTCTAAGAAGCAGCACGTATTTGTTACCCAGTTTACAATCATAATTTTTTTCAAATATTTTTTCAAATAGTTAATATTTTAGAGAATATGTAATAACATATATATTTGAATTTATATCTTCTGTATTTCTGTTATAGTTTTTTCCTCTTCCATTCTTTCACATTAATGTTATTCCATTTTTCTTCTTATTTATTAGCTTTATGTGAATCCAATGTTCATATGGGTTACATGAATCCATATTCAGAATCCAATATCCATTCAGTGAATTAATATTCATAGTTCAATCCTTTAATATTTTAGAGGTTAAATATATATCTTGATTTATAATCACACAACTTATTCATTTTTAAAAATCTCTGAAAATAATAAAACTTAATAACACTTTATTCCAGTTACTTCTTACTGCAGTGTGCATTAACATTGTTATTTTATACATTTTTATACCTAAACATTTTAATTATTGTGTTTATATTATCTTTCTTTACATTTACTCATATATCTATTCTATCCAATAGATTTCATTCTTACATTTCTGTGATCATTTTCCTTTTATCTGAAGAAATTCTTTCTGCATATATCTGCTAGGAAGGTCTGCTGCTAATTCTGTCTCAGAAATTTTGTATCTTTGTTTTTGGTCTGAATAAGTTTTTATTTTACCTTATTTTATAAAGATATTTTTCTCAGTATAAACTTCTAAGTTGATAATTATTTTATTTTACAGTCATCTTATTCCATTGTTTTCTGATTTATAATTTTGATCGTCAATCTTTTTTTTTTAAGGTTTTATTTATTTATTTGACAGACAGAGATCACAAGTAGGCAGAGAGGCAGGCAGAGAGAGGGAGGGGGAAGCAGGCTCCCTGCTGAGCAGGAAGCCCGATGCAGGGCTGGATCCCAGGACCCTGGTATCATGACCGAGCTGAAGACAGAGGCTTTAACCCACTGAGCCACCCAGACGCCCCAATTGTCAATCTTTTGATTATTTTGGGAGAGTAATGTGTCTTATTCTCAGGAGGGTTTGAGTGAGTATGCATTTCATTTTTGTTTTGTTTTGCTTTCAGTAGTTTTGCTACCTTGTGTTCATCTACAGTATTTTTCATTTGCTTATGGTTGAGGTTTCTTTTTCAATCTGTGAGTGATATATTTATTTAGTCACTATTATTTCCTCAAATACTGTTGATACAACACATGTCCCTTCTCTTCTTTCTCAAGCTATATTTACATCTGTATTAGGCTGTTTTACTCTGGCCGACATATTCCTATTAGACTTTTATAGACCTTTAATTTCTTTTTCCTTATTTTGCTTCTATCTATTCAATTGATGTATCAGTTGTCAATCAGTTCAATTAGTCATTGACATGTCTCTCAGGTTACTCCTCTCCTTTAGTGTATGTCAGCTACCATTAAATTCATGTAACAGGTTTTCTTAATTCATAAATCTTATTTTTCAGTTCTATAGTCTTTTATTGTTTTAATAGATTCAAATTCCCTGGTAGAATTATCTGTCTTTTATTTTCTACACCTCTTCATTCTATATTTGTGACATACTGATTCTTAGTCAGCTAACTCCACTATTGGTGTGTGTTTTTATTGATTTATTTATCTTGGTTTTTGGTAATGTCATATTATCTTTTAGTACTTAAGTAATTTTTACTGTATAATAGATACTGTATATAAACACTGCAAGGCTTTAGATGCTGGTATTTGTTAAATTCTCAGTATTTAGAAAAGATTAGTATTTCTTTAAAAATATAACTTTTTAAAAAGAAGAACCCATGGGAAATGAGGGCTTTTATTGTAATCTTAAAAATCTGTGTTTAACTTTATAATACTGTGAAAAAGTAAGTTAAAAATCTCAGTATTGATAACCGCCAGGGCTTTCCCAGGACCTTTATAAGTATTTGAATTGGGGATCTATAGGAAAAAGAAGGAACTAGTGACCAGAATCTGGAAATTAATCCTATTATTGGCCAGTGATTCACTTTACATTGTCATATGGTTTGATCTGGGCTTGAATATGTAAAAGTGGATGTGATAACTAATTTATTTGATAACTTATTCCATTTGTGTTTTAATATACCTTAGTGTGATATGAGGATATGCGTTTCAGTTCTGAATATTCATCTTATGTGCAGTAATAATCAAAATGGAAATTTTGATTTATAAGACACAGTCTATACATCACATAAATGGAATTACATGCATTAAATGTAGGCTGATGATTAGAGAAATTCACAATGGCAAGGAAAAAAAAAAGTAACACATATCTGAATGAGAAACCTGGGAATAAATAACTGACCTGTTTGGGGAAGAAATTGCTAGTAACGTAGAGTATTTTATAGCCTCATCTCTAGTATTACACAACAAGCAATGAACAGAATGAATATCCTCTACCTCTGGGATGAGGGAATGGAAATTCTCTGCCAAATCAAATGCATAGGCCATGGATGTGTAATTGTTCACCAGGAGGGTGATGGCACCCAGAAGTTTGGATATTTGACTGGGTAAGTATAGAGAACAGTTATCCTACAAAATCATTTAGGTGTGCAGCAGGCTTCATAAGAATGAAGAAGTCTTATTGGTATCAGTTCATTGAAATTTCAGATTGGTTTGTTGGCATTAGACAAATTAACCTGTCCTAAACAACACAGAAACTTAAAAATGCCATTGAGACTAAAGAACCTATGTGATGTTGGAAGTAATATTATGTAGGCCACCTTTGGGGAATCCGATATTAGACTAACATTACAAAGACTAATTTCACATTTCACCTACACTTATTGACTGTTCCTTCTCTCTTTCATTCTTATTTAATACGGATAAAGTCGGAAGTCTTGCAACTCAGTAGTTTACCTGTTTTTTTTAGGAGATAGGTTAACCTAATATTATCATTTATTGAAGAGAGCTTCTAGAAGATTCTTTGATAAATACCTTACCCGTGACTGAAAAATAATACTGGAGTTTTTGTTTTTGATTCTAGGTCAAAGGTTTAGACATCTATATTTTGGGGGACTTGCACTTGTGACAGTCTCTTCTATTAATGGTGTTAGAAAAACTAGACCACTTTATGCAAAAGTATGAAACTGAACCACTTTCTTATACACTACACAAAAATCAACTCAAAATGGATTAAAGACCTAAATGTGACACCTAAAACCATAACAATCCTAGAAGAGTCCACAGGCAGTAATTTCTTTGACATCAGCCATAGCAAAATTTTTCTAGATATGTCTCTTGAGGCAATAGAAACAAAAGCAAAAGTAAACTATTGAGACTACGTCAAAATAAAAGGTTTCTACACAGCAAAGAAAATAATTAATAAAAGTAAAAGACAACCTACAGAACAGAACAAAATATTTACAAATGATATATTCCATAAAGGGTTAGTATTCAATATATATAAAGTATTTTTGAATGATTTATTTATTTATTTTAGAGAAAGAGAGAGAGATCATATGTGGGGGAGAGAGACGAGGAAGAGGGAAAGACAGAATCTCAAGAGACTCTGTGCTGAGCGTGGAGCCTGATGTGGGGCTCAATCTCACTACCCTGTCATCATGACCTGAGCCAAAACCAAGAATCAGATGCTCAACCCACTGAGCCACCCAGGTGCCTCCCAAATATATAAAGAATTTATACAACTCAACACCAAGAAAAAAAAGCCAGTTCAAAAACAGGCAGAAGACACAAACAGACACTTGTATTTCTCCAAAGAAGAAATACAGATGGCCAACAGACACATAAAAAGATGCTCATTATCAAGGGAAATGCAAATCAGACCACAATGAGATATCACTTCATACCTGTCAGAATGGCTAAAATAGAAAACTCAAGAATCAAGAGTTGGTGATGATGTGAAGAAAAGGGAACTATTATGTACTATTGGTGAGAATTCAAACTGGTCAGCCACTATGAAAACAGTATCAAGTTTCCTCAAAAGAAAAAAAATATATAAAATTACCATATGATCCAGTAATTCCACGGCTGGGTATTTGCCAGAAGAATGTGAAAACACTAATTTTAAAATATATATACACCCTATGTCTATTGGGCACTATTTACACTAGCCAGGTTATGGAAGCAGCCCAAGCATCCATGTGTGAATGAATGGATAAAGGTGTGGTACACACACACACACGCATGTGCACGTGCACACACACACACACACATACACACACACAATAGAATATTACTCAGCCATACTTCATTCATCCAAAAAAGAATGAAATTTTGCAATTTGCAATGACAGGGATGGATCTAAGGGGTACTATGCTAAGTGAACTGAGTCAGTCAGAGGAAGACAAATAGTGTATGAGTTCACTCATATGTGGAATTTAAGAAAAAAGCGAACAAAGAAAAAAGACCAAAAAAACTACAAAAAAACCTTGACTTTTTAAAGTTTTTACTTAAAATCCAGTAAGTTAGAGGCATGTGGGTGGCTCAGTCAGTTGGGCGTCCAGTTCTTGATTTCTGCTCAGGTCATGATCTCAGGATCATGGGATCCAGCCCTGCATTGGGCTCCATGCTCAGTGAGAGTCTGCAGGAGATTCTCTTTCTTTCTCTCTCTCTCTCTCTGCCAATCCCCCCTCTCTCTATCACTCTCTTTCTCTTTCTCAAATAAATAAATAAATAAATATTTTAAATAACCTAGTTAGTTTACAGTGTAATATTAGTTTCAGGTAACAGTACATTGATTTAGCACTTCCATACATCCTGATGCTCATCACAGCAAGTGTACTTCTTAATCCCCATCACCTACTTCACCCTTCCCCCTACCCACCTCCCTTCTGATAACCATCAATTTATTCTCAAGAGTGTTTCTTGTTTTGCCTCTTTCTCAGTCTCTCTATCCCTCTCTCTCTTTTTCCCCTTTGCTTTTTTGTTTCTTAAATTGGTGAAATCATATGGTATTTGTCTTTCTCTAACTGACTTACTTCACTTAGCATAATACCCTCTAGTTCCATCCGTGTTGTTGCAAATGGCAAGATTTAATCTTTTTGATGGTTGTGTAATGTTTCTGTGTGTGTGTGTGTGTGTGTGTGTGTGTGTGTGTGGTGACATTATATTGCTGCAAAAAAAATACCTCTGGTATTTTGATGGGGATTGCATCAAATTAGTAGGAGACTTTGGATAGTATGGGCATTTTACTCTCAAAAGAGTTGCTTGGGTTGGTCAGTTGGTTAAGTGTCCTATACTTGATCTCAGCTCTGGTCTTTTTTTTTTTTTTTGAAGATTTTATTTATTTATTTGACAGACAGAGATCACAAGTAGGCAGAGAGGCAGGCAGAGAGAGGAGGAAGCAGGCTCCCTGCCTAGCAGAGAGCCCGATGCGGGACTTGATCCCAGGACCCTGGGATCATGACCCGAGCCGAAGGCAGAGGCTTTAACCCACTGAGCTACCCAGGCGCCCCTCAGCTCCGGTCTTGATCTCAGATAGTGAGTTCAAGCCCTGCCCTAGGAGTCAGAGGCATGCCCATTGCAGAGCTTATTAAAAAAAAAAAAAAAAAGTTGTCAATACTTACTTTTCCTCTTAGCATTCTACTTTTCTTCTCTTGCATCTCCTATCAGTATATTATCAATTTTATTTTTTGTAAATATAACAAATAAAGAAAAATTGAAAAAGTATAATTGTTAATGTAAACCATGTTTATGAATTTTAATATAAAACATTTTTAGAGAATATATTTAGAAAGTAAGAAGAAATATTTCATTTTTGGAAAAAACAAACTAGAATTAAGCAAGGAAAAACATGTTTATTAAAGTATCAGCTTTATACAGAGAAGATTCTCCCAGTAATACCACTTACCTATTTTAGATAATTTTTTTTCAAAGTCAAGATTTTCAAAGTCGTGATGATCTCATTTTTAACATGAACGGAGCACTCAGAATACAAACCTGAATGTTCAGCTTGTGTTCCTTTCCTATTCCAAAGCTTCCTTTTTTATCACACTCAAATTAACGAACAATAGAGTAGACTAAACTGAGAAGTAAGCTCTAAAGATTTTAAATTTATGAGTTTGCATAATGACTATAATTGCTGAATGAATATATTCACTTCTTTGTTCGTTTTTTTTTTTTCTAAATGAAAGTGAGAAATTAGCATGTAAAGAATCTTTCTGAGAAGTAGACAGAGAAAGGATTTCTTTTTTTCTGTTTTAGACCTGCCCATCAAGTGACTTCTCCATAGAAGCTCCAGTTGAACTGCCTGTTTTCCAGTACGCCAGAATTCTCTTTAAAGGCCACATTTGACAGTGTGTCTGCTGATGCCAAGCCAAGACATAAAAATTGGCAGGTCTTTCTCAACTTGTTGTAGACTGATGACCTTTTGAAAAACTAATACGAAATGGGAATGTATTGATAAAAGCATTTGGAGATTGCTCAGTGTAACATATGTTTTGCGGCATTAACTTGTTTTATACAATAAGCAAAGAAATATTTTATAGATTTTGCACATATGCTTTATTTGCTGTGAAGGTGGAACTTATAATAAAATCTGAAAAATAACCAGACACTGCTATCATTTACTTTTTAAACAAACAAGTTAAAACCATTTTGATTTGACTTTAGCTTACGTGAAAATCTTCCACTAGAAGGATTAGAACAGAGAATTCTTGTCGGCAAATATATGAGGTTTACAAAGCACTTAAAAAAAATGAAATGCCATTTTGTTTATAAAATTTTATTTCCCTTAAGCAAGGTGGGTAAGAACATGGACACACCTTAAAATCAAGTAAAGTATACTAAGGCAAACTTTAGGAAATACTTCACTTAAATTTCGTCTAATGCAAATTCAACATTTTGGATAAATTCAGTGAAACATAAGAAGCAAAGCACTTCTCCAGCACCAGTCATAGAGTTATATATGTTGTATGCGTGGGTGTACACATGTGTGTGTATAATTTATCCTTTTTCTTCTTTCATGTAGCCTAGATGGACAGAGGCATTATAAAGTGGTATATGAGTCATGGCGACTGAATATAAGCTGTATAAATCTTTTCAGAGGAAAGGTTGTTAGTTTCCCTTCTTCACAATGTGTCCTTCTCTGGCTGATTTTTAAGAGAGTCTCTTCATCTTTGCTTTTCAGTAACTAAACTATGATATTTCTAGGCATACTGTCTTTGTATTCATCCTGCTTGAGTTTCACTAAAATTTGTACATCTCTAAGTTGCAAATATTTTTCATCAAATTTGGGAATTGTTTATCCGTAAGTTCCTCAGCTAATTTTCTGCTCCATTGTGTATTATTCCTCTTCTTCTGAGATGCTAATAACACATGATTTTACTACCTGGTGGTGTCCTACCTGTCACCATGGCTCTATTCATTTATTTTTCAGACTGATTTCTCTGTTATTCATATGATTTTTATTGATCTGTTTTCCAGGCCACCGACACTTTCATGTCTCCAATCTAATGTTAAGCCCAAGTAAATTTTTCATTTCCTGTATTTTATAATTCAGTTCTTAAGTTTCAGTTTGCTTCTTTTAAAAATAGTTTTCATTTCTCTGCTGAGAGTCCCCATATGTTCCCTCAATATGACTATCCTTTCTCTTAAGTCCATGAACATATTTATAATACATGTTGTATATTCCTGTCTGTTGATTTCAACATCTGGGTAATTTTGGCTTCTATTTCTATTGGCTCATTTCATTTTTTTTTATTTTAGATTGCATTTTCTTGCTTTTACATATGTTTTTGAGTTTATGCTCTACCTTGTTGATGATACAGTATGATCAGTTATAAACCACAACTTAATGTTAATAAATGTTGATTTTTCCTGATAAGTAGTTATATTTGGGGGAAATCTTTTTGTTCATTCAGACTTCATTTTAGTCTTTATTCTGGTGGGTCTATTTTAGTTTTGCTTTCAGCCTTAGAATGTAGATTTATATTATAGTAGAAGTTAGCAAACTAAAGCCAGGTGACAAAATCCAGTGGTTTGTAAAAAATTTTTTGAATTGATAAAGATTTGTTAAAAAACAAGTTAAAATATGTGATAAAATATGTGATAGATACTCACTCTCTGTCCCTTTATGGTCAATGTTTGCCAAACCCTATTGTGGGCTGTAGTCCCTGTTCTTTCTCCAAAATCCTGGCTTCCATTCCTTGTCTTATATGAATTCCTGACAGGCTCAGCAGGATCCCTCCAGGTACTAAGCTGGAACTCCAAGTTTCACAAAACGCATGACCTCTGGTATCTCTGTTCTGCTCTCAGTCCCATAGTGACTGCTTTCTGCTGGGCCTTATAGAGACTTATCCAGTATACCTGAAGATAAGCTCTGTCAAATATCTGTTGTTGGATCCCATGTACAGATTCCAAGTTCACCCCTCCACCTCTCTTCACCCTCCTGTATAGGTTTCTGTTCTTGACAATGCTTGTGAGCCACTCCCAACTATGATGTCTGTCTTCTCAGCTTATCAACACAGCCACCCTGATTGTGCTCCACCACCTTGGAAAGTGCCCCTTGTCAGACATCTTACCTGAACACAAGATACAACTCAACATGACCGTTTTCCAACAAGTGGATGTACTTTACAGAGCTTGTCCAGTTTATAGTTGTGTATCATAGGAAAACAAGTCTGGTACCAATTATTATATTATTGTGGCCAACAAAAGACATTCTCCCCATGTTTATGTAACCTCTTACCCCACTCTCCCTGGCTCAATATTTTTTTAAAAGTCTACATGTACTTCTACATTTTTTTTTACATGAAACATCAAAAAATCAAACTCATTTTCATGTTAAGTCAGGGCCTTTTTTTTTTTACTTTTTCTTTTCTCTACATGCAATACATTTCCTCTCATCCTCATGAGACTAGCACTTCTCACGTCTCACAAATATCAATATGTCAGAGGCCTTCACCAACCACTGTACCAGAATTTCTTGATTACCTTCCCCATCTCTACTTGGTCCTAGTCTGTTATATCAACTTCATATTATCTTCATTGTACATATAAATAGCTGATGTTATTGTTGTACTTATTAATCTTCTTGTTCATTGTTTGCTCCTTCCACCATGGGAATCTAGTCTTCTTTTAATCAAGGTCTTTGTCAACATTGTTACGAATAAATTCTCAGTGTCTAAAACAGTACCTGAAATATAGTAATAGAAAGAAAAATAATAAGAGCTAACATTTATATGAAGCTTATTTAATTTACCAAGCAAGACACTGTAGGCACTTTTGCATGTAGCAAGTTATTTAGTTTTCACAAAAATTGTGAGTAGGAACAACTATTTCCCCTATTTTAAACATAAAGAACTTGAGACAAAGAATGTTTAGGAAACTTGCTCAGAGTCATAAATGACAAAGTTAAAATTCAATCCTAGAAACATGATAGACACTTAGAAAACATTTGCTTAATAAATGAATCTCCAAATGATTTTATTAAGTAATTATATGTAGGCAATTATCTCTTTTTCATAAAATTAAAAATAGATATGTATATTTTCTTTCTCTTTTTTTAGTTCTTCTACAAGGAATTACAAAAATGGTAACACTGGTAAACTTTGGGAAGAAGAACTGGGGATAGAAGGAGATAAGACATGATGGAAGTGGGGTGCCTGGGTGGCTCAGCGGTTTAAGCCTCTGCCTTCGGCTCAGGTCATGATCTCAGGGTCCTGGGATCGAGCCCCACATCGGGCTCTCTGCTCAGTGGGGAGCCTGTTTCTCCCTCTCTCTCTGCCTGCCTCTCTGCCTACTTGTGACCTCTCTCTCTCTGTCAAATAAATAAATAAAATATAAAAAAAAAAAGACATGATGGAAGTAAACTTCTGTATTATGTACTTTGTGAATTTCCTAACTTTGTGCAAGTACTATTGCATACAGAGATTATGGATTCTTTTTCACCCTTTAAGTTTCTCTTCGTCAATAAGAACCTCTTGAACAAATTTCTTATATTTCTATTACCTCTAACCAAAAGATGTACTGATTTCCCTTCTAACTAAAAGGGAATATAACAGACAATTAAAATGGCCACTGAAAAGAAGAAATGCCAAAACAGAAGGATGAAACAAGTAATTGGGGAACAATAATGGCTGCTTAAAAAACAGACCCTTTTTATCCTCTAGATGGAGATGTGGACATAATGATGATGGTTGGTTATAAGACTTGTGGTTGTATCATTGAAAATGGCACATCCAGATTCTGAAACAATAGAAAGAATATGGAGAGGATCTGAGAAATTTAGGACTGTAGTCAAAATGACTTCCTCACAGATCATATATAAAGGGTAAAAGTGGCAAGGATAGTCCCCCCAGTTTTTGGCCATGATGCTGCATTTCATCAGAATAGGAAGTAAGGGTAGGGATAGATTTGGAGGAAATACTATAGGTAATTATGGACATATTGAATGTGCAGTATACAAGGAGAGAAGTCCAATGGAAGACCTGAGAGTTATGAAGGAGGTTGAGGAAGGATTCATGGATTGACAATTCATGCCTATGTAGGTGGTATTGAAATTTATGGGGATTTATTATAGGAAAGAGTGCAGGGATGCTTCTCTTGAGAGGAATGTATCACCTGTCATCATAGAAGAGCTTTAAGGAGTCTGAATACCCTAAACTTATATAAGGAATCCTCTAAGTATGTACATTATCACAGGGGCAAACCTGTTAATTTTCATGAGATTGTTAAAGGATCCAAAGTCCTGAAATAGCTAAGAAGCTGTATTACAGATACAGTTGCTAGTAAGAACAGCACCAGAAGATACCTTATTTTAAAGGCAGTAAGAAGAAAAAAATAAAATATAATATAATAAAATATAATAAAGGTAGTAAGAAAACAGAGACTGTTTTTCCAAGATGTTTAGCAAAGAAGGAAAGAACAAAATTAAAATAACAACTAGGGGAGATTCAATATTTAAGACAGAAGACCTAGCAGAATTGTGAGTTTTTCAGACTGAGGAGAATGAGTAAGGGAAAAAGAGACTCAGGATTCTAGAGCTAGAAACTAGATTCAAGAAGAGAGTAAGTTAGCATTAGGCCTTGAGAAGATTAAAGGACTAGCAAGGAGATGGGAAAGACATTAGCTTTGCATGAGAAGAGTTTCTTTTCTTTTTAGGGAACACAAAACAAGGAAGGCTGGGGGCAAATGCACATTTTCACAGTGAATGTGTACATATATATGTATGTATGTAGGTGAGATCTTTTTCTCAGAAGGACATGAAGGAGATACAAACTTTGTAAAGTTGGAGGCAAAGACATTTGAGAATAAAGAAGTCCAAAATTTGAAATTTCTGATAACTTAATGGAAAGTGAAGTCACCCCTGGTATGGAAACTACCAAGTGAAATTGCATCTATGTTCTGAACATAGGAAAAATAAAGTATCATTTTCATGAAGCATCCTTGTACATGTAAAAACATACAATATTTGTTTTCTATGTGTTTTCTCAAATGTATCATTTTAGTCTTTTATTCATATCAATAAAAATATATATAAGGTTTCTCTTTTCAAACTTGATGTTTGCTGGGAAACAAACTGCAGATACAGGCATAGGGAATTAAATTGCTTTCACATAAAAAGTTCATGTTTCTGTTTTAATGAGGAATTTATGCAGCACCTTCTGCATTAGTATCATCTGCTCGGCAGTCAAGCTGCCAGTTAAATATAATAGAGACTTCCCCAGAAATTTGCTTCTACAAAAAAACACATTTTCCAAAGTGGTTCTTGACATTGTGTATAAAATTTCCATCTTCCTGTTGTCTGATGTACAACTTAAAATAGCTGCATAGAAAGTATATGTGAAAGTAGCATTTGTTCATCTAATCATTAATTCAGTGTCATTCTATTAGCTCACTTGGGACTTATATAAATACATGTTTGTCATGTGAGTTGTTGAGATAGTTACCATATAATCAATATCCCATAAGTAAACCATGCTGGGGAGTTACCAGGCTGACATACAGCTCTATCTAAAGAAGATACTATAATGGAGATACTATAGGTAAGATTCAATATAATGTACTTCTGCAGCTACATATCAGTTATAGAGTCTAAACATAGACTTAAATATAACATCTCAGCTCTATCATATCTAAACCAAGATTATCTAAGGCAGGGTTTGAGAAATTATGGCCTGTGAGCCTAATCAGACTTGTTGTCTATTTTTCTAAATAAAGTCTTATTGGAACACAGTCACTCATTTGTTTACATATGTTTATGGCAGTTTAGTGCTTGAGTTGAGTAATTTGAGACAGAGACTTCATGATTCACAAAGCCCCAATATATATCATAAAGCCTTTTGCAGAAAAAACCTTGCCAACCTCCAATCTAACTAATGGAACAAACTCTCACGTAAACACATTGACAATTTTATGAGTGATACATATTAATACATATTAAGATAAGAGTGATCAGGGGCGCCTGGGTGGCTCAGTGGGTTAAGCCTCTGCCTTTGGCTCAGGTCATGATCTCAGAGTCCTGGAATCGAGCCCCGCATCAGGCTCTCTGCTGAGGGGCTCTCTCTCTGCCTGCCTCTCTGCCTACTTGTGATCTATCTCTCTGTCAAATAAATAAATAAAATATTTAAAAAAAAAAGATCAGAGTGAGTGATCACTTCTAGGATACTTTATAAGAATGTTAAAATAAGCACTGGTATTATTAATTCTGACAACAAACCCGTCAGGTCTGTATTACTGTTAAAAAGATCACCACTATTAGTACCAGGTTAATATTTTAAAAAATTATTAGCATTATCTCATTATTAGCTTATCTTATATTATTTATTAATATTGAGAAATAGTTAAGCTACACTATTAGAGATTGAGTCCAGGGTCCTGAAATTATTATTTATATGATTCTAAGCAAGTATCTTAATGTCCTTTTGCTTTTATTTTCATCTATAAACTCAGGTAATCAGTCTCATAAGGTTGTCTGGCATTAAATAAATTAACAATGAGAAGCTCTTGAAAAGATCATTAAAACATCAAAAATTCATAGCAAATATTAACTATTGTTATGTTATTTTTATTATTATCATCGTGTCATATCTTCTAATAATCCAATTTCTATAGATTCTTTCTATTATTCTATATCAGCTTCCAGATTCTGCATTTTAATTTGTCTGGCACCCTGCTTTTTGTTTTTTGTTTTAAGATTTTATTTATTTAAGAGAGAGAAAACAAGCAGGGGGAAAGGAAGAGAGAGAGGGAGAAGCAGATCCTGAGATCATGACCTGAGCTGAAGGCAGATGCTTTACCTATTGAGCCACCTAGAGGCCACACTCTGGGGGGTTTTTTTGGGACACCAGATGTATTTTCTGACTCTATGGGAATATGGCTGAGTTATGTTAATGTTTTGTACAAGTAGCAAATGTTTATTAAAAATCTGTGGTTTTGGGGCACCTGGGTGGCTCAGTGGGTTAAGCCTCTGCCTTTGGCTCCAGTCGTGATCAGGGGTCCTGGGATCGAGCCCCACATCGGGCTCTCTGCTCAGCAGGGAGCCTGCTTCCTCCTCTCTCTCTGCCTGCCTGTGATCTCTCTCTCTGTCAAATAAATAAATAATATCTTAAAAAATAAAAAAAATCTGTGGTTTTTTAAACATCTATGGGATTTTCCTCCTGATTTTTTTCTACTGTCACCTAATTAAATTAAAATATTCATATATACTAAAATGTTAAATTTTATTACTTTAAATAGGCATTTAAGGAATAAATTTTTTCAGTGATTTGACAGTGTCTAATCAATTAGTTATTTTATATTTTACAAATAGCATAAATGCATGCCAAACCTTCGTCTAAAGATCCATTTGGGGGGAAAAATTGGATATTTGCCTGTTTCCTGAGTTTTGCATTTAGAAATTACTAAATACTTCTAAATTGGGATGATGCCTTTGCTTTCTCAGCATGAAAATATTAGATAGTGTGCAAATTAGTCTTAAGAGAGTCAAAGCTTCATCTGTTTGCCATTCAGACAAGAACTTCTCTTAGTGAAACAGCATGTCAAACTAAATTCAGATACTTCTTTTGGCTCTAAACTTACTTTAAATTATATACTAATGTACTCTTGAAAATATTGGAGACTTAATATTAATCCAAAGCAAGATAACGCTTCAGAATTACTTCATTAATGACCCTCAGCATCTTGGGCATTTCCATTGTCCAGACAAGAGATATTTTCTATAATATTTGATAAAGAAGATTGGTTTAGTTTAAGAAAGAATTCAGCACTTATAACTAGAGACAAATTCTACCGGGAAACCAGAGGAAAATAACCTTTTATTTGGAAATTCTATGGGAAGTACCATGAAAACTAGATAATCCATTACCACTCCTAAGTAATAAAATGATCTGTGATATAATTAAATGTATAATGAAAAGTTAATTGGAAATTAGAATATATTAAGCATAAAAACAATCCATCTAACTTATTATGTAAAATGGGTATTTCCTACAGGGTCCATGTATATGATCTATATAATATATTGTAAATAAATACTCCATTATGAATTTTTACTCATAATTTCATTTACCTGCTATTATTCATAATATCAGTCAGAATATACAAAATTATTTCTTTCTTTTCAGAAAAAATATTGGCCATCCAACTAATTGTTGTCAAATAGATTCTGCGTACTTTTTTGTTATGAAAAGTTGGCAGAAAACATTGTGCCTAATTTTAGAAAGCCAAATTTCCCATTAGGAAATCAGGCATCTATCTATATAAAGGCAACTAAGAAAAAAATCCAGAGCGCAAAAAACTCTCAAATCGGGAACATGGGAAATTCTTTTTTCAAAAGATTGTTCTATAGAGCATGATCTCTTCATTCAGTTATTGAATATTTGCTAGTTTTAGGCATTTGCTGGGCACTAGGACAAATCTATATCATAATCGAGGTGGGACCTCCTGACCCATATGTCTATTATCCCCTTGTGCCCTGTAGGCTGCTGAGAACTAGTTAACATGACAGTCAGACCTTGCGAGGAAGAATGGATTGAGGATAAGGCAATTATGTTGATGTCTTAGTCTTCTTTTCTTCCTTATTCTAATTATTAAGACAACTTTCGTGAACATGAATTTTCATGAACTCTTCTCAGCTCTACTGAAGAGGCGAATAATGATGGCGTAGAATGAGTCTTTATGTCTCTCTTGTTATAAGTAATAAAGAATAAAGACTATGTTTCATGTTTCATTGACTAAGGAGTTATTTTCACTTCAACTATAAGAAGTTTCTTTGTAGAATGTGCTATGGAAATGGTGTACCTATATGAAAACTTTCAAAACTGCAATTGTCAATGATTTAGCTTTAAATATATAACTTTATATGGACAAAACAACTAAAATGACTGCTAAAAATCCTCATTTTCATTTATAAGCTCTTACCAATTCCTTTGCAATGCTATCTCAAATATTTAAAGAACTAACAATTTCATTTTTCATGATTTTTCATTCTAAAAGGCAGTCAGAAAGACTGTCTAAAAAGTCTAAAAGTTGCATATATAGATAGTAGTAAGATATCTTACAACTTTGAAATTTGAAATAGTGTTATATTTTTTGATGAGTAAGTTACTGACAGCTGTTCACTACTGTTTCACAGTTTATTGAGAACTGTAGCACTCATTGCAAAGTCATTCATTTTTTTTCTTTTTCTCATGTAATATGAGGAAGAACAGAACAATGAGAAAGAAATAATGACTTCTCTTTGAAATAATGACTTAAATGCAGGCTTGGGAACATAAAGGATTTATGGACTGTGTATAGATTAGATGCTGTCTTTAAAAGCTGGTGTGTACGTTTAATGGAATTTAGGAAAGAGATATTAATATCACAGGAAATCTAATGAACAAGGCAACTATTTGTAGACTGTTCCAAAATTTAAGGTTAGTATGATAAAGTCCTTAACATTTTACATTTTCAAACAATAAAAATTGGGTTGAACATAAAAAGCCATCCTTTATAAGAGTAATGATGACTTTTCCAGTGCAGAAAGAGAGAGAGCACAAGTCGGGGAGCAGCAGGCAGAGGAAGAAAAAGAAGCTGGTTCTCTGCCAGGACCCCGGGATCATGACCTCAGCCGAAGGCAGATGCTCACAATACCGAGCCACCCAGGTGCCCTCCACTCTGTTCTTGTTTTGTTAACCTTTTCTAGCCATTTTTCCCACAGGTCATTGGTTAAAATAAACAGTATTTTACTTAAACAGAAGAAGTTTCTTACCATTCCTTGACTTGAAACAGGTCCTAAGCAAGAAACAAAATCTGTCGTGGCACAAGGCATGTCAGATAATTTCCCTGTAGCTTGAGTCAGGCTACTGCCTATTACAAATCCATCTTGTTCTGCTTTCTAAAACACTGCCGTGCTTTTAGGCCATAGTTTTAGCTATTCACTTTTTTTTTTTTTTTTGCATTTTGGGGGGTTTTCTAAGTAGCAGACTAGCTAAGAATACTAACCTCTGTATGGAGGTATAATTCACTGGTAGAAAATCTATTAATAATAAGATTAATTATAACAATGTCAAAGAATGCATTCTATATTACCACCTTCATTTATGCATCAAAAATTGGATAAAATTATTCACTCTTATTTTTAAAAGGCTGTTAATGAAAAGGTATTACATGGATAGTTTTCCAATATTATGTATAATATGATATATATGTGTATATATATGTAATATGATATGTATATATAATGATATATAAAACACACCCAAAAATATATATATCAGCATTGACAGTTGAATGACAAGAGCATTTATCTGTAGCAATGGTTAAATGTAAAAGCATAAGTCTTTAAAACCAGAAATAATGACATAACATGGATGAAATATTGGAAGAATCCCATCCCTGTTTAATAGGAATTGACATCCTTAAAACAGTTACCAGGGCTTGCTTTAATGATTTCCAAATATCAGCATTGACAAAAAGGAACAGAATAACTCTAGAACTCAATTTTTTTAATTGCATGGGAAATGTAAGAAAGCATAGAACTAACTTCTAATATTAATGCCAGGTTTCTTCGTGGGAAGTCTGTACAACTCCTGGCATTTAATAGGTGCAGAAAAAGCATTTATTAACTCAGAATGCAAGTATTGCAATTAACAAGCATATTCTGTATTTAACTAACAAATAAGAAGCTCTATACAAAATGATTTTTGTACCCATAAAGTGAAAGATTAAAAAAAAACCACTAAAATTAGTTTGCTATTATAAAATTATTTAAAATCTAGGTTATTTATGAGAAATGGATACACCAGAACTGAGTGTTTTTAAAATTTATTTATTATTCAGTTAATAAACTTGGCAGTATATTTGCTAATAGCTTTTATATTTAATTTAGCAAGAATGAATCTTTATTCAATATATAAAGTAGCTGTTTTGATAAGTTATACATGGTTTTAGTAATAAAATTACTAGGGGAGCCTGGGTGGCTCAGTCAGCTAGGCATCTGCCTTTGGCTCAGGTTCTGATCTCAGAGTCTTGGGATCCAGCCCTAAGCCAGGCTCCCTGCTCAGTGGGAGCCTACTTCTCCCTCTCTTGCTCCCTCTGGTTGTGCTCTCTCTCTCTCTCTGTCAAATAAATAAAAATTACTAATTGATATATACATATTTTATAATGGTAATGAAAAATGTTAATCCCTTTTTCTCTCTTTCTTAGAGGGGATAGAGTACATTTTCATAAAATGAGTATCTATTTATATATCTTCTTAACTCCACTTCTACATTGGAGAAAGTTTGACTATATCATACATGGTAGGCACAATAACTTTAACATCAGTTGTTTAAAAGGTATATTGAATAGCAGTCATTGATAATCCAGAAACTTCAGAAAGATTGACTATACAAGGTGTTTCCTAGATTCTGACTTAGATACGTTGATTAGTCAGATAACAGTAGTATTTCACATTGACTAGACCCTAAATGAACACACTCTCTCAAGTTCTATGTTATTTACAGAGTTTGCATTAGCTTAAGTAGTCACTGGATGTCAGCATTGTTTCAGTAAAATCTGCTTTCCAGTATTATTTTTGACAAGCAAGTTTATAATTCTTGAGTATTATAAAGATTAGCTTCCTAAATAATTTTGACCTTAGAGACAAAGGGTCGGGGGTGTGGGGGTGGATAGTATGTGACAAAAGATAAAAACCCGTTAGAGAGGGGCTCCTGGGTGACTCAGTTGGTTAAGCATCTGCCTTTGGGTCAGGTCATGTTCCCAGGGTCCTGGCATCAAGCCACTTGTTGGGCTCCCTACTTAGTGGGGAGTCTGCTTCTCCATTTCCATTTGCCCCTTCCCCCTGCTGGTGCTCTCTCTCTCTCTCCGTCTCTCTCTTTCTCTCTCAAATAAATGAAAATCTTTAGAAAAGAACCAGTTAGAGAATACATGATAAGTTGTCTTTAAGTAGTCAAATTTCCACTAGGAATAGATCACTCCATTTGAGGCAAAATGAAGACCTGGAAATAAAAGGACTAATTCTTTCTGCCACCAAAATGCCCACAGGTTGACCAGGACTGGCCTTTTCATAGGAAAAACGAGAGCAAAAAGTTTTATTTTTGTTTTCTTTCATTCATTAGTTTTTTTCATTGTTTCTTTCTTCTTCCTTCCTTCCACCCTCTCACCTTCCCTCCCTTCCTCCCTCCCCTCTTTCCTTCCTTCTTACCAAGTGGGAAGATGGTTATACTTTTAGCATTGTCAATGATATTTCTATAAAATTTTAATTGCAGCCTGAAATAACTTATTTTCCAAGATAAACATACTTTTAAAACCATTGCACTGAATCCATAGCTTCGCACATATAAACCACATGGTAATCACCATGAAGTGATTCAACAGTGACACCCACAGTTATTTCTTACTAGATATGACTAATGAGAGCACAGGAAGCACGATGGCATCCATGCTTCATCCTTGTATTCATCCACAGATAAGAAATCTGTCTTCATTTTGTTGTAATATTTACAGAAATCTCCCAAACAAAAGGAAATAAACACTGATGTACCACATGTCCTCTTATATGTAACTCCCTTTATTTGCTGCAGTTGTCAAAAGAATGTTGAGAGAAAAGTGCCCAAGAGCATTTAGAACATGTTCCAGAAAAAGCTGCAGCGGCAGCTCACTTCACAGCCACTGACAGAGCAGTGAACCAGGCTCATCAGCCCTGACATCATTCAATAACTGTGAGGTTTGAAGATATAAATACTAACCCAAAACCAAAGAACCAGTGAATAATTACACTGAAGGATAAAGATATTAAGGATGACAAAATTCCACTCATAGAGGAGGAGCAGAGGCGACCTGGACATACCCATGTCTGTATTATAGGTCAAGGGTTTATCAGTCTCTTAATGAAAGGAAACCAAAGTCCAAGTTCAGAAAACGTTGTATTTGCTATAAAATTAATTACACATATATTACACGTGCAAAATTCAATTTCTCACGAGTTAGATACCTGCTTTTTGGATTCAAGACCTTGATGCCAAAGTGAGCATAACTAGGGAAGTAACAGTTCCCAAATCTTTTCATATTAGAACACTTATGCTCCTAAAAAATGTTGAAGACTCTAAAGAGCTTTTGTTTGCCTGACTTTTATTAATTGATATTTGCCAGCTAAAAAATTAACAAATTAAAAATCAATAATTTATTAACTCATTTAACAATAACAAATTCATTGCATGTTAATATAAATAACATTTTATAAAAACAACTGTATTTTCTGCAATAAAAAAATCAATGAAAAGTGTGTCATTTTTCACATATCTACAAATCTGTTTATTATCCTGCATAATAGGGAACAGCAGAATACTCATATCTACCTCTGCATTCAGTTAATAAGACGTCTTATTTTGGTTGATACTTGGTTTCACACAGACATATAATTGGAACAGGGAGAGTATTTTAATAACTACTTTGTATAACTAAAATGTTCTTTGATACTACACCCAAACTTGACAAACAGTAGTTCCTTAAAAGACAGTTGCAGGGCATCTGGGCAGACCAGTTGGTTGAGTGTTGGACTCTTGGTTTCAGCTCAGGTCATGATTTCAGGGTCCTAGGATCGAGCCGTGTTAAGCTCTAAGCTCATTGGGAGAGTCTACCTGAGGGTTCTCTCTCTCCTTCTCCCTCTGCCCCTCCCCCTGTTCTCTCATGCATGGCATGCTTCTTCCCTCTATCAAATAAGTAAATCTTTAAAAAAAAAAAAAGTTGCAATGTGGAATTCAAAATCATATAATAAACTTTTCCTACTCTGATATATTAAAATTCATTCATCCATGTTGCACATTGTATGGATGTTTTACCCATGCATAGTTTTATGTCATCATACATTGGTCATTTAGAAAATATTTGTTTGTGCTCGCTTTGGCAGCACATCTACTAAAAAATAGAAAATATTTGTTTAATGAGTTATCCAGATTTTCCAAATGTTAACACAGTTCATATATTATTTAAAAACTATATTTGTTGATATAATCATAGATATCATCAGAAAAGTATTTATTCACTGGGAACCTGTGAAGCTACAGCAGCAAATATAAGTTTTCCATAAATTAATTTTTTTCCATTTAAAATCTCAACTTTTACCATTGGTAGCATATACAATGCTCACTGCATTAATTTCTGAAATATCTATCAAATACATCAATACCATAATTTGAATGAAATGAAGTTTTAAAAGAGTAGTACTCTATCTTAAAATTTAAGTAATTGCACATCCCCCCCCAACAACAGTCTCATTAGTATGCATCAGAAGTGCTTAATTTGGGAATTTTTGTTAGATAGCTAAGTGTCCTCCTCCCAAACTGTATGATTCAAATTAGGCTGATAGGGTGATAGCAAAAATGGCAGACCAAGAAGCTCCAAGGCTCCATCCCTCAACAGAAATATCAAACATTGAAACCTTTGTGGCCTGCAAATCCTAAGAAAATCACTACTTGGTCTTTGACAGGAAAATACTTCAGACCTCTAAATTAAAACCATCAGACTCATAAAGTACCTCAGCAATATAATACAACTTAGCTCAAAATGCCCAAGAAAAGTAGATTTAAAATTACTTTAATGTATTTCCTAATCTTTCTACATTTCCTCATTTTTCTAAAATTTAACAGAAAAAAAATATTTTTAAAAGAGATTTTAGGGGCACCTGGATGGCTCATTCACTTAAGCTTTTGGCTTGTGATTTTGTTTCAGGTCATGATCTCAGGGGTCCCAAGATCAAGCCCTGCCTCAGGGTCTGCACAGAGTCTGCTTGAGATTTTCTTCCTCTCCCTTTATCTCTGCTCTTATGTGCTCTCTCTGCTTCACTCTCTAAAATAAATAAATTAGTTAAATGTTTTAAAAAAATAAAAGAGTTTAATCACCCAGCATGTGGTATTTCAGGAAGGCCTGGTGTTATTTGGAGTATATTTTATTTTCACAGATTCTATAAACTTAGTATTCTGAGAAAAAGCAGATGTATGTAAAATATTTATAATTCTATTTTCTCTTTATTGAAAATAAATGTCAAATTGCTGAAGAAACTTTGTGCTAAATCCTAGGGATGAACACAAATAACTTTGACGTATCATGCTGAATTTATTTGGAAAATAAGTGGTTAGATTTTATTAATTAGAAATAATAACTGTTTCCTTAAATACAAGTTATTTAAATAAATTCAACTATTTTTATTCTTAGTATTTTATTGGTGTCTTTTTTTCATAAGTGTATATTTGCATTAAAGTACTATATCATTGAAGTTAAAGAAACTAATAGAGCTTTTGTTTTTAATGTGAGACTGTATTTCTAGTTATGTGTGTAGTGCCTACATAGTATTGTGTGGCCGAAAAAAATGAATATAATTTTCAAGTCAATTTACTTTACGCCTGAATATAATTAACAGTGAATAGAATCTACCATATTAAGTAACTCAAATATTAAATAATTATGGTAAGTGATCTATCAAGGCAACAGCCATGCAGCCTTATCCTGTTGACTGCATATGAAATTGTTGTCAATTCAGTAACAAAGTCCAGATACCCCTTAGTCTGCAGACAGCCTTTGAGCCTTTGAACTGTCTACTAAGGGTACAAAGAATGAAACAGATTATTCCTGCTTATTTTAAAAATTAGGTTTATTGTGCTTTGTAAGATGAAAAAACACACCAAAAATATTAGACTGTGATGTATAAAATAGTAAAATACAAAGGTTGGGTGAATCTATAGTTTGTCCTTGGCAGGTAAAATATGCCTCAGCTCTATATTATCTCATTCTGTGTACGCTTTTAAATTAAATTAAGTTCTGAAATACATTCAAAAGCACTAACTTTTGTGAATTCTGAGCTTTTTTGCCCCTATTGAGTTAAATTACCTGTTTTCCTGACAGTTTCCCTGGTCAGGACTTCTTTTATAAGACTAGTCACTGCCAGGGCCGCCTGGGTGGCCCAGTGGGTTAAAGCCCCTGCCTTTGGCTCAGGTCATGATCTCAGGTTCCTGGGATCCAGCCCCACATCAGGCTCTGCTCAGCAGGGAGCCTGTTCTGCCCCGCCTGCCTCTCTGCCTACTTGTAATCTTTCTCTTTCTGTCAAATAAATAAATAAAATATTAAAAAAAAAGACTAGTCACTGTCAGTTATGAGACTAACAATTTAATACATCTGTAGGTACTATTAAATGCAACTGTGACTTGGTTTATCAAGACACCTTCATATATATGAGACAGAAAATGATATAATATAATTAACAGATAATCTCTGTGGACAATTTTGTTTGTAATCTTCCTTACCATATTTATTGAACCTGAAAAAGGAGTAGTTCAAAATATCAAACTTATGTGGGGACACAAATTATTCTAAAGGATGATTAAACCTCTTCACCTATATGATAACATTAAATAATTCATTTTGTATACAGGAAATATTAATATCATAGATGTTCCAAAGGCCAAGAGCCTGATGCATGGCTCAATCTCATGACCCATGAGATCATGACCTGATTAGTTATTTTATTTTATATGTGCTTCACACTTTAGCTTACCCATCCATAGGTTGGAAATTGTTTTATATAATTCCAAAAAGCTTTCATTATGAAATCCTGTATTAAAGTTGCTTCATTATACCCAATATTTGAATACACGTTGATATATTACATAATGCTCCTTATCATAATATTTTTCGATATTTTCTCCAAAATGACCATTACACGTTCCTAATAAAGGTGCTTAAAGAAATAAACTTTATTTCAATAATATAACGAGTTATCATAGATTTGAAGATCATTCTATTCTACATTTTTTGACAATTGTGAAGATGAAATTTAAAATTCAATTAGTAGTTTTCTGAAATATATGATCTCTAAATAGAAATAAAACCCTTGTGAATAAACTAGAATTCATGATTTTTTTAAAATTATATCTCAAAAGACACTATCAACAGAGTAGAAAGGTAACCCACAGAATGGGAGAAAATATTTGCAGATCAATATCTGACAAGGGTTTAATACCCAAAGTATATATAGAATTCCTAAAACTCAACAACAAAAAACAGCTTGTTAAAAAATGGACAAAGAAACCCTCTCTGGAGATATTAAAGCCCTTTCTGGAGAAATTAAAGAACTAAAGTCTAACCAAGTTGAAATAAAAAAAGCTATTAATGAGGTGCAATCAAAAATGGAGGCTCTCACTGCTAGGATCAATGAGGCAGAAGAAAGAATTAGTGATATAGAAGACCAAATGACAGAGAATAAGGAAGCCGAGCAAAAGAGGGACAAACAGCTACTGGACCATGAGGGGAGAATTCGAGAGATAAGTGACACCATAAGACGAAATAACATTAGAATAATTGGGATTCCAGAAGAAGAAGAAACAGAGAGGGGAGCAGAGGGTCTATTGGAGAGAATCATTGGAGAGAATTTCCCTAATATGGCAAAGGGAACAAGCATTAAAATCCAGGAGATGCAGAGAACCCCCCTCAAAGTCAACAAGAATAGGTCCACACCCCGTCACCTAATAGTAAAATTTACAAGTCTTAGTGACAAAGAGAAAATCCTGAAAGCAGCCCGAGAAAAGAAATCAGTAACATACAATGGTAAAAATATTAGATTGGCGGCAGACTTATCCACAGAGACCTGGCAGGCCAGAAAGAGCTGGCATGATATATTCAGAGCACTCAACGAGAAAAACATGCAGCCAAGAATACTCTATCCAGCTAGGCTATCATTGAAAATAGAAGGAGAGATAAAAAGCTTCCAGGACAAACAAAAACTGAAAGAATTTGCAAACACCAAACCAGCTCTACAGGAAATCTTGAAAGGGGTCCTCTAAGCAAAGAGAGAGCCTAAAAGTAGTAGATCAGAAAGGTACAGAGACAATATACAGTAACAGTCACCTTACAGGCTAATAATGGCACTAAATTCATATCTCTCAATAGTTACCCTGAATGTTAATGGGCTAAATGCCCCAATCAAAAGACACAGGGTATCAGAATGGATAAAAAAACAAAACCCATCAGTATGTTGCCTACAAGAAACTCATTTTAGACGCGAAGACACCTCCAGATTTAAAGTGAGGGGGTGGAAAACAATTTACCATGCTAATGGGCATCAGAAGAAAGCTGGGGTGGCAATCCTTATATCAGATCAATTAGATTTTAAGCCAAAGACTATAATAAGAGATGAGGAAGGACACTATATCCTACTCAAAGGGTCTGTCCAACAAGAAGATCTAACAATTTTAAATATCTATGGCCCTAACGTGGGAGCAGCCAACTATATCAACCAATTAATAACAAAATCAAAGAAACACATCAATAATAATACAATAATAGTAGGGGACTTGAACACTCCCCTCACTGAAATGGACAGATCATCCAAGCAAAAGATCAACAAGGAAATAAAGGCCTTAAATGACACACTGGACCAGATGGACATCACAGATATATTCAGAACATTTCATCCCAGAGCAACAGAATACACATTCTTCTCTAGTGCACATGGAACCTTCTCCAGAATAGATCACATCCTGGGTCACAAATCAGGTCTCAACCGGTATCAAAAGATTAGGATTATTCCCTGCATATTTTCAGACCACAGTGCTCTGAAGCTAGAACTCAATCACAAGACGAAAGCTGGAAAGAACCCAAATACATGGAGACTAAACAGCATCCTTCTAAAGAATGAATGGGTCAACCAGGAAATTAAAGAAGAATTGAAAAAATTCATGGAAACAAATGATAATGAAAACACAACAGTTCAAAATCTGTGGGACACAGCAAAGGCAGTCCTGAGAGGAAAATATATAGCGGTACAAGCCTTTCTCAAGAAACAAGAAAGGTCTCAAGTACACAACCTAACCCTACGCGTAAAGGAGCTGGAGAAAGAACAAGAAAGAAACCCTAAACCCAGCAGGAGAAGAGAAATCATAAAGATCAGAGCAGAAATCAATGAAATAGAAACCAAAAAAACAATAGAAAAAATCAATGAAACTAGGAGCTGGTTCTTTGAAAGAATCAATAGGATTGATAAACCCCTGGCCAGACTCATCAAAAAGAAAAGAGAAAGGACCCAAATCAATAAAATCATGAATGAAAGAGGAGAGATCACAACTAACACCAAAGAAATACAGACAATTATAAGAACATACTATGAGCAACTCTACGCCAACAAATTGGCCAATCTGGAAGAAATGGATGCATTCCTAGAGACATATAAACTACCACAACTGAACCAGGAAGAAATAGAAAACCTGAACAGGCCCATAACCAGTAAGGAGATTGAAACAGTCATCAAAAATCTCCAAACAAACAAAAGCCCAGGGCCAGACGGCTTCCCAGGGGAATTCTACCAAACATTTAAAGAAGAACTCATTCCTATTCTCCTGAAACTGTTCCAAAAAATAGAAATGGAAGGAAAGCTTCCAAACTCATTCTATGAGGCCAGCATCACCTTGATCCCAAAACCAGACAAGGATCCCACCAAAAAAGAGAACTACAGACCAATATCCTTGATGAACACAGACGCAAAAATTCTCGCCAAAATACTAGCCAATAGGATTCAACAGTACATTAAAAGGATTATTCACCACGATCAAGTGGGATTTATTCCAGGGCTGCAGGGTTGGTTCAACATCCGCAAATCAATCAATGTGATAGAACACATTAATAAAAGAAAGAACAAGAACCATATGATACTCTCAATAGATGCTGAAAAAGCATTTGACAAAGTACAGCATCCCTTCCCGATCAAAACTCTTCAAAGTGTAGGGATAGAGGGCACATACCTCAATATTATCAAAGCCATCTATGAAAAACCCACCGCAAATATCATTCTCAATGGAGAAAAACTGAAAGCTTTTCCATTAAGGTCAGGAACACGGCAGGGATGTCCATTATCACCACTGCTATTCAACATAGTATTAGAAGTCCTAGCCTCAGCAATCAGACAACAAAATGAAATTAAAGGCATCCAAATTGGTAAAGAAGAAGTCAAACTATCACTCTTCGCAGATGATATGATACTATATGTGGAAAACCCAAAAGACTCCACTCCAAAACTGCTAGAACTTGTACAGGAATTCAGTAAAGTGTCAGGATATAAAATCAATGCACAGAAATCAGTTGCATTTCTGTACACCAACAACAAGACTGAAGAAAGAGAAATTAAGGAGTCAATCCCATTCACAATTGTACCCAAAACTATAAGATACCTAGGAATAAACCTAACCAAAGAGACTAAGAATCTATACACAGAAAATTATAAAGTACTCATGAAAGAAATTGAGGAAGACACAAAAAAATGGAAAAATGTGCCATGCTCCTGGATTGGAAGAATAAATATTGTGAAAATGTCTATGCTACCTAAAGCAATCTACACATTTAATGCAATCCCTATCAAAATACCATCCATTTTTTTCAAAGAAATGGAACAAATAATCCTAAAATTTATATGGAACCAGAAAAGACCTCGAATAGCCAAAGGAATATTGAAGAACAAAGCCAAAGTTGGTGGCATCACAATTCCGGACTTCAAGCTCTATTACAAAGCTGTCATCCTCAAGACAGCATGGTACTGGCACAAAAACAGACACATAGACCAGTGGAACAGAATAGAGAGCCCAGAAATCGACCCTCAACTCTATGGTCAACTAATCTTCGACAAAGCAGGAAAGAATGTCCAATGGAAAAAAGACAGCCTCTTCAATAAATGGTGCTGGGAAAATTGGACAGCCACATGCAGAAAAATGAAATTGGACCACTTCCTTACACCACACACGAAAATAGACTCCAAATGGATGAAGGACCTCAATGTGAGAAAGGAATCCATCAAAATCCTTGAGGAGAACGCAGGCAGCAACCTCTTCGACCTCAGCCGCAGCAACATCTTCCTAGGAACAACGGCAAAGGCAAGGGAAGCAAGGGCGAAAATGAACTATTGGGATTTCATCAAGATCAAAAGCTTTTGCACAGCAAAGGAAACAGTTAACAAAACCAAAAGACAGCTGACAGAATGGGAGAAGATATTTGCAAACGACATATCAGATAAAGGGCTAGTATCCAAAATCTATAAGGAACTTAGCAAACTCAACACCCAAAGAACAAACAATCCAATCAAGAAATGGGCAGAGGACATGAACAGACATTTCTGCAAAGAAGACATCCAGATGGCCAACAGACACATGAAAAAGTGCTCCACGTCACTCGGCATCAGGGAAATACAAATCAAAACCACAATGAGATATCACCTCACACCAGTCAGAATGGCTAAAATTAACAAGTCAGGAAATGACAGATGCTGGAGAGGATGTGGAGAAAGGGGAACCCTCCTCCACTGTTGGTGGGAATGCAAGCTGGTCCAACCACTCTGGAAAACAGCATGGAGGTTCCTCAAAATGTTGAAAATAGAACTACCCTATGACCCAGCAATTGCACTACTGGGTATTTACCCTAAAGATACAAACATAGTGATCCGAAGGGGCACGTGTACCCGAATGTTTATAGCAGCAATGTCTACAATAGCCAGACTATGGAAAGAACCTAGATGTCCATCAACAGATGAATGGATCAAGAAGATGTGGTATATATACACAATGGAATACTATGCAGCCATCAAAAGAAATGAAATCTTGCCATTTGCGACGACATGGATGGAACTAGAGCGTATCATGCTTAGTGAAATAAGTCAATCGGAGAAAGACAACTATCATATGATCTCCCTGATATGAGGACATGGAGAAGCAACATGGGGGGGTAGGGGGATAGGAGAAGAATAAATGAAACAAGATGGGATTGGGAGGGAGACAAACCATAAATGACTCTTAATCTCACAAAACAAACTGGGGGTTGCTGGGGGGAGGTGGGATTGGGAGAGGGGGAGCGGGCTATGGACATTGGGGAGGGGAGGCGAACCATGGGAGACTATGGACTCTGAAAAACAACCTGAGGGTTTTGAAGGGTCAGGGGTGGGAGGTTGGGGGAACGGGTGGTGGGTGATGGGGAGGGCGCGTTTTGCATGGAGCACTGGGTGTTGTGCAAAAAGAATGAATACTGTTACGCTGAAAAAATTAATAAAAAGGGAAAAAAAAAAAAAAAAAAGAAAACCAAATAATAGAAAACCTAAAAAAAAAAAAAAAAAAAAAAAATGGACAAAGAAATTAAATAGACATTTCCCCACAGAAAATATATAAATGGCCTATTAATAAGCATATGAAAAGACACTCAACATCACTAATCATAAATACAATGGGATATCACCTCATATCAACTAGGATATTCACTATTAAGAAAAAAGAAGAAGAAGGAAAACAACAAATTTGCCAAGGATATAGGGGAAAAGGTTGGAACTCCGTACAGAGTTCTGGGGTGGTAATGTAAAATGGTGCAGCCACTGTGGAAAACAGTATGGCGGGTTCTCAAAAAAATTATAAATAGAATTACCATATGATTCAACAATTCCACTTTTAGATATAGATCCAAAAAAATTGAAACTGGGTTCTGAAGAGATATTTGTACTTCTATATATTCATAGCAGCATTATTCAAAATTTTAGCTAAAAAATGGAAACAAACTAAGTGCCCATCAGAGGATGAATGTATAAACAAACTGTAATATATACATACTGCTGGGGAGCAGGAACATTCTTTTTCTAGATCCTCCTAGCTGGACTAAGAATTAAATGGACATGAAACAGATCAATAGGAGAAAATCAAATTTAATTTCCTGTGGGAAATCTACACAGACATGGAAATTCCAAAGACAGCCAAGCAAAATGAGGTATTCACGTCATCCTAAACTAAGGAGAAGGAGATAAGGGTATGGGACTTTGAAGGGAAGGAATGCAATTCCAGGGCAATAGGAGAGCAGATACTTGGTAATTAGATGTTACCCTTCTATAAAGATGGGTCACTCAGAAAAAATTTATCTCTGGTAGTAATCCTTATTCTGGGAAAGACCCCTAATTTAGATGTTTCTATTCAGTTAAAGGAGGAGCAAAAATTTCTCTTGAGTCCACAAAGTCTCATTGCCTTAAACTCAAAATATAATCTTCATCCCAAAGTGGCCCACCTTAAGACAGCTCCCCTTTAGCCCCTACCATACAGTGTAATATTATTCAGCCTTAAAAGGAAGTAAGTTCTGGGGCGCCTGGGTGGCTCAGTGGGTTAAGACTCTGCCTTCGGCTCAGGTCAGGGTCCTGGGATCGAGCCCGCGTCAGGCTCTCTGCTTGTCAAGAGCCTGCTTCCCCCTCTCTCTCTCCCTGCCTCTCTACCTACTTGTGATCTCTCTCTCTGTCAAATAAATAAATAAAATCTTTAAAGAAAATGGAAATAAATTCCGATACTACAACATCAATGAACTTTAAGGACATTTTGCTAAGGGAAATAATTCAGTCACAGAAAGACAAATACTTGTATGACTCCACTTATATGAGGTAGTCAGAGTAGTCAAAATCAGAGAGGCAGAAAGTACAATGGTGATTGCCGAAAGCTGAGGGAATAGGAGAATGAAGAGTTATTGTTTCATAGGTACAGGATCTGGATTTGCATGATGAAAAAAAGTTCAGGAAATGGGCGATGATGGTTGCACAGCAATATAAATGCACTTCATAGCACTGAAATAACCACTTAAATTGTTAAAATTGTAAATTTTGTGTTATGTGTATTTTACCACAAAAAAATAAATTGGGAGGGAAAGTCAATACCATTCATTATTTATCTAGAGCAATGACTATCAAACTTAAGTGTGTATCAGAATCACAAGGGCTTGTAACAAAAATCAGAGTTCTGGTTTTAATCCAGAGAGTTTCTGATTCAGAAGGTCAGTGTGGGGGTCTAAGAACTCCTATTTCTAACAATTTCCCAGCTGGTAGGTATGGTGCTGATCAAGAGCCCACACACTGAGAACCACTGCTCTAAAGGAAAAAGCTAAAGTAATTCTAGTTTGAAAATATAGTTTAATAATATCAGGAAGTAGACATTTTTTATGCATGGGTAGAACTTTCTGAGCAGAAATTTGGGACCTGGGTCAGGGAGGAGATTTTTGAAGTTAAAGGGTAAGTAAATAATGAGACCATTGGGAGAGATCTACCAGTCTGAGGAATGTATTTGCATTTCAAAGGGGACCAGAACTGGAGCCAAGAAGGCATTCTAGGGTTAGAAATTCAGAGAGTCTTGACTTATCTTCTGCCTGCATTTATATTCCAAAGGATAAGAACTTGGATCTTTTTCCTTCTGTTCTAAGGAGAATTTGTTTGCCTTAGGCAAATAGATTCCCTTTGCTCAAGAGGAAAGTAAGACTACTGTACCAGTTTTCCATGTAACCAGCAAATTTTCTCACTTATAGTATAGATACTAGTACATATACAATGGCAACTAGTTCTGGTTGTATTACCCCAGAAGAGGGAAATTGGAGTGTGGGAGGTATTGGAGTGTTTATTTATTTTTTTTTTTTTTAAGATTTTATTTATTTGACAGAGAGAGAGGGATCACAAGTAGGCAGAGAGGCAGACAGAGAGAGAGGGGGAAGCAGGCTCTCTGCCGAGCAGAGAGCCCGATGCGGGGCTCTATCCCAGGACCCTGGGATCATGACCTGAGTGAAAGGCAGAGGCTTAACCCACTGAGCCACCCAGACGCCCCTGGAGTGTTTATTATTGTGAGTAACGGTAAACCTCTGCCAGCCTCAGAAACCTCATGGGTACTTGCAAGAATGAATACAGTTATAATACTTTAACAAATAGAATATTATATATGTCATTTATGGAAAAAGTCTTTTTTGTACTTTGTGTTTTCAAGAGTAATGGTATATTTTAAGTTAGATTTCTTCTTATATTAAACAGTTAAAACAGATTTGGGAGAAACCTCATACATTTCCTATCCCTACCATTAAGTTTTGCATGGGAAGAAATCATAGACAGAAAATGTATTTGGTTTAAAAAAAATGATAGTAGCATGGCTGGATTTTTTTTTTCTTCATCTGAGTTGGCTTATGTTCCTAACCATATTATAAAGGGCATCTATATGAATTCTAGTTGGAGAGTATGGACTATAGCCCAGTTATCTTAGTTCAAATTAATTAAAATCCAAAATTAATCCTATATGATTTCTTATTCTGCTAAAGTCAGCCAAAGGGATTCTTGATATCTGGTAGAGGTAGATTCTTTTAACAGCTTCAATATAGAATGTCTTCCAGTGAAATCCTTTAAGACCTTAGCAGTTATCTGGTCTTTCATGATTCCTTCTTTTAAAGAATTCAGAATTAAATAAAATATAAAGTATTATCATAGCATTGGCTTACACCTGATTCTGTTTCCAAATATAATAGCAAAAATTACTGGTACCAAAGAGGAGAAGAATAAAATGGGAAGGCTTTCTTGGTTTCAGCTTATGAAATTAATTTTATTTGTAGAAGTATTCCATCAAAAAAAAAAAAACACCTATTATATGCACTGTTTAAAGCTGGAGAGTAGGAAAGCATTCAAAGAAAAAAATCTTTTCTTTAAGACTATAGTATTTCTGACATTCTTACATAATTGAAAGTCTGGAAATTGCAATCTCAGTGACAAGATATTATTTAAAGCACATTTCTGACATACTAAGAACTTTTAGTTTTTATTTCCCTTTGATTCCTATGTCTTGGGCACAGTTCATCTGTGCCTTGTAATTTCTTGACTTCTAATTTCTACTGTTTCTTGTCCAAATAGCTCCTGTCACTGCCATTTTGAGTTGAATTCATTTGGCACTGAATTGCTTGGACCTATAAATCCTTGGTTTTATGAATACTTAGTTTTGGGATTGTTTACCTGTATTTTTCTTCTTTCATTCCAAAGGGAGAATCATATTCAACAAATTCTTGATCTTTAAAAACAATGTTGTTTTGAAGGGTCAGGGGTGGGAGGCTGGGGCAACCTGAGGGTTTTGAAGGGTCAGGGGTGGGAGGTTGGGGGAACAGATGGTGGGTAATGGGGAGGGCACGTTTTGCATGGAGCACTGGGTGTTGTGCAAAAAGAATGAATACTGTTACACTGAAAAAATAAATAAAATGGGAAAAAAAAAAAAAAAAACAATGTTGATTCTTATTAGCCCTAGAGTCCATGTTAAGAGTAATGCCTTTCTGGTATTTATTTACATCTGGATTTTAACTCTCTGCTTTTGTTATTTTAATGCTGACAATATATTTTTCTTCCAGATATTTCTGTATCTCTGATTTACAGAGATAGATAGATGGAAAGATAGAAATATTTTTCTGATATTCTCCTACTCATTTCAGCTATTAAAAAAGCTTCTTAGATTGTTTCATTTTTTTCTATCCTTAATACAGTTTATACTTCTTACTAAATATGAATATCTTTTCTTTTACCCTCTTTCTGTTTGTTTTATGGCCCAGAAATTTGTCTAAAAATTACTCTATATATTATATATTATATTATTCGATATTTATTAGAAAAAGTAAAATCAGTGATATCATGCCCCACTACAAGCGTTCATTGTTAAATGAACTTGTCAAATCATCTTGTCCACAAGATGTCAAATGCATCTTGTCCATTTTTCTCTTTCTGAATAGGACTTCCTCACTCAAAAGACAGTCTCTCATTTGGTCAACATCTAACATCTAACACCCTCCATAATATTAGACCTTTCTCTACCATGTTATCTCATTGGAAATGCAATACCTGCATTTGCATATATAATAACTGTCATCTTGAAACCCATTCATTTATACTTTTTCTCTGAGTATTGCACTGGTCTTCCTGTTCTGTCTGTCTCCGATCTCATCAAATTTTCTGTAATTACCTAGTATAATAATCTCTAAGGTTATTTTCCCAGTTGCTGTTACAATTATAGGTTTAAAAGGACAATTCTAGTCAACAAGGCCAAAAGCCAGTTCTTTGAGAAGATCAGTAAGATTAATAATTCTGTAGTCAGGCTAACTAAGAAAAAAAGAGAAAAGATGGAAATTATTAATATAATAAATGAAACGAGGTACCTGACTATCATTACTGTTCCCATAAACATTAAAAGGAAAATATGGAGGAGGACTTAAGATGGCAGAGGAGTAGGAAACCCTAATTTCATCTGGCCCTTGGAATTCATTTAGTTACCAAATCATTTTGAACACCTGCGAAATAAATTGGAGATCTGAGAAAAGAATTGTTGCAATTCTACAAATAGAAAAGCAACTACTTTTTGGAAGGTAGAAGGTGCAGAGACATGAATCTAGGACTGTATATCTGAAGATAGGTGGAGGGGCAAGAGTTTGCTTGAAGAAGCTACCCCAAAGTATTATAAGCAGTGGAGCACAAATTTGGGACTTTTAGAAGTCTGTTACAGTAGGGGATGTCCCAGCTTAAAGGTACTCAGGTGGCAAAGCAGGGCAGAATCCCAGGTGCAACAGTAGGGCCTCAGGATCCCTAGGGTCACATAAAGAATTGGGTTCCCGAGTGCGGCAGTGTTCCAGGCACTGGAGAAGGGAAGCTGGCTGAAAACAGTAAGACTAGTCACTGGCTTTTTTCTCAGTGTTGCCATAAACTGCAAACCGCTACACAGTTGCTAAAGTCTCCCTGCGGAAGGGGCCCAGCAAAAGACAGAAGCACAGCAAGACCCTCCACCCTCCCCTGGAAGGAATGGCGCAGGTCTGTGCAACAGGAAGTCTGAAATGTTTGGAGACTCAAAACTGGGTCACGTGCCTGAGATAAAAAATGCTTTGTGAATACAGAGTTTGAACCGAAACCAGGGAGACAAAAGTGATTGACTTTTTTTCTGTGAGGCTCACTGAAGAGTGGGGATACAAACTTTAGCTCCAGGGCTAGAGATTGGGGCACCACCATTTTCATGCTGAAAGCCTTCAGGGAGAAAAGGAGCACCACGTAGTGCAATCCGGAGCTGCTTACACTGAGCTGGGCCCCCTGGCAAGGGGAGTGTAATTGGAATCAGCACAAAAGCTCCCTCCTCCAGAAGAGCAGCAGGAACAGATCACTGGCACCAAAATTTACCAGTCTTGGAGAACTGCATAACTTCAGGTCTTGGGAAAAACAATATATAGCATTTTGGGGGTTTTTTATTACTCTGTAGTTTTTCAGGTTTTTTTTCAGCTTTTTTCTTATTTTTTCAAATTATTTTTAGTCTTTTTAAAATTTTTGTTTATATATGTGATATATATTATTATTATATATATTATTTTTGGCTTCTTTTCATTGTATATTAGTGTATTTTTGTATATATATATTTTTCTTTCTTTCCTACTTTGAGATCTAGTTTCTTTTAACAAACAAACCAAAATACACCCAGGATCTAGTTTGTTTTGTTTGGTTTTACTTCTTGTTTGATTTTTCTATAATTTTGTTTTGCTTGCATTTTCTTCTGGTTACTTTTACTTGCTTTTACTTTTTCTGGTATTGTTGTTATTTTTGTCTTTTATCTCCCATTCTTCTATTCTTTTCTGGACATAATGATAAGATGGAGAAGCTCACCCCAAAATAAAGAACAGGAAGAAGTACTCACTGCCAGGGATTTAATCAATATGGTTATAAGTAAGATGTTGGAACTGGAATTCAAAACAGTGATTATAAAGATACTAGCTGGGCTTGAAAAAAGCATAGAAGACACTAGAGAATCCCCTACTATAGAAATAAAAGAACTAAAATCTAATCAGACCAAAATTAAAAATGCTATTACTGAGATGCAGTAAAAAATGGAGACTCTAGCAGCTAAGATAAATAAAGCAGAAGAGAGAGCCAGTGATATAAAAGACAGAAGGATCGAAAACAAGGAAGCCGAGAAAAAGAGAAAAAGAACTACTGGATCACAAAGGAGAATTCAAGAAATCAATGATACATACCATAAAGTAAAATAATATTGGAATAATAGGGGGTCCCAGAAGATGGAGAGAGAGAGAGGGAGGAGCAGAAGGTTTATTTGAACAAATTATAGCTAATAACTTATCTAATCTGGGGAAGGAAATAGGCATTCAAGCCCAGGAGACACAGAGAACACCCCTCAAAATCCATAAAAATAGGTTAACACCTCACACAATAGTGAAACTTACGAATTTCAGAGATGAAGAGAAAATTCTGAAAGCAGCTCAGGACAAGAGGTTCTTAAACCATAAGAGTAGACATATAAGGCCGGCAGCAGACCTGTCCACAGAGTCCTGACAGGCCAGAAAGGACTGGCATGATGTATTGAATGTGCTAAATGGGAAAAATATGCAGCAAAGATACTTTTTCTAGGAAGACTGTCATTCAGAATAGAAGGAGAGATAGTTTTCAGGATAAACAAAAACTAAAGGAATTTGTGAACATTATACCAGCCCTGAAACTAATCTTGAGGGGAATCCTTTGAGCTGAGAGAGAGCCCAAAAGTAACAAAGACCAGAAGGGAACAGAGACAGTCTACAGGAACAGTGACTTTATAGATAATACAATGGCACTAAATTCATGTATTTCAATTATTCTGAATGTAAGTGGACTATACAATCCAATCAAAGGACATATGGTGTCAAATTGAATAAAAAATAACAAAACAAAACAAGATCCATCAATATGTTGTCTATAGGAGACTCATTTTAGACCCAAAGACACCTTCAGATTGAAAGTGAGGGGGTAAAAAACCATTTGTCATGCTAATTGACACTTAAAAAGAAAGCTGGAGTAGCAATTCTTATATCAGACAAACTAGATTTTAAGGCAAAGACTGTAACAAGAGATGAAGAAGGACACTACGTCACAATAAAGGGGTTTATCCAATAAAAAGTTATAACAATTAACAATTATAAATATTAATGCCCTTAACTTGGGAGCTGCCAGCTATATAAACCAATTAATAACAAAATTAAAGAAATACATTGATAATAGTACAATATAATAAGGGACTTTAACACCCCACTTATAGCAAAGGACATATCATCTAAGCAGAAAATCAACAAGGAAACAAGGGCTTTAAATGACACACTGGACCAGATGGACTTCACAGATATATTCAGAACATTTCATCCTAAAGCTGCAGAATACACATTTTTCTCGAGTGCACATGAAACATTCCCCAGAATAGATCACATACTGGGTTACAAATCAGGTCTCAACTGGTACCAAAAGACTGGAATTATTCCCTGCATGTTTTCAGACCATAGTAGTTTAAAATTTGAACTCAATCACATGAGAAAATTTGGAAGGGACATAAATACAGGGAGGTTAAAGAACATCCTACTAAAGAACAAATTGGTCAACCAGGAAATTAAAGAATTTTTTAAAAAATTAAAGAATTTAAAAAAAATGAAAATGAAACCATGACACTTCAGAACCTCTGGGTTGCAGCAAAGTCAGTCCTAAGAGGGAAGTATATGTAACAATATAGTCCTTTATCAAAAAACAAGAAAAATCTCAACTACCCAACCTAACCTTACACCTAAAGGAGCTGGAAAAGGAACAGCAAATAAAGCCTAACTCCAGCAGAAAAAGAAAAAAATAAAGATTAGAGCAGAAATCAATGATGCAGGGGGGAAAAAGGAGAACAGGTCAAAGAAACCAAGAGCTTGTTCTTCAAAAGGATCGGTAAAATTGATAAACCCCTAGCCAGACTTAGCAAAAAGAAAAGAGAAAGGACCAAAATAAATAAAAATCATGCTGTTTCAAAAAACAGAAATGTGGCACCAGGGTGTATCAGTTGGTTAAGTATCTGCCTTCACCTTGGGTCATGATCTTGGAGTCCTGGGATTGAACCCTGTGTCAAGCTTCCTGATCAGTGGGGAATCTGCTTCTTCCTCTCTCTCGGCCTCTCCCCCTTGCTCATGTTCACTCTCTCTCTTCTTTAAAATTAATAAATAAAATCTTTTTAAAATTAAAAAAAAAAAAAGAAATGGAGGGAAACTTCCAAACTCATTCTATGAAGTCATCATTACCTTGATCTCAAAATCAGATGAAGACCCCAACAAAAAGTAGAATTACAGACCAATATCCTTGATGAATATGAATCCAAAGATTCTCACCAAGATACTATCCAGTAGGATCCAACAGTACATTAAAAGGATTATTTACAGGCGCCTGGGTGGCTCAGTGGGTTAAAGCCTCTGCCTTCGGCTCAGGTCATGATCCCAGGGTCCTGGGATCGAGCCCCACATCGGGCTCTCTGCTCTGCACGGAGCCTACTTCCTCCTCTCTCTCTGCCTGCCTCTCTGCCTAGTTGTGATTTCTTTCTGTCAAATAAATAATTAAAAAAAAAAGGATTATTTACCATGACCAAGTGGAATTTATTCCCAGGCTGCAAGGGTGGTTCAATATTGACAAATGAATCAATGTGATACACCACATTAATAAAAGAAAGGACAAGAACCATAGATCCTTCCAAGAGATGCAGAAAAAAACATTTGACAAAATACAGCATCCATTTTTTTAAAAGATTTTATTTATTATTTATTCGAGAGAGAGCAAAAGTGAGAGAGGTCACAGAGGGAGAAAGAGAGGGGGAAGCAGACATCTGGCTGAGTGGAGAACCCAATGAGGGGCTCAGTCCAAGGACCCTAGGATCATGACCTGAGCTGAAGGCAGATGCTTAACTGACTGAGCCACCCAGGCATCCCATACAACATTCTTTCTTGATTAAAACTCTCTGCCATGTAGGAATAGAGGAAACATACTTCAGTATCATTAAAGCTATATACAAAAGCCCAAAGAGATAATCATCCTCAATGGGGAAAAACTGAGAGTTTTTTCCCTAAAGTCAGGAACACAACAGGAATGTCCACTCTCACACTGTTTTTCAACATAGTACTCAAAGTCCCACCCTGAGCAGTCAGGCAACAAAAAGAAATAAAATTATCTGAATCTGCAAAGAATTCAAACTCTCACTCTTTGCTATGACATGGTACTCTATGTAGAAAGCCCAAGACTCCACCCAGAAATTGCTAGAACCAAAAGACTAGAATTCAGCAAATTTGGAGGATATAAAATCATTGCACAAAAGTCAGTTGCATTTCTATACAATAATAATGAGACAGCAGAAAAAGAAATAAAGGAATTGATCCCATTTACAATTGCACCAAAACTGTAAGTTACTTAAGAATAAACCTAACCAAAGAGATAACGGATCTGTACTCTGAAAACTATAGAACAGTCGTAAAAGACATTGAGGAAAACACAAAGAAATGGAAAAATGATCCATGCTCATGTATTGGAAGAACAAATATTGTTAAAATGCCTATGCTACCCAAAGCAATCTATACATTCAATGCAATCCTTATCAGAATACCATCAACTTTTTTCACAGAGCTAGAACAAACAATCCTAAAATTTGTATGGAAGCAGACAAAACTCCAAATAGGCAAAGGAATGTTGAAAAAGAAAACCAAAGCTGAAGGCATCAAAATTCCAGACATCAAGCTGTATTACAAAGCTGTAATCATTAAGACAATGTAGTACTAGCACAAAAGTAGACATACAGATCAGTGGAACAGAGTAGAGTATCCAGAAATTGACTCTCATCTCTATGGTCAACTAATTTTCAACAAAGCAGGAAAGAATACCCAATGGTAAAAAGGAGATTTTTTTTAATAAATAGTGTTGGAAATATTGGACAGCCACATGCAGAAGAATGAAACTAGACTCTACTTTCTTCCACCACACACAAATATAAATTCAAAATGGATGAAAGACCTATATGTGATACAGGAATCCATCACACTTTAGAGGAGAACCCAGGAAGCAAACTTTGTGACCCCACTGCAGCAAGTTCTTGCTAGACAAATTTTCAAAGGCAAGGGAAACAAAAGCAAAAATGAACTATTGGGACCTCATCAAGATAAAAAGCTTTTGCACAACAAAGGAAACAGTGGATAAAACTAAAAGGCAACCTATAGAATGGGAGAATATATTCGCAAATGAAATGTCTTATCAGATAAAGGGCCAGTCTCCAAAAACTATAACTTGTCAAACTCAGCCTGCCGAAACAAAAAAACCCAGTCAAGAAATGGGCAGAAGACGTGAATAGACATTTCTCCACAGAACACATACAAATAGCCGAGAGACAAATGAAAAATTGCTCAACATCACTATCAGGGAGATACAAATCAAGACTATAATCAGATATCACCTCACACCTGTCACAATTGGCTAAAATTAACAACTCAGTAAGTAAGAGATGTTGGCAAGAGTGCAGAGAAAGGGAGTCCTCTTACACTGTTGGTGGGAATGCAAACTGGTGCAGCCACTCAGGAAAACAGTATGGTGTTTCCTCAAAAAGTTGAAAATGGAGCTACCCTATGACCCAGCAATTGCATTACTGGGTATTTACCCCAGAGATACAAATGTAGTGAACTGAAGGGACATCAGCACCCCAGTGTTTATAGTGGCAGTGTCTATAATAGCCAAGTTATGGGAAGATTCCAGATGTCCATTGACAGTTGAATGGATAAAGATGTGGTATATATGTTTAATGGAATATTACTATACCATCAAAAAGAATGAAATCTTGCCATTTTTTGCAATGATATGGATGGACTAGAGTACCCTTTAGGAAAAATAAGATGGGAAGAAAGAGGGAGACAAACCATAAGCGACTCTTAATCATAGGAAACAAACACGGTTGCTGGAGGGAAGATGGGTGGGGGAAGGGGTAACTGGGTGATGGGCATTAAGGAGAACACTTGATGCAATGAGCACTGGGTATTATATGCAACTGAGAATCACTAAACTCTACCTCCAAAATGTGTAATACACCATATGTTACTTAAGTGGAATTTAAATTAAAAAAAAAAAAATTGCAGGGTCGTAGGGAACCTTTATTTTCACTGCTAGGTATTTACCCCAAAGATACAGATGTAATGAAAAGAAGGGCCATCTGTACCCCAATGTTCATAGCAGCAATGGCCACAGTCGCCAAACTGTGGAAAGAACCAAGATGACCTTCAATGGAGAATGGATAAAGAAGATGTTGTCCATATATACTATGGAGTATTATGCTTCCATCAGAAAGGATGAATACCCAACTTTTGTATCAATATGGACGGGACTGGAAGAGATTATGCTGAGCGAAATAAGTCAAGCAGAGAGAGTCAATTATCATATAGTTTTGCTTATTTGTGGAGCATAAGGAATAACACGGAGGACATGGGGAGATGGAGAGGAGAAGGGAGTTGGGGGAAATTGGAGGGGGAGATGAACCATGAGAGACTGTGGACTCTGAGGAACTAACTGAGGGTTTTGGAGGGGAGAGGGGCGGGAGGTTGAGTAAGCCTGGTGATGGGTATTGTGGAGGGCATGTATTGCATGGAGCACTGGGTGTGGTGCGTAAACAATGAATTCTGGAACACTGAAAAGAAATTTTAAAAATAAAAAAAAATTTTTTAAATTAAAAAAAAAAGATAATATTCTGAAAAAAATCTTTGGCTACAAATTTGACAATCTAGATGAAATAGACCAATTACTTGAAGTGTACAATCTATCAAAGGTTATACAATAAGAAGTAGATAATTTGAATAAGTCTATCCATTAAAGAAATTGAATTTTTAATTAATAATCTTCCAAACAGCACTGAGCACAGATGAGTTAACTGGTGAATTCCACCAAACATTTAGGAAAAAATTATGACAATTCTCTACAATCTATCCCAGAAAACAGAAGCAGAAAGGATATTCATTGTAACTCATTCTAATGAGTTCTGTGAGGCCAAAATTACTCTAATACCAAAATCAAGCAAAGACATTGCAAGACAGGAAAACAACAGACCAATACCCATCATGAACATGTATGCAAAGGTATCAACAAAATATTAGCAAATATAACAATGTATATAAAGAATTATAGACTATGACCAAGTGGGATTTATTCCAAGTATGAAAGGCTAGTCACTTTATGAAATGAAATTAATATTATCCATTATATCAAGAGGCTAAAGAAGAAATATCTTATGATCATATCAAAGTTGCCCTTGCTATGCCAGTTAAAAGTCAACCACAGATGTGGAAAACACACCTCCTGGCACAAAGTGTCAGTGGACAATATTAAAGTAAAATAATCTGTGTGGTCCTTAATTGCTCATGCCTAAGGACTTAATTAGCATGATTTATGCACATCAAAAATACTTCTTTTTTTGTTCCCTAAATCCAGTTCTAAGGACCCATAATGTATTTCTCTTTTCAAACTTGTTTTCTAAATCAATTGAAAGATATACATAGGATTCAGGCCAATGATGATAAGAAATCAAATTTATTATTGATAGAAAATATCAGGGGATGAGACTTAGGCACACAACCAGATGGATTTGCTGATATCTCCTTGAACTGAGCACACTCACCACTATTTTAACCCTGCCCACTAAACTCACTTAATCACACCAGAGTGCAACTTTCCTATATACAGGCCAGTCTCAAGGGAGGAAAGAATCAAGTTCCATTTAAATAGATTCTTCCTTCCACAACATCAATTAAATAATCATAAGACACACACTCTCTCTGTGACTCTTTTTCTTTTTGACTTGTTTTTGCTTTATTTTGAGAAATAATAGCATGCATACTCAGAAAAGTACATAGAATTTTATAGGCTGTCATGGAAGAAATAAAATTTGCCTCATCTGGTTCAAATAAAAATCACTTAATATTTTATTAAGTGACTAATTACAGAGGGATGAAGAATTAAACTGGCAGGTAAATGACTTTAAGAAATCTAGGTACCTAAATGTATTGAAAACCATCGCCAATTCCTGGCCTGAAGCAGAAGGGAGAAGTAGAGGTTGGAGCTCACTGGCAGCTGAAGCCTTGAGACAGGGCTTCCAGGGGAACTGTCCTCGCAGGGGAAGGAAACTCTGGCCAGAGATGCACTTTCTCCCTGGAAGCCCATGTATCTTCTCTGCCAAGGGTTTTCTCCAATACCCCACGCAGGAGCTTGCTGAGGCAGGCAGGCATAACTCAGAATGAAATTGGGAGAGGGGTTAGGGAGCATAGAGTTAAGCCATCAGAGCAACCCTAAACAAAATTGGAAAGTCCCAGCTATCCTGTCCTCTGAGAAGATGATTCTGACACATATTCCATATGGTTTCTCAGGATTGATTGATTTCTAGTTGCCCATGTTACTTGCTAGAGTTGCTAGCTTGATCAAATAAAAATGCAAGTTGCCCAGTTAAATTTGAATTTTAGATAAACAGCAAATAATTTTTTTCCATTTTATTTATTTTTTCAGCGTAACAGTATTCATTCTTTTTGCACAACACCCAGTGCTCCATGCAAAACGTGCCCTCCCCATTACCCACCACCTGTTCCCCCAACCTCCCACCCCTGACCCTTCAAAACCCTCAGGTTGTTTTTCAAAGTCCATAGTCTCTTATGGTTCGCCTCCCCTCCCCAATGTCCATAGCCCCCTCCCCCTCTCCCAATCCCACCTCCCCCCAGCAACCCCCAGTTTGTTTTGTGAGATTAAGAGTCATTTATGGTTTGTCTCCCTCCCAATCCCATCTTGTTTCATTTATTCTTCTCCTATCCCCCTAACCCCCCCCCCCATGTTGCTTCTCCATGTCCTCATATCAGGGAGATCATATGATAGTTGTCTTTCTCCGATTGACTTATTTCACTAAGCATGATACGCTCTAGTTCCAGCAGCAATGTCTACAATAGCCAAACTATGGAAAGAACCTAGATGTCCATCAACAGATGAATGGATAAAGAAGAGGTGGTATATATACACAATGGAATACTATGCAGCCATCAAAAGAAATGAAATCTTGCCATTTGTGACGACGTGGATGGAACAGCAAATAATTTTTAGTGTAAATTTGTCCCATGAAAATATTTTTCACATTCTTATATATTAAAATATTTACTGCTTATCTGAAATTTCAGTTTAACTGGGCATCCTTTATTTTATTTGGCAATTGTCTACAACACTCATTAACACACCCTTTTGGGGGGTTTTTCTTCTCTGTCTGACTTTTTGGATAGTCTGATGGTTGGGGGCTCACCTCCCAAATAAATGGACACTCAAATCATCATTTCAAGATTTGCTTTTAGGGAAATTTTCCCAAACAGAAAACTAACTCAGCAAATGAAGCAAAAGGAAACTGAAGGGGGAAAAGATTACAGTAAGGATAAAACTAGGATAAATTCAGTAGCTACTTTCCATGTAAAATGGAAAACAAGTTATTGATGGTCAATCCCCTAACGTACCAATGCTACCTTACTGTGACCTTTGGGAACAAGTGCTCTCTGACTATGAAGATTACTCTGTTTTGACTAAAAGTTGCTTTCAGGATCTAACTTAATTTTGACAGGATGGGTGATGGCAAGCGACTTGGGAACAGAAATCCCCAACAAAAGAAATCTCCTGTGTAGGGAAAATAACTGTGGATGAGAGAGAAAAATACTAATTGATGGCAGGGCATGTAACCTCATGAGATCTTCTGTGAGAAGAAGATGTGCTGATTTCATCGTAAGAAGGCTCACGGTGGGAAGCTTTCTTTGATTTCTAAATATTGGAGTTCAATTTCAGTTTGCACTATTTTGTAGATGCTCTAACAAATATTCCATAGTAGTCTTTGGCAGAATAAAAGGATGCAGTATAAAAAGGTTAAAAAAAGAAGTAGCAGCAACATAAATATTAATCACAGCTTTGTTTTGAGAATATATTCTAATACCAGAGTGCCTTAGCAATATAGATATTATGTATGAGAGAGTAGGAAACCCAGTCATTACTGCTTAGGTGGCTCAGATATACCAAAATCTGCACTAAACCAAGATTTAATTGAACACGCTAATTGAGGACTTCTAGAGTTACTGAAGTGCGAAACTGTGATAAAATTCAAATATCTCAGACTCCCTGGAGGACAAGAGGATATTGGATCTTTTCATTAAAGAAATGATGCATGTAGGTATATTGATACCTTTAAACTCTTAATATAACAGGCCAGTAAAATGAAGAGCTGATAGGCTTTGAAGATTTAATATTAGAAAAAAAAAAGTTTAAGGAAGAATGAATTATTTTTTCTATTTTTATGTATTTTTCCAGTTTTATTGAGATAAAATTAACATACATCACTGTATAACTTTAAAGAGTATGGCATAATGATTTGACTTACATATAGTGTGAAATGATTATCACTTTAGGTTGAATTAGGATTCATCATCTCACACATATATTGTAAAAGGAAAAAGTGAAAAACAAGAAATTTCCTTGTGATGAGAAATTTGGGATTTACTCTTTTAACTTCAGTATATCATAGAGCAATGTTAACTATAGTCATGGAGAGCACATTCTTATTTGGGAGACTGTTGTATGGGACTTGATGTTTCTGGGTTGGCTGATAGGTCACATATGCAGAAAAATTTGAATTTTTCTGTTTTTATAAGATTAAGGGTGTGAATATAAAGATCTCTGTTGCTTGGAGTTTCTGGTAAAATCTAGAAGGAGAGTAAAAACAGTGACATTTGGAATATGGGACTCAACAAGTGACTGAAATCTGCTTGCTACTAACCTTATGACAGACAGTTATCCCAGCTTCACTGTTTCCAGGGCTTTGAGGTTGGGTATGTTACTCTCTTTGTGTCTTAAGTTTCCTCCTGTGCAAAATGAAGATAATAGACTCCCCAAGGTTATTATGAACAACAAATAATTAATATATGTAAAGAGTTTTGAAGAGTGACTGGTACCTAACAAATACTCAGTACATCCCAGCTGTTGGTTTGCTTCTGGGCCTCAGTTGAGACAATCAATGGCTGAAAGCAGAGATTCCAGTAATATCCTGAGTGATGTCAGAAATAACAACAAACCTTCTGCTAAGGAAGAAGCAATTCAGATAATTTCACTGTTTAAATATGAAGATAATGTACTCAAGAACATGAATAATGAATAAGGGTGGATCCAAAGCTACCTATACAAGTAGTGGGCAAGACACAGTGAAAACCTCATTCTGACTAAATCTCTAGATTATTTTTCTCTAGAAATAAGGTATGAGGAGTAGATGAGATTAAAAGAATTTTATTTGGGGTAGAGTTGTTAGGGAGTCCGTTATATTGAAGTATAATTTATATGTAACAGATTTCAACTTTTTTAGTGTATAATTCCATTGGTTTCATGAATATATACAGATGTGTAACTGCTATCACATTCAAGATACAGAATATTTCCATTATGCAAAAAGCAATCATTTGTATCAGTCTTTTCCCATTGTTAGTCCCTAGCAATCACTGATCAGTTTTTAATTACAACAGATTTGCTTTTTCCAGAATTCCATATAATCTAAACTATACCGTTTAGTTTCTGGCATTTTTCATATAGCACAGGTTTCTAAGATTCATTCATTTATTGTGCGGGAATGAATCTGGTTTGCTCACTTCAGTGTTCCTTTTAGAATAGCTATTTCTCAAATACTTTAGACAATCATCCCACTAAGTTACATATTCTCATAGAAGGAAGAAATGCCAGGTAAAATAATTATATTGCATTTGACTATGGCTATTAACTCATAAAAAAATAAGAATCCCCAGTTTTCTCTATCACACACACACACACACACACACACACACACACACCTCACTTGAGAACAATTGTAGTACCTTTCATTACTGGGTTCTTCAGAAGGGAGTAGACAGCTTTAGACAGCTAATGCCTCTCTGCAATGTATGGCCATATAGTGTACATAAACAAAACATAATTGCTTAAGTGGACACAATATGAGTGTGGCAATATTGAAAAAAATATTAAAGAACTAATTGGAACTAAGGTAGGTTTTTTTTTTTGAATTAGTGTTTTTACATTCTTTTTTTTTCCATTTTATTTATTTTTTCAGCGTAACAGTATTCATTCTTTTTGCACAACACCCAGTGCTCCATGCAAAACGTGCCCTCCCCATTACCCACCACCTGTTCCCCCAACCTCCCACCCCTGACCCTTCAAAACCCTCAGGTTGCCCCAACCTCCCACCCCTGACCCTTCAAAACCCTCAGGTTGTTTTTCAGAGTCCATAGTCTCTTATGGTTCGCCTCGCCTCCCCAATGTCCATAGCCCGCTCCCCCTCTCCCAATCCCACCTCCCCCCAGCAACCCCGTTTGTTTTGTGAGATTAAGTGTCATTTATGGTTTGTCTCCCTCCCAATCCCATCTTGTTTCATTTATTCTTCTCCTATCCCACTAACCCCCCATGTTGCTTCTCCATGTCCTCATATCAGGGAGATCATATGATAGTTGTCTTTCTCCGATTGACTTATTTCACTAAGCATGATATGCTCTAGTTCCATCCATGTCGTTGCAAATGGCAAGATTTCATTTCTTTTGATGGCTGCATAGTATTCCATTGTGTATATATACCACCTCTTCTTTATCCATTCATCTGTTGATGGACATCTAGGTTCTTTCCATAGTCTGGCTATTGTAGACATTGCTGCTATAAACATTCGGGTACACGTGCCCCTTCGGATCACTACGTTTGTATCTTTAGGGTAAATACCCAGTAGTGCGATTGCTGGGTCATAGGGTAGTTCTATTTTCAACATTTTGAGGAACCTCCATGCTGTCTTCCAGAGTGGTTGCACCAGCTTGCATTCCCACCAACAGTGGAGGAGGGTTCCCCTTTCTCCACATCCTCGTCAGCATCTGTCATTTCCTGACTTGTTAATTTTAGCCATTCTGACTGGTGTGAGGTGATATCTCATTGTGGTTTTGATTTGTATTTCCCTGATGCCAAGTGACGTGGAGCACTTTTTCATGTGTCTGTTGGCCATCTGGATGTCTTCTTTGCAGAAATGTCTGTTCATGTCCTCTGCCCATTTCTTGATTGGATTGTTTGTTCTTTGGGTGTTGAGTTTGCTAAGTTCCTTATAGATTTTGGATACTAGCCCTTTATCTGATATGTCGTTTGCAAATATCTTCTCCCATTCTGTCAGTTGTCTTTTGGTTTTGTGAACTGTTTCCTTTGCTGTGCAAAAGCTTTTGATCTTGATGAAGTCCCAATAGTTCATTTTTGCCCTTGTTTCCCTTGCCTTTGCCGTTGTTCCTAGGAAGGTGTTGCTACGGCTGAGGTCGAAGAGGTTGCTGCCTGCATTCTCCTCAAGGATTTTGATGGATTCCTTTCTCACATTGAGGTCCTTCATCCATTTGGAGTCTATTTTCGTGTGTGGTGTAAGGAAGTGGTCCAATTTCATTTTTCTGCATGTGGTCATTCTCAATGGAGAAAAACTGAAAGCTTTTCCGTTAAGGTCAGGAACACGGCAGGGATGTCCATTATCACCACTGCTATTCAACATAATACTAGAAGTCCTAGCCTCAGCAATCAGACAACAAAAAGAAATTAAAGGCATCCAAATTGGTAAAGAAGAAGTCAAACTATCACTCTTCGCAGATGATATGATACTATATGTGGAAAACCCAAAAGACTCCACTCCAAAACTGCTAGAACTTGTCCAGGAATTCAGTAAAGTGTCAGGATATAAAATCAATGCACAGAAATCAGTTGCATTTCTGTACACCAACAACAAGACTGAAGAAAGAGAAATTAAGGAGTCAATCCCATTTACAATTGTACCCAAAACTATAAGATACCTAGGAATAAACCTAACCAAAGAGACTAAGAATCTATACACAGAAAATTATAAAGTACTCATGAAAGAAATTGAGGAAGACACAAAAAAATGGAAAAATGTTCCATGCTCCTGGATTGGAAGAATAAATATTGTGAAAATGTCTATGCTACCTAAAGCAATCTACACATTTAATGCAATCCCTATCAAAATACCATCCATTTTTTTTCAAAGAAATGGAACAAATAATCCTAAAATTTATATGGAACCCGAAAAGACCTCGAATAGCCAAAGGAATATTGAAGAACAAAGCCAAAGTTGGTGGCATCACAATTCCGGACTTCAAGCTCTATTACAAAGCTGTCATCATCAAGACAGCATGGTACTGGCACAAAAACAGACACATAGATCAGTGGAACAGAATAGAGAGCCCAGAAATCGACCCTCAACTCTATGGTCAACTAATCTTCGACAAAGCAGGAAAGAATGTCCAATGGAAAAAAGACAGCCTCTTCAATAAATGGTGCTGGGAACTAAGGTAGGTTTAAGATATGCATATAAACAATATGTTTATAGGTGTCATGATACCTTTTGAAAATCCCAATTTGTTGTTACTGTTTTTGTTTTACAAGTTATTATATCTCACAAAGAATAAAGAAATGAGAATAATTATCTTTAATGTGCACCCACGTATTTACCACTTCTGGCATTATTCATTAGTTTGTGTAGATGCAGATTATCTTATAGTATTGTTCATTGTCCCTAAGTAAACTTGTTTAGCATCTGTTAATGTAGAGGTCTAGCGGTGACACATTTAAACTCTTTATTTTGCCTTTTTTTCTGAAAGGTATTTTCAGTGGTTATAGAATCCTAGGTTGAGAGTATTCCTTTTCCTTCTACCACTTCAAAGATGTTCCTCCATTGCTTTCTGGTTTACATAGTTTCTAAGAAGTAAGTGAATAAGAAGGGGATGAATTAAATTTGAAAGAAAAATGATTGACAAAACTAGAGCCTGTGGTTCAATATGTAACAGTGGTATGGTTGTTTTTATAAATCATTCCCTGGATATGTCTGGGTCGTGATATATCATGGAGAAAGACCATTGAGGTGAGAGTCTCCTACACGTAGTCAATAAACTTGCATAGCCCCAAGCTGGTGTTTCTTGTGTATTTTAGGTTTGGTTTGGGGAAAGAGAGTTAGGCATATAAATATTTCTATGTGCTTTTCTCTCCTCCAAACATTGTCATCTATATTTTCTCACTTACAGGAGAAGCTTTGAGGCCAGGAACTTGTAGTTTGTCTTAGAGAATTTTGTTAATTTTTTTGCCTTATGTCCTAAGTGTTCTGATCTTTTTCTGTATCTTGTACATCAGTTAATACTGCTTGTTTAACTGCTCATGACATTATCTAGAGTCAGAGGACCTATCTCTAGTACAAATTACCTATATGATATTAAGTACTCTGAATATTACTTTTTCGCAGCTTCACCATTGTGGAAATTGCACTACTGCTTTCAAGATAAATTTAAATAGCTATTATGACTATTTTGTATCTGTTCCATGCCTATTAAAATATTAAAATGTTTTCCTATTTGCATTGACACAATTATCACACGTATAAATAGCACACAAAAGAAAAATGAACAGCTCAGTCAAGTGCCACAAAGCAAATACCCACACAGCTACCAACTCAGGTAAAATATAAAACATTGTTAGCAATAGAACAGCTCATAATCCTTTTCAATACTGTCCTGTTCTTCCTACCAAAATCAAATACTGGTCCTACTTTTTAATAGTAAGATTTGCCCATATTGATCTTTTCTTTCACAAAGTTTTTCCAGCTATACTTGTGTTGTTACTCCTCCAGAAGCTTTAAATTATTGGTCATCTTTGAAGAAGTGTGCTCTTCCTCCATTTGATACAATTTAGAGACACAATCATCATCATCAAGTCCTATACTAACATGCTTTTAACATATGCAGGGCAACATCTCTTGAAAAATGCCACATTCTGTGTCATTAAGAAAAAAGCCATTAAATAAACTATAACATATTGACTTCAAATCACTTAAAATTTGTTATGGTTATTTAAAGATCTCTTGTAGACAACTTATACACTGATACTTTGTCATATATCATGTTTGTACATACACTGAAAAGAAAATTATAAGTCTGACAAAGTTATCTAATTTCTTAATAGGCAGGATTTTTTTTTTTAAACTTAGAGTTAACATTGTCCAATGGATCTTCCTGCAGGATCAAAGTCTCTGTTGTCCATATAGTTTCTATGTAACAATTCTTCAGGGAGTACATGCTGCTACCATGTTGCAAGTTTAAATGATGAGAACTTGATCTCACAAGAAAGCGTCAAGGAAGGTATTCAGAGAACAACTGATATTCATATTTTTCCACAAATGGTCTTTTTTCTTTTTCTTTAAGATTTTATCTATTTATTTGACAGAGATAGAGAGATCACAAGTAGGCAGAGAGGCAGGCAGAGAGAGAGCCCCTCAGCAGAGAGCCTGATGCGGGGCTCGATTCCAGGACTCTGAGATCATGACCTGAGCCGAAGGCAGAGGCTTAACCTACTGAGCCATCCAGGGGCCCCAATGTTCTTTTTTCTTTAACCTTAAAGTTTCAGTCTTCCAGCTGCTTATATGAAGCCAGGTCAAGTTAGCACATGCCATGCAACAGGAACTGTAACATCTGCCTCCTGATCAGTATCATTTATAAGATGCCTTCCGTTGTAAGGAATGTCCTGATTTCATAATGTTAAAAAAGTGTGGCAAAAAACCTGGATCTAAGAACCAAGGAAATATAGTTTAATTAACCTCAGGTAAGTGGAAGTAGATGGATGGATAGTCATTTCATGATTTGAGTTTCTTTGATGACCCTAACTTTAAAATGTGCCTTCAAATTATTAATGATGGCTCTAATTCTATGGAATTTGTTAGCTCAAAGCTTTGTATTCTATGAATGTTCTTAAATTAAATATAAAACCTGAATAAAAATCCAGTTTATTTTTTATCTTAAATTTGTCTAAATAGAAGATTAATTATGCACTAAAAGGTGATACAAAAAATAAGATTCCTGATAGAAAAAGACTTGATTTCTAGTGTTATATACTTAAAATGTTTCTTATTTCATACTAAAAATGTTTCTTAAAAAATGTTTCTTATTTCATCAAGATGCATCTGTAGGGGCAGCTGGGTGGCTCAGTGGGTTAAAGCCTCTGCCTTCGGCTCAGGTCATGATCCCAGGGTCCCCGCATCGGGATCTCTGTTCAGCAGGGAGCCTGCTTCCCTTCCTCTCTCTCTCTCTGCCTGCCTCTCTGCCTACTTGTGATCTCTGTCTGTCATATAATAAAATTTAAAAAAAAAAGATGCATCTGTAATGTAAGGATAGTAATAATACCTACTTTGTTGAAATGATTAGATGGAACAGTCCGTGTAAAGGACTTAACTATAGTATCTATGACGCATTCTTTGTGTACTAGTTATTAATAGGTATATGACTTGGGCAAATACTTTTTCTGAGCTTTAAAGTCATTTTGTGCAAAACAAGGACGAAGATCATTTCTCGGTTGCTTTCACTGTTTCAGAACTTTTTAAAAATGAACTTAATCTTTAAGTAGTTTTTCGTTTTTTGGTAGTGATTAATGCTATGGAGCCCTAAGATTGGATATCATAACTTACAGGTGAGAAAAGAATGTTGTAATGCTTCAAGTAATATTTTCTTATAGAAATAGATTGGAGGATTCATTATTTGAGGGGTGTAGAGTAGCATGCTGAATATTTTATAAAGCATGATAAATGAGAATATGATTATTTAGAGATCATCCTGAAACCAAGTGGCTCCCTCTGAAATTTGCTAATAGAGAATCATATTGATACAACTACCATTTATATATGAGGGATTCAAACGTTCTTATTTAAATTCGTCATACTTGTGATTTTACTTAGGTTAGTCAAATCTGGAGACGAACATTGAGGCCATTTTAAAAATAATAAAAGGGCAAATGTTAGACATTCACAAAGAAATATATTGTGTTGAATTTGTATAAATAGCAGCCAACTGATTGGATTTATTTAGTCCTATGTTGCCTAGCATTGTTCCTGTGAGTAAGAGTTCATCAGATTGTACGCGTTCTTCAAATTAAATTTGTAGTAGAAATGACAAAACAATATTGAGTTTCAGAGACACAAAAACATCGGATATGTATGCCTAAATCTCAAAGTTGCACTCTGTTTTTGTTTTTTAAAGAAATATTACAAAGAATGTGAGTTGATAGGACTTTACTGAATAAAAACATATCTTATTCAGCTATATAGTTAAGGAGTCACTTACCTGTCCCCTACCAATTAATTAATTGGGAAGGCAGGATTTTTCTAAGTACTAAGGACACCTCCTCTTCATGATCTTTTTATGATAATCTCTAATGCAAATACAATGTCATACTATCCATCAATTACAGCCCAACCTCAGAATAGAGTGAGGATTTATGGTGTCAGAGAAGCTTGCAAAGCAAATGTAATTCTTCTGATAAGAACTCATCACAGGCTTTTCATGTGAACTTTCTTCAAAAGTTGAAATGAATCAACACAGATTCTTTTATTAGCAATACAATAACATCTTTGATCTAGCATCATGTGTGAATAACTTATTTTAAGACCCTTTTTTCCCCCCATATAACTGAAGCTTATTGCTTAGGAGCTAACAGCTTTCAATTTGACATATTTTTGGATGAGAATTTTAATGTATTATATACTTGCCTGCTTTTAAAGTTATAAAATGGATATCATTCAGGTTTTTCCTTAATGATTCCAGGAATTATGAAGCTTTCTCTTTTTATTCTCTGAGTTACTAGCATTTTCTTTGATTCTTACTTGTTTGTTTGTTTGTTTGTTTCCCTCTGCTCCTCTTCTTTTTGTCAGTGGCCCAGATGCCTGTGGCTAGCTTTGTCGGTGTTCTGCTTTTTTGTTTTTTTTTTTTTAATCTCAACTTTTTTATTATGTTAAGTTAGTCACCATACAATACATCATTAGTTTTTGATGTAGTGTTCCATGATTCGTTGTTTGCATATAATACTCAGTGTTCCAAGCAATATGTGGCCTCTTTAATACCCATCACTGGGATAACCCATCCCCCACACCTGCCTCTCTAAAACCCTCAGTTTGCTTCTCGGAGTCCATAGTCTCTCATGGATCTCCTCCCCCTCCAATTTCCTCCCTTTCATTTCCCCCTTCCTTCTCCTAATGTCCTCCAAGCTATTCCTTATGTTCCACAAATAGGTGAAACCATATGATAATTGACTTTCTCTACTTTACTTATTTCACTCAGCATAATCTCCTCCAGTCCCATCCAAGCTGATGCAAAAGTTGGATATTCATCATTTGTAATGGCTGAGTAATATTCCATTATATGATGGCTGCATAGTATTCCATTGTGTATATATACCACCTCTTCTTTATCCATTCATCTGTTGATGGACATCTAGGTTCTTTCCATAGTTTGGCTATTGTAGACATTGCTGCTATAAACATTCGGGTACACGTGCCCCTTTGGATCACTATGTTTGTATCTTTAGGGTAAATAACCAGTAGTGCAATTGCTGGGTCATAGGGTAGTTCTATTTTCAACATTTTGAGGAACCTCCATGCTGTTTTCCAGAGTGGTCGCACCAGCTTGCATTCCCACCAACAGTGGAGGAGGGTTCCCCTTTCTCCACATCCTCGCCAGCATCTGTCATTTCCTGACTTGTTAATTTTAGCCATTCTGACTGGTGTGAGGTGATATCTCATTGTGGTTTTGATTTGTATTTCCCTGATGCTGAGTGATGTGGAGCACTTTTTCATGTGTCTGTTGGCCATCTGGATGTCTTCTTTGCAGAAATGTCTGTTCATGTCCTCTGCCCATTTCTTGATTGGATTGTTTGTTCTTTGGGTGTTGAGTTTGCTAAGTTCCTTATAGATTTTGGATACTAGCCCTTTATCTGATGTGTCATTTGCAAATATCTTCTCCCATTCCATCAGTTGTCTTTTGGTTTTAACTGTTTCCTTTGCTGTGCAAAAGCTTTTGATCTTTGTGAGATTAAGAGTCATTTATGGTTTGTCTCCCTCCCAATCCCATCTTGTTTTGCTGGGGGGAGGTGGGATTGGGAGAGGGGGAGGGGGCTATGGACATTGGGGAGGGTAGGTGCTATTGTGAGTGCTGTGAAGTGTGTAAACCTGGCGATTCACAGACCTGTACCCCTGGGGATAAAAATACATTATATGTTTATTAAAAAAAAAAGAAATTTGGAAGGGGAGGCGAACCATAAGAGACTATGAACTCTGGAAAACAATCTGAGGGTTTTGAAGGGTCAGGGGTGGGAGGTTGGGGGAACAGGTGGTGGGTAATGGGGAGGGCACGTTTTGCATGGAGCACTGGGTGTTGTGCAAAAACAATGAATACTGTTACGCTAAAAAAATAAATAAAATGGGGAAAAAAAAAAGCTTTTGATCTTGATGAAATCCCAATAGTTCATTTTTGCCCTTGCTTCCCTTGCCTTTGCCGTTGTTCCTAGGAAGATGTTGCTGCGGCTGAGGTCGAAGAGGTTGCTGCCTGCGTTCTCCTCAAGGATTTTGATGGATTCCTTTCTCACATTGAGGTCCTTCATCCATTTTGAGTCTATTTTAGTGTGAGGTGTAAGGAAGTGGTCCAATTTCATTTTTCTGCATGTGGCTGTCCAATTTTCCCAGCACCATTTATTGAAGAGGCTGTCTTTTTTCCATTGGACATTCTTTCCTGCTTTGTCGAAGATTAGTTGACCATAGAGTTGAGGGTCTATTTCTGGGCTCTCTATTCTGTTCCACTGATCTATGTGTCTGTTTTTGTGCCAGTACCATGCTGTCTTGATGATGACAGCTTTGTAATAGAGCTTGAAGTCCGGAATTGTGATGCCACCAACTTTGAAGTGTGTAAACCTGGCGATTCACAGACCTGTACCCCTGAGGATAAAAATACATTATATGTTTAAAAAAAAAAAATTGGAAGGGGAGGCGAACCATAAGAGACTATGGACTCTGAAATACAACCTGAGGGTTTTGAAGGGTCGGGGGTGGGAGGTTGGGGGAACCAGGTGGTGGGTAATAGGGAGGGCACGTTTTGCATGGAGCACTGGGTGTTGTGAAAAAACAATGAATACTGTTATGCTGAAAAAATAAATTAATTAAAAAAAATATTCCATTATATGTATGGACCATATCTTCTTTATCCCCTCATCTGTTGAAGGGCATCTTGGCTCTTTCCACAGTTTGGTTATTGTGGACATTGTTTTTAATGAACATTGGGGTACATGTGGCCCCTCTTTTCAGTACATCTGTATCTTTGGCTAAATACCCAGTAGTCAGTTACTGAGTCATAAGGTAGCTCCATTTTTAATTTTTGGGGGAATCTCCACACTGCTTTCCAAAGTGGCTGTACCAGCTTGCATTCCCACCAACAGTGTGAGAGTGTTCCCCTTTCTAAAAAATGTTTATTTTACATTAGTTTTTGTATGTTGACAGGTTTTATTTCTACCATGTCACAAATGAAGTTCCATGCTTTTTTTTTTCCTTTGGACATCCATTGTTTCTGAATAAAAGTCAGACAAAATTCTTCTCCGTGTTTCCTTGTATGCAATATTCTATATTCATTTTTTTCTATATTTTTTCTATATTCTATATAATTTTTCTGTATTTCTGCATTCTATATTCATTTAGTTTTTCTACATTCACTTAGTTGCACGGTGTCCTGCTTTTAATTAGTTCTGACTTAGGAAAATAGGTTGACACACTAATTGTAGTTGCATATTAAAGTAATACAGACAATAATATGAAAACACTGAGGTCAGTATTAGGTGGCTAATAAAGATGAATAAGATAAACTTAAGTTATCCTAAATTAGTAATCTTTGGATGATACTCTGATTTTTTTTTTCTACACCTTAATTTCAACATTTTTCTATTCCCCTACTTGGTATTTAATTGAATAGTTTTACCACTAAGGAATTTTTAATTTAATGGAATAAAGAAGGAGAAGAAATCAATGATGATAACTAAGATGATAAATGCTATCACAGTGATTTGGCCTGGAAGAGGCTTGAATGCAGGAACTTCAAACTTTGCATTAGATATTCACTTGTTGAGATTGCTATCCAGCAGTCTGTTTGTTCACTTAGTTTTCTTGTTGCCTCTTGGCTCTGTTCCAGAGTATTCAAGTTGCCAAAACTGATTTTTGGATAAATAACATGTCAGTCCCTAGACTATTCAACCAATATATTTTCTTGTTCTGTTATCAAACTTTGTTTTATTTTATATGGTTCACCTATGCTGTTCTGGAATTATATCCTTCTTTGCCCTCAAACACAACCTTAAATAATTTTATTAAAATAACTTTACAAAAATGCATGCAGGAGACAAACCTAGGTTAAAGATCTCCAGGGGTGAGACTATTTATTCTATAATCTATTCAGTTTTATATTAGCTCCCTTTGACTTTGATTCTGAAGATGGTCTATATTCTTTCACAGCAAATTGATTGTCTAGAGTTTCCAAACTTTCAAATGCAGGATATCATAGTAAAACTAAGGATATTTTCTGTAACATGATCAGTCAGCTGAGCCAACCATCACACTAGCAAGTCAATTGTTAGGGTCATTTGAGGTATTTTTAGATTAATGTCTTTAATAACACAGAAACAGTGATGTTGATCTTTAGCGAAAGGTAATAAAGAATTGTAACCAAAAGAAGAATAGTGCTGTCAGTCTCCCCTCTGCAGTCTGTATATGATAAATTTAATCTTGTGTGTGAGCAAATAAATTAAAGGAACTTTGACTTCTCAATACCAGACTAAGCATGGTTTTTCCTGAAATCTTCTTTGAGAATTATATTGCCAGCATTATGAAACTATTTTTATAAATATTCTCCTAATGCTTATGTCTGTTATATGTAAGAAATTTAAATTTAAATAGCCACATAGTACTAAAGACTAATCTAGAAGTTTAATTTTTCAATGATCTGAGCTATCACTTTATTATTTCCTATTAACTCTGTGATTAACGTTACTATCATGTGACATGCTTACTCTTTCTACACTGAAGTGGAATAGGTGAGTGAGAGTTACTAGGATAGCACTCAATGAGTTAGAATGAAAGTTTTGAGGTTTGCTAAGCAGCATAAGCCTGACTGTGTATTAACTGCAAAAACTGGGGATATAAAGATGTTCAAATGGCTATTGTTAGAATTTGACTTTTTTCTCCCTCAGTCTTTCAACCAAACTTGTTATATATTTGGAAAAGCCTCTATTTTCTATAGACCTAGTTCTTAGGCTGACCACTATAGACATATTTTATAAAACCAGAATCTTGCCTCTCTGGAGCAACCTTGAATTCAGTCACTTACCTACACTTGGTCTTCCTTCGTTTCTGTGGGGGTCCTAATATTCCATTATTTATATTTGTGCTTAGTATAGATAGTGTTTTTGTTTCTTGTTACCAAACCATGATTTTTTAATATGTAATCAAAGTCTATTGCTTTTAACGGAAGCATAATCCTTTAAAGTCTTAAGTAGGGACAAAAGAAGTCAACAGGATGGTTCAGTGATTTTGGTTTTCATCTTTGTATCTTTTATAATGTGTATAGTGAGACTTCAATTAAGAAAAATAGATACAAACAGAGGACTGCTTACTTATTTTTTGCATAAATGCATGAAATAAAATATGTTAAGTTCAGGGTACAGAAAAGAAGAAATAACACCATATAGGTGGGCAGGAAAGATCATGTAAATTAAGAATCACTCTCTTCCCTGAAATCCTCTCACAACTATTGACTATCCCTCATTTAGGATTTTGTATTTCTTAATATTTTCCTTTACATGTTAAGTTTGTGTTTGTATCCCTAATGACATCCCATACCCTGTGAGAACAGGATATGTATTCTGATCTTCCCCATTTAAGACCTAAACATTTAATGCTTTCACCACCATTTAGTAACTGAATATAAGACAGAATAGTCCATTATGCTTCAGTACAAATGACCTGAAAGTCATGGCTTGCCACAGAGATTTATTTCTAGTTCACACTGTATGCTCATTGTAGATGCGCTGAGAATCTGATTTATGTAAATTTTGAAAAAGAGGGAAGATGCTTATGGGAAACCTTCTGCAAGCTCTTAAACATTTTGTTCACAAGTGGCATTTGTTACTTACCCTTACATTTCATTAGATTAATCAAGGCATGTGGACAAATGTGATGTCACTGCATCTAGGAAGTACAGCCCACTCGATAGCAAAGAACATAGAAGGGCTGAAAAGAAGAATTTTCACAAAAACGTAATACAACACACTCTAAATGATATGAACTAAAACCAATGACTTAATTCCTCCATCTAGCTGTAAGATATAAATGCAAGCAGTGATGAGTATAAAGCATCTAACACAAAACGTGACATATCAGCACATCCATGATATTTCCCTCGTAAACTTATTATTCCAAATCGCCTTCTTAGGCACTCAAAGCCATTTTGAGTAGAGATAATAATAATGATGAAGTTATACTTATTTCCTGTGCACATACCCATATTCACACCCATCAGCACACACCCATGTACATATACATAAGTATGTAATATATGTTTATATGCATGTGTTCATGTGTGTACATGTGTGTTTGTGTGTGTAGTATATATAATATCATCCCTTGGGTTGAGTGAGTTCTATCTGATATCAAAAATACTTAAAAATTTCTGGACCTATGAAATTATTTTCTTATAGCTACAACTTACAGTTATATATGTTCCTAACAAATGCAGAGACTCAGATTTTGCTATTTATTTAGGGAGTGTGATCTCAAGAAAGCAGAAATGAGAGGAAAGGGGAGTGAGGAAGAGAAATGACAAATACATTGGTTTATTACTAGCTGACTACTGCTTAGAGTCATGCTCAAATTATGATTTTATGGCACTGTACTGTCTTTTTTGAGAATCTACGAATATTGTTCCCGCTCAGAAAGGATGGACGGAGGGTACTTTTTCTATCAGATCCATTTCTCATGGGTCAAATTTTTTTTTTCCTTCAGATACTAAGTTGTCTATGCTTCCATGTTGTGTCATTCACATTTTCTGGAATTGTATGCTTCAGGAGCAATAGCAAAACCTCAGTAAGGCACGTGGGAGTCACAGGATGAGAGCTCAAGATGAGGTGCTGTTGAAGTTTGCTGTGTGAAGGTGGTTGCTGTGGCAGCAGAGGGGCTGAGTCCACTTCGTTCTGGTTGCTATGGTGACAACTGTGCAAAACAATGGCCAAAGGCCTCAACAACAGAGGAGGTTAAAGAGATCTGAGATGGCATAAATAAGACAACATTATAATTTATTCTCCATGAGGAATAATTTGAGAGTGAAGGGGGTGCTATTAACAGTTACACGTGGAAAACACGCATAAACCAGGGCAGTGTAAGGCAGATTAACAGGTGTGGTCTCCCACTGCATAAGAGGCTTGTGATACAAGTTGTCTTTTACAAGGGTGCCTGAGTGACTTGGTTGGTTAAGCGACCGCGTTTGGCTCAGATCATGTTCCCAGGGTCCTAGGATGGAACCCCACAACTGTTTCCTTGCTCAGCAGGGAGCCTGATTCTCCTTCTTCCTCTGTTACTCTGCCTGTTCCTGCTTTCTTTCTCTCTCTCCGTCAAATAAATAAAAATTCTTTAGAAAAAGGTGGTCTTTTACAAATATTGAAGAGTAACTGTAAAAACAAAACAAAAACATAAAGAATTCTTAAGACATGAAAATAGAGAATTTTTATGGACAAAATACTGCAAAATAGGACGTTTCCCAGAAGATATGCCTTCTTAATTATATGACAGTAGACAAGTAGACTCACCCTTGTCTAAGGATGTTCTTGTGATTACCAAAAATAATAGGAGACACTGATTTAGGTGTCTGAAAACACTTAAATTTAGAAAGTATCTCACTTTAGAAAACCAGTGGACCCAAATCTATGAAAATGAATGACACTGTGCAACTTAACTTTACAACTTGAACTGAAAATTGAGCACCCTCCATAATAATCTTTCAAGTTTAGCCAGCATACATGGGCAAACTGAAGAAGAGATTCCATGATGAAACCTTTGAACTAAAAAACAAATAAGCAAATAAAATCTCGCTAACATCCTACCCAAAGCCATCATATTTATCTTTTATTTGTAGTCCGGGCAAATATAAAATATTTAGAACAAAGTGGCTCACTTACCATATAATCTGGTAATGTCAATGCTAAGTATTTACATAGGAGAAATGAAAAAGTGTGTTTATTTAGAACATCTATAAGAGTGTTTATTGTGGGTTGACTTACAACCATCTATAACTGGGAAAACCCAAAAGTCCTTAAATTTGTCCATGGATATAAAGAAAGAAAACTTGGTATAACCGTGTAATGAAATATTACTCAGCAAAAAAAAAAGCAAACCACAATACAACAACATGGATGGACTTTAAATGCATTATGCTAACCAGGAGTTGGCAAACTATAATCCATAGGGAAATCCTGTCCTGCTGTGAGAGCCAAATCCAGCATTACCATTCATTTACATATTGTCTAAGTCTGTGTCAAGCTACACTGACAGTTTAGTAGTTGTAACAGAGATTGTATTGCTCACAAGCTAAAAATAGTTACTATTTGGCCCTTTACCAAAAATGTTTGCTGACATCTGTGCTAAACGGAAAAAGACAGGTTTAATGGGTGACCTACCAAATGATTCCACTTATCTAACATTCTTAAAACGGTAAATATAGGCTCAGAAAACTTAACAATGGTTTCCAAGAACTAGAGGTCATGGGATGACCAGATTATATAAGGACATGAGAGAATTTTTCAGAGTTAGTAAGATTGTTCAATACCTTGATGATGGTGGGAGTTACCTGACAGTGTGCATTTACCAAAACTAGTAGAAATCTCCATAAATTGGGTGAATTTTATGCTATGTAAACTTTATCTTCAAATAGTGGGAAAAAGGAGGTGGAAAGAAAATATCAAACCAATGCAAACTTGATATTACACAAGGAAGAATTAAAGCAAAAAAATAACTATTAAAAAGAAGAAAGGGGGGCGCTTTGGTGACTTAGTCTGTTAAGTGTCCAACTCTTGGTTTTGGCTCATATAATGATTTCATGGATGGGGGATTAAACCCTGCATAAGACTCTGTGCTCAGTGGGGGAGTCTGCTTGAAGATTCTCTCTCTCTGCCACCCGCCTTCACCTTGTGTTTCTCCCTTCTCTCTCAAATAAACAAATAATCTTTAAAAAATTAAAAAAGAAAAAGTAAAAAACAAGCACTCCGTAATGCTAAAAACCAAAATTCACAATGATAATATAAGAATAATGAATATCTATGTATCAGATAACACCTTCAAGGAGCAGAGAATACAGAAAGTAGGAGAAATAGACCAAGAAACACTGCTAATAGAATTTCTTACACAACTTTCAGTCCAAAATTGATCAGTCAGATAAAGAACAAATAAAGATATTTAAGAGCTAAACTGCATAATCAATAAGCAGATCTTCTAAGTATATATTAAGACTTAGAGAATATACAGTCTTTTCAAGCACACATAGAATATTCCTAAGAATTTCTATGCCTGCCTGCCTGCCTGCCTTCCTTCCTTCTTCCTTCCTACCATGTCTCAATAACTTTTACAAATAGCATTCATGTTTTGTAATAAAACAAAACTTGATTATCATCATATTAAAGGAATAGAAAATATTTCATTTAAAAAACGTAGCTGAAGGTGAAAATAAAAAACTAAAGTTGTAGATTGTACATAAAATAAGGATTATGAAATACCATAGATTGGAATGCAGTTACCAAAACAATGAGGAAGTCGAGCTTTGAGCCACTAGAACAGATATCGAAGGCACTATAGGCAGTACAACCCACTGTAAGGCCAGTGCCCTTCTAGGCTGGGGATGGCCCCTTTTTGGCAAGCAACCCTGGTATACATGCTTATTTCTAAGTTTATTAAAGAGTAATACGAAAGGATACTGTATGTAGTGCTGTAACTGCACTATTAAGAGTTTTTGTTGTTGTTTTTTATTCCTGGTGAAGGTTATGCTTAAGACATCTTCAACTTTCTCCTATCGCAGTTCATTTTGCACTGGAATTTTCTTAGGAATCAATATAACTTCGCCTCACAATGCCATTATTTTTATACTTTCTAATCACAGTGAACTACTTATAACCGTATGTTGTAGTAAAGGAAATTTTTGTATTATTTCAAAATAAAGATATCCCACATAGCTAATCCTTACTGTATACAAGTAGGCTTTTATTATTCTTTTTTTAAAGGTTTTCATTTATTTATTTGAGAGGGAAAGAAAGAGAGAGAACATGAGGGGAGGGGAGAGGCAGAGGGAGAAGCAGACTCCCCGCTGAGCAGAGAGCCAGGCATGGGGTTCCATCCCAGGACCCTGAGATCATGACCTGAGCCAAATGCAGATGCTTAACTGACTGAACCACCCAGGTGCCCCAGGCCTTTATTATTCTATTGTTGGAACTATATAGAAACAAATCTCTTCAGTTGATCATTTAAGGTTCAATGGCATTATTTCAAGAAAAATAAAACACATGCTATTCACATGGTTCTTGCTAATATCATATCAGTAACTCCATTATAAGTAGTTTCCAAATCTGTAGAAAGTTGATTTGAAATGTACATTGTTATCTCAACCTCTTTGTCACTGTTTCAGACTATCTCCATTTAAAATAAAGTGATGAAAAAAATTTTTAAATAAAATAAATAAAGGGATGATTGCCAGAGGGGAAGAGGGTGAGGGAATGGGTAAAATGGATAAAAGGGAGTAAGAGATACAAGCTTCTAGGAAGTTATAGAATGAATAAGACACGGGAATAAAAGGTACAGCATAGGGAATATAGTCAATGGTATCATAATAACATTGTATGGTGACAGATGGTAGCTACACTTGTGGTGCTCATAGCATAACATACAGATTTACTGAATCAGTATAATGTATGCCCGAAACTAATGTAACATTGTGTGTCAACTATACTCAATAAATTTACATACACACAGACATACATACATAAATCTGAAATAAAGCAAAATAAAATAATGAAGTTGTAAGTGGTAAAACTGTGGGAATAGAAAACAGAATAAAGGTGTTATCTGTAATTGGATTACATTTTGCCTTCACTCATCGAAATGTTTTATAATTTAAATTAAAATTGGCAAGCGTTTAAGTACCATGCTAAAGTGCTTACTTTTCACTTAAATATATATAAATTAGTATATGCAATCCAGTTAGCTAGTTTGATCATCAGGCACATATTCTGCATTTTAAAATGAAGTAAAATCTGTCACTACATATTTAGAATATGTTTTAGCTAGTTTGCTTTTGGATAGCAGCCTGCCCCAAAGTTATCTATTTATAGATATTTATGCCTTAAGATATTTATGCATATGCCTTTTTATGCATATGACTTAATAGATAGGTCAATCTATTATAGATTTACCTATTCCAATTTGTACAGTATATTCTTTCTTCAATGTATTTTAATACCTTTTCTCTGATTCATTTAACTTCATACAATGTAGATTTGTTCCTGCATTCTCTTTTTAATTTGACTACTCCTATCCTGTATCATATTTCATTTTTTAAAATACTATAACATTATAAATAGTCCAAATATATTTAAGAAAGCCACTCTGGTTTTACTTTTTCATTATTGTCTTGACTGTTTACTTTTTCATATAAATTTTCGGTTAGTTTGTGAAATTGCACATTATAGGTCTTCCCATATATGAGCATGTTTAGACAATTTGTAGTTTGTTTTTTTACCTGAATACATTATCTCCATAAAAGTCTTAACATATATTTTTAAGATCTAAGCCTAGATAATTTTAAATGTTTTTTCTATTATGAATGGAATCTTCATTGTAGCTTTGCAATTATTATTATTTTTCTAGTCTTTTTATTTTCAGATGTATAGAAAATCAATTTTTTAAAATATTTTATTTATTTGTTTTTGAGAAAGAGAGAGAGAGACAACAAGCATAAGCAGTGGAGTAGGAGGGGCAGAACAAGAAGCAGACCCCCCGCTGAGCTGGGAGCCTGACATGGGGCTCGATCCCAGGACCCCTGGATCATGACCTGAGCTGAAGGCCGATGCTTAACCAGCTAAGCCACCCAAGTTCCCTGGAACTCTATTATTTTTTAATATAAATCTTGCATCTTATTAAATCTAATCATTTGTCTTTATGTTCTTTTGAGATTTTATATAGACCATCATAATTTATACTAAACTTGGTACATTATCTCTGATAATGATTTTGTTCTTATTGCTCTGATCAGAATTTGATTGGAATAAAAAATAGAAGTGGAACAGTAGACATGTATGTTCTGACTTTTAATAAAAGTATTTAATGTTTTGCTAATACTATCTATATCACAGGTTAAAAACACATTGATTATTACAAGAAATAATCTTAATTTTTTTCCAAGTTTTAACATGATGGACACTACACTGCATCCAGTGTTTTTCTGCACCTATTAAGATGATTATAGGTTTTTCTTTTTTCTTAAGGCATTGAACTATATTAATAGGTAGATTCACTGTAAATATATTCGCAAGCCTATAACAGTTTTTAAAATTTACGTATACTTAATACCTTACTTGACTTTACTGTTATTTTGTTTATAAATTTTGCAAATATTTGCACTAGAGAACATGACCTCTGATTTCTCTCTTTCTTTTTCTATTCTTTCTAATCTTTCCATTACACTTCTAAAAAGCCCCTTAAGGTGCTATATAGGAAGATTTTTTTTTTTTTTCAATTTTTTGAAATAGTTTGCATAAGTAAAAGATTAGTGTTCCGGGGCGCCTGGGTGGCTCAGTGGGTTAAAGCCTCTGCCTTCGGCTCAGGTCATGATCTCAGGGTCCTGGGATCGAGCCCCGCATCGGGCTCTCTGCTCAGCGGGAAGCCTGCTTCCTCCTCTCTCTCTGCCTGCCTCTCTGCCTGCTTGTGATTTCTGTCTGTCAAATCAATAAAATATTAAAAAAAAAAAAAAAGATTAGTGTTCCTTGAATTTTGGTCAAACTTGACTGAAGATTCTCAGGACTTGGTTAGTTTATTTTGTGTAAATATTTCCTAATTTGATTTCCTTGGTAAATATAAGTCTACTTCAGCTTAATGTCTTCTTGAGAAAATTTGGGCAATTTTTTTTTCTTTTAAATTGACTATTTCATCTAGTTTTCAAATATATTTGTATACATTTATTTAGAATATTCTCCTATGATATTCTGATCTCTACTGTATACAGTGTATATTCCCTCTGCCTTTGGTGTCAGGGGGTGTTTTATTTAAATGCCTGTTTTTCTTAATCAATCACAAATCATTTTCTTTTATGAGTCTGCAGGTTTTGGTTGATCCTCACCGGATTTTATTGTTTCTCAAGTCATTAATTTTTACTGTTAAACTTTATTTCTGTATATTTTTAGAATGTGCCATGGCATTTGCTTTCTGGTTTTGTTTTTTGCTGGAATATATATTTCATTGTTGTTAACTTACTGTCTTTTCTGTTGTATGCTTCTCAGGTTGGAAATCACCTAAATATTTCTTCGTAAAGTCTATATGAAATGTTATTGCCACCTTTCACTACTAAATATTTTATAAATTCCATTACAATTTCATCTTTGACACATCAATTATTTAGTAGTCTTTTCTCAGTTTTCCCTTGTTGTGATAGATGCTTATCTAAGAGGTATTCTTTTATGAAGTGAATCATAATCATCTTTTTCTTGCTGTGAACATAGGATTTGTGCATTCCATATAAGAAACATCCCATGTTCACCACATAACTAGTAAGATACATTCTACTTTTCCCCATTATTATTCAGATAAAATAACTCTACCTGGAACTACAAACTTCAATTAGGAAGGCAGCTATGCTCACCACCATACCACCAACGCAGACCACAAACTTCAATTAGGAAATAGTGGAAGAGTAGGGCACATGGGTAGCTCAGTCAATTGAGCATCTTGGTTTTGTCTCTGGTTATAATCTTGGAGTCCTTGGATTGAGCCCCAAGCTGGGCTCTGTGCTCAATGGGAAGTCTTTTAAGAGTTCTCTCTCTCTTTCTCTCTCTCCCCCACCCCCACTCACTTCTCTTTCTCAAATAAATAAATAATAAATCTTAAAAAAAAAAGAAATAAAGGAAGAGTACTTATGATGTGCTCAGTGTTCCTCAACAATATGATAGAATCATCAAACTCACAGGGAACACTTATTTTTGCAACAATTTGCCAATGAATCTTTTTCAAATATTTCATTTCTTTAAATCAGAGGTTTTGCACAAAGACAGTAAATTCAAGTAGTAAACATATATAGGACCTCAGTAACCACATTTATTCACTTAAACATTTTCTCAGGTGTAAAAGGAGGATAATAATAAGACCTACTTCATTGATTTATTATGTGCATTGAATAAATATTTCAAAGAATTTTTAACAGTGTCTGGCACATAGTAAGCAATAAATCTTATTTAAATAAAGAGCATATTGTTAGGTATAAAATATTTAGCACTTTTTCTACAAAAAGCTGTGTTAAAGCCAACTCAAGTATTTTCTTTTATAAAAAAGTAAACTAAGTAAAATAAAATTATTTTTCAATTCAAGATAGATTTTCATAGAAAAATAGATGTTTTGCTCTTATCTGTGAAACCAGGGCTTAAACTAATTTCTGAACCCCAGGAAACACATAACTGCCATGAAAACTGAGACAAACATAAGAAAAGAGCTGCATAAAATAAAATGTGTTCTTTGAACTATTGCTTATAGTCAATTATGAGCCTTTTTCTTGAAGGTTTCCAGCTCCTACCTATGTATCATAAGCTATAGAAATGAAACTGGGAATTTACACAAGAAAGAAAATATTCTTTCCATAGATCAGACCAATCTCAAACTGTGTCACAAGAGTTCTGGGACCAAGTCTTCTTCACTCTCTGTGAACTGTCATTCATTTCATTGGACACAGTAAGATGTGTCTTATAAAAAAAAAAAAAAAGAACATTTGAGTCCAAAATGGATGAAGGTGGAACCAAACTCAGACCTGTGGAGAAACAAGTCAGAATTTGACAGTCTTCAAGGGTACAAGAATACTGACAGATAACTGAAATGAGGAAAGCCAAATGGTTTTCAAGTACATCTCCGTTTCTGAACTCCCAAACGTATATGCAAATATTCCTTTTTTATGGAAATATTCTAATAAAACTTTGAAAAATCCTAGCTATAAACAAAATCCAAAAACACGACTCTGAGACAATTAATTAATTCTGATGGCTGAGTAATATTCCATTGTATATATAAACCACATCTTTATCCATTCGTCTGTTGAAGGACGTCTTGCCTCCTTCCACTTTGGCTGTTGTGGACATTGCTCCTATGAACATTGGGTTGCATGTGCTCTTCTTTTCACTACATCTGTATCTTTGGGGTAAGTTCCTAGTAGTACTGTTGCTAGGTTAACTCTCTTTTTTAGTGTCTTGAGAAACCTCCACATTGTTTTCCAGAGTGGCTGTTACCAGCTTGCATTCCCAACAGTGTAAAAGAGTTCCCCAATTCTCCACATCCTCACCAACACTTGTTGATTCCTGTCTTGTTAATTTTTGTCATCCTAACTGGTATAAAGTAGTATCTCATTGTGGTTTTGATTTGTATTTCACTGATGGTTAGTGATGTTGAATATTGTATATATCTAATTCTGATGCGTATGATGTGTGTGGCACGGGACCTATCATTAGATCTGTCTGGATGCAATTTCTTTATCTGTAAAATAAGCAGTTGAGTCTAAATAATCACTGTGATTTATCAGTGATCCAAATTTCTGATTCCATGAAAACAATTAGTTTTATCTTAAAAATAGTCTATCCAATCTTGGTCCAATTGTACATTTCAGTTAGGTTTTTCAGGATTCTCTATTGAAATACAGCTTTTTCTTCTTGAAAAATACTATCTGGTTCATTTTTGTGTGTTTTATTTAAAGAGTGAAAGTAAAGTTTCAATAGATTTTAAACAACATGATGATTTCAAGACTCAGGTCATGCTATTTGAAAAGTAAGTTTAGCTACGTGTATGTGATTAGAATTTCAGTCTTAAGACAAGTATATGTGGCGTAAACTTGCACAGGTGAGCACCATTTAGACTTGTAACTGAAAACCAAAATAACAGTCACTTAAATAAGATTAAAGTATTTTTTAAGATTTATTTATTTTAGAGAGAGAGTGTGTGTGGGGGGAGGGACAGAGGAAGAGGGAAAGGGGAAGCAGAGTCCCCACTGAGCAGTCTCTATCCTGTGATCCTGAGATCCTGACTCAAGGTGAAACCAAGAGTCAGATGATGCTTAACTGACTGAGCTTCTCAGGTGCCTCAAGATAAACCCACCAGATATATCCAGGTGCAGACGGTAAGAAGTTTATAGGACTGAGGGCAAAGTGAATATATTGTCAAAGGAGTCTATCTTATTTTAGACTTGACTGGAAGTCATCCATATGGTCTTCCTTTATATCTTATTAGTCTGAATTCTGCCACTTGGACACACTAATTAAAATGCAGGCTGGGAAAATATATTTTAGTTACATTTTTATTAATAAGGTTAGAAAAGGAGAGTAGATATCCATAAGCAAATATTTCCTGCATCATCTATTTCATTTACTTCAGATTCCCCAAAATAATAATATGCCTGTGATGGTTTATTTCATGTTTTAATTTGGCTAGTTAATCAAATATTGTGTGGGTGTTGTTATGAAGGTATTTTGTAGATATGACTAAGTCCACAATGTTTGACTTTAAGTAAGAGAAATTATCCTAGGTAATGAGAGTGGATGTGATTCAGGCAATTGAAAGACCTTAAGAGCACAGCTGAAGCTTTCCTCAAGGAAAATTCTTGCCTGTGGTTGCCACTTCATCTTGTTCTGTAGATTGTAAATCCAGTGTAGGGGGATGGGTTGTCTATAAATGAGAACATGAGGGAATTTTGGGGTGATGGAAATTTTCTGTATCCTGACTGTGGTGGTGGACACAGGACTCTGAATTTCCCAAAACCCACAAAACTATATACCAAAAGTTTGAATTTTAGAGTACATAAATTTTAAAAAGGAAGTAAGGGTGTGGGAAAAATTTAAAAAATTAAATACAAACTGTAACAAATGATTAATACAACCACATTGGAGGGGTGGGAAGAAAAGAACTAACAAGTAAATTTGGAAAAAAAAATGTTGCTTGCATGTTATAGGACATAAGATAACAGAACTATATACAGTTACTGTACTCTAGTTAGCATTTTTTTACTCATAGCTATATGGATAAAGAGAACAATGGTTTTCAGTGTCAGAGAAGGAAATTACAGATTAAGTGGAAAAGCTAGGATGATATGGAGTTTGATTTAAATTGAGATATTAATAAGAACACATTTTCAAAAATATATATAGAGAGAGATACAAAAATAAATATAGATGTGTCTGTGCATGGGTTAGCGTGTATATATATAATTCTTAGCTCTATCTGCTCAGCAAGACTAAAAGCAGGAACACCCCTTCTCACACCACTCTAGTTACACTGTCTATCTTTCAGTCACTTGAAAGAGCCTCTCTTTCCCCCATTCAGGAATCCTTGAACATATCATTCTTTCTACAGGAATGTTCTCCCCTCCTGTCTTAACATGTACTAAATTCACTCTTTGAACTTAATTCACTTACACAGGGAAACCTTTCTTAACCTCCTTTTAAAAAAATGATTTTATTTATTTATTTGAGAGAGAGAGAGAGAGAGCATGAGAAGGGGGAGGGTCAGAGGGAGAAGCAGGCTCTGTGCTCAGCAGGGAGTCTGATGAGGGGCTCGATCCCAGGACTCCAGGATCATGACCTGAGCCAAAGGGAGTCGCTTAACCAACTGAGCCACCCAGACACCTTCCTAACCTCCTTGATAAAATCAAATATCTGTGTCATATGCTTTCTAAATACCAATTTAAAAAATTTTAAGTTTATAATTCCTTGCTTAAGAATTTGAATAACTTTCATTTTCCTTGGTAATCTATGAGATGTATGAATATTAGGATCATGCCAATTTTTTTCAGCCACTGGTACAGCGCATGACAACATAAATCATCAGTTCTTATGAACTGAATGATGTCATTGAGCAAGTACACATTTCTCTTTCCATGGCACCCTCCTCACATGCATTGTCCATTCACACTGTATAAGAGAAAGTAGGATTAGGTGAATTTTTCAGTGGCCAATCTGATTTTCCACTATTCTAAACAGTCTTGAAGCAATTCATCTCAAAGACATGGAACTACTTAGCTTACCAATTCTGCCTTTGGCTAATGGGGCACTCCCTGGTACATTGTGTAGACAGGGAAATAGATTCCATGTCATTGGCAATTCTACTTTATGTAAATCTTCTGTCCATAATCATTTCCCTCCCATAGAAGTGGAAGCATATCAGGCAGTTAGAGATTCATGGACCAGTTTTTAGATTTGAAATATAAGTTTTGGCTTCGACACCATAATTAGCCAACTATAGGACTTTAGCAGGTTACATCACTTCTCTGGGATTTCCTAGGCTCATTTGTTAGAAGAGGTTGTTGGTTTATCCAGTCTCACAGATCTTCTTCACTACAATATTCTATGCCAGATGCTAATGAACTGTAAGGAATTGTTAGTAAGTTATTGTCCCTCAAAACATTGTAATTAGAGTGCTATATCATTGGCTGTAAAACACTTGGGGCTTTATAAAGAATAAGTATTCCAGTAATGCAAACTAGTTCTGTGGTTGTAAAAATTTTATTATCATTATAAAAATGAAAGTGCTGGTTTATAGAGAATTGATATAAATCCTAATGTTAAAATGAAAATGAATCTTGAAATAAAATTATTTCAGTGATATAAAAATTTATTAGTTGTTTACTTATTATTCTACCAAAAATATCTCTCATTTTGACCATGGGTACGACATTACTCCATAACCACAAAGACAGGGTCCACCATATGCTGGGTACTGTGAGAGAAACTGGGAATTCAAAAATGAATGAGAAAAAATCACTATAGAAAATAAACTCAGAGCTAACCCATAAGCTAATAAACATAAAATACATTGTATGTGCTGATTCAGGTAAGCATAGAGTCTTATGAAAGCATGCAAGACAGAAAATAGCACAACCGCAGGAAAAATTGGTGAAGTTCAAAAAATTCTTGCAAGAAGTGATAACAAGTCGAATTCTGAATAACAAGCAAGATTCTGATCCATAGTTTTTTCTGTTTTCCAGATCTACATGTTTACTCCCATTCATTTTGGGGAAAATTGCATATGTATGGGAGACTTCCCCATTCTGTTGATAAAAATTACTATGAAAAGAACTCTGAAGTGCAGTTTATGTGCTCACTGAAATCACAGATAAGGGGGAGGGAAGTATGGAATGTAAAACAAAGGAAAGTAGAACATGTCAGTAATGAAAGAGAGCTAGATCAATAATTTCCAGTATATATATATACAAACATGCACTAAGGGATTTCTATGATAACTGGAGATGCCTTAAGCCATATTGGATAAGACAAGAAAGGATTCCCAGTGGAAGCAAAGTAGGGGTGATAGAAAGGGAAATGTGTGTGCATTCCCTTTGCCCCTCCCACAGTGAGATGATGCCATATTACATGGCATAAATTCCTATGAATTAATGACCCAGACTTTTTATATAACGGTGTGAAATGTCTCAATAATTCATTAGTTTGTGTGTCGGGGGGAAGACTATAAATTGGGTACAAAAGAAGGTTTTATTCTCTATGGCATCTCAAAATGCCTGATATTATTATCTTCATGGAGAGAAGAGAAGAACTGGTATCAGTAGTTCAACCATATTTCTAAGGATCCTTATTTTATTGGCCTTTGACTCTGGCTATAATAGATGCATCCTTTTTGGAAGTAATTACTCAGATTTAACTATTCATGATTTGGTTGGAAATAATTTACTTATATTTGCTTCTTTATTATTTCCTTTAGTTAATAATTTGATCCTCCATATAAAAACTAGTATGAAAAATATGAAAATAACTCAGAAAGTAAAGGAGAAATTGTGATAATAATAATAAAATGGTGTTCATGTGTTCCAGCACTTACCCCCTGCCCCCCATTTCCTGTGCTTGGGGAAGGGATTGCTAATTAATCATTACTTACAGAACACTGATAGAGTCTCTAAATACTCTTCAACATAACAGTATATCACCAGTTGATAATAACTGGTACAAAAGATCAAATTAATTTGCTATTTTTGGCCAACTTGGAGCTAAATGGCATTTACTAGAGAGGAAAAATTTCCCTTGCATTATAATTTTCCCCAATGACTCCAGCTTAATTACCATAAAACAAATACTTCAAGGTGCCTTTAATAGTACTGATACTAGGCTTAGCCTTAGATTTTACAGAACACTCAAGAAATACACATGTAGTTAGAGGGAGACATTAACCCCCATGGAGTAATTAGAAAGAACTAAGTGGTACAACGTGTGGTAAGATTACTAAATTTATATTTAGAAGGAGTGATCATTGGGCTAAACTGATCCAGAAGGACATCAGGAAAACAGAGGTAGGTTTGAGAAGGCCTTCAAATCTGAGAAATTTGTGAACATGTTAAAACAAAGCCATATTCCAAATTTGAGGAGCAACTCTGAGAAATGCATTCACCAAAGAGGTAGCAAAAACTGGTCTTCAGAAGCTTTCCAAGATTGCTTATGCAAAGTTAATATTCCAGTCACACTTGCAGAACCATAATGGAATGAGACTGAAAGACTGAGTTAGAGATGTAAATCAGATAGAAGATCCATATCTTTCAGGAAGAGCTTCTCATGAAGTCTGTACTGAATATTTTAAAAAATGTCAAATTTCTATTTTTATGAAAAGATATTAGCATTATGCATTGTCCAAAAAGTATGGTTAGGAGAATTTCAAGATCAAATTTAAACAAATTGCTTATTATTAAGGGAATTTATGCTGTGACTTCTTAATATAGAATATGTTAAGCTTAGTTTCTATTTTATTTGGGGAACAGAAAAAAAAAAAACAGTCCAAATAGCAAAAATGTCTAGAACTTATTGGTGAGAAACCCTAAAATGCAGGTGGAGAATCGAAGGAAAGAGGCAAAAAAAAATTACTATGTGCCTGGCATCTTGTCTGACACTTTAAATGTATAATCTTGCTTAAATTATATTTTATAGTAAGTGAAATTAAAATTCTACAATGTTCTTAGTTATATAAAATCTACTCTTATTTTTTTTTAGACCCTGGATGAGGTATTTATAATTTCAAATGCAGCATCTCACAAAGTATTGAACAAGATGTGACTCATGGGCAGAGCACCAGTTCAGCCACTAACTAAGAATTATTACTATCTTGTTGCCAATGCCAAAGAGAAGTCACAAAAGTCACAAACAGGCAGCCCAATTAGGAAAGAGTTAAAGTTTGCTGATAATAGGATCAGCTAAAGATTAGATAACATCCTTGATAAGTAGTAGTTTTTGGTATTAGCCATCCCTAATGTGGCACACTAGCTTTGCCATATACCAGTTGTATTCATTGGGTGAACTAATTAACCTTTCTGAATCTTAATGTTCTTATTCATAAAATTCAAAAAATAAAAATAATTATCAGCAACCTCAGAGAGTTAGGATGATAGTTAAAGGAGATAATTATTATGAAGCTATTACTATAGTGTTTGACATGTAAGTGGCTCTCACATTTATTATTCCTCCTTCTTTATCTAGTTTAATAGATATAAATAGATAAAGAGGTATAACAGAAATACCATTATTTTTTAAGGTTGGACACCTGAATTCCTGTCCCTGATCAATCCCTGATTTGCTGTGTATCCAGTCTCATGTTGCATAAGATAGGAATACTAGTGCTCCCCTTCTATACCTCAATAGGTCATCATGAGGATTAAAATTTTAAAATATCTAGTGGAGAAGTGCTTTGGAAGTATAAAAACATACACTCATATACAGAAATATAACAAAGTAATATTTGACTTTATAATATCCATTTTATGATTTTGCCAGATTCATTTAATCAAATACAAAACAAGATTGTCTTCATGTACTCCTTCTGTTCCTTAATCCTCAGGAGCACTTTCATGCTTATATGGTTGAAATAGTTCACTCAGTTTTGTGACCAAGACAAACCTTGCAAATAAAAGAAAGAATTAGTTTTAAAACCATTTCAATTTCTTTTTTTAACATTGCAATTTCTTATAATTTATTAACAGTAGAGACCAAAGACCATGTCCCCCATATAGATCACCAAGTTATAATCCCATCCGGTAATCACTTATCATCCAGCAGAGCCAGTACTAATTTGACACATTAGCTGCCCTATATCCCCTCTTGCAAAATGTGGTAGACATAAGTAGTTGAACATGGTACACTTCTGTAGTGCGAATGCAGTATCAGAAGGCATTCAGGATGCTTATTGGCAGCAACTACCCAACCACTGTAATTTACACAGAAATTTTCACTTTATTTTTTAGATCATGGCTGAAACCATTGGGAGGCTTGATAGAATCTTAAGCAATGTGTTTTAAGAGAGGAGATATCAAAAGAAAAATATTAAAAAATCAACCAGCACTTTGCCCACCCCCTTCCTTGATCAGTATTACTGAGCCAACTATATATGCTATATCACCACCCTTGGGAATAGTGTTCAGGGAGAAATACCTGATTATCAATGTGAAAGCAGTTTTGCCTAAATGATGTTGTTCCTGAAGAGGAGACAAATAAATTATACTTGGTGTCATTACAAATGAAACTGACAATGAAATATTGTAAAGGTCCCACATCATTAGTCTTCCAACCTTTCAAACAAGATATCTCAGAAATGTCCTTGTCATTGCAGTTTGACTTGAAAATACTTTTACAGGATACTAAGTGTTTCTGCACTTTATCCCTCCAAGCTCCTTACTGGTGACCAGGGAGTACAGAAAGCTTCATGTGCCTTGAAATAGTCATTTAAATAGCCAGCATTTTGGTGAAAAGGGGAAATATTCGACACACATAACTTAATGCCTCTATTAAAATACAAACGCCTCCAGGAAAAATTATATCAAATATAATCATCCATAAGCAACTATGAATGGAAGAATATAATCAGGTTTTGCCACGAATATGGGAGAAACAGAAGAGTTGGATCCAGACAGAGGGCAGCGGTAGAGACTCAGGGATTAGAACATGAAAAAGTAATAAGGCATGATATTAGTGATAAATGGGCAAAAGAAATACGTTGCCCAATTAGATATTTTTTCTGTGTCTAGGATTGCCCTAATTTATTATATCTCTAAAGAACATTTTATCAAACTGATATGATAGTTATTATAAAATTAATAATTAGATTACAAATTTTAATCAAGGCCAAAGAAATTGCACAAGGGCTATTTGCATCTGCTTCAGACTGGGTTTTATATAACATTTAGGAAAAAGAGATGCCATACGCACTCTAGTTTTTTTCTTTCTTCTGCAATTAACAAGTTAATGTTAAATACGTGTTTCTAGTATGAATCTCTATCATTAAAGTCATCAGTTAGCAATACTAATATCCTAGAGTTTATTTTGCTGCAAAACTAATGAAATTTTTCAATATTAAATTTAGAAACACTTCCCCTGACAGTCAAAGTGCCCAGGGAATAGGTCAGAAAGTCCATTTGTGTGTATGTGGATACCTCATATATATATATATATATATATATATATATATATATATGTGTGTGTGTGTGTGTATATATATATATATATATATATTGCCACGTACACAGAGCTAGGAGTTGCAGAGCAAGGGAAAGGCCTGGTTTTTATTCAGAAGTGCAAGAACATAACCAGGTAGAGAAATATTCAATGGAAAAAATTCAGTCAATGTTCTAAGAAATTACTAGACACAATGAGCACCACATAGCTTATCAGAAGAATATTTCTTGCAAAGTCTCAAATGGCAAGACAGTTTACATTCTCAGTTTTGGAGTGAGAGAACAGTACAGTAAAATTATTTTTTTTTTAATTTTTTTTTTATTTGACAGAGTGAGATCATAGGTAGGCAGAGAGGCAGACAGAGAGAGAGGAGGAAGCAGGCACCCCACTGAGCAGAGAGCCTGATGTGGGGCTCGATCCCAGGACCCTGAGATCATGACCTGAGCCAAAGGCAGAGGCTTAACCCACTGAGCCACCCAGGTGCCCCAGTACAGTAAAATTATTAACAGGAAAAATAAACCGGGTTTTTTTAATTTTTCTAATACTTTATTCAGAGGGAACAACAAGGCTAGAACTGAAAGTATAACTTAAAAGTTGCCTTAGTACACATTTTAGCTAATCCTATTTTTTTTTAAATTTATTTATTTACCTGAGAGAGAGAGAGAAAGAGAAAGAGAGTATGTGCAAGCAAGGAAGGGAAGAGACAGAAGAAGAGGGAGAGAGAGAATCCTCAAGCAAACTCCCTGCTGAGCTCAGAGCCCCATACAGGGCTCCAATTAGGGCTCAATGAGGGGCTCCCTGGCAACTTGATGGGGGAGTTGATTTGGGGCTCCATGTGGGGCTTAATCCCAAGACCCTGATACAATAACCTGAGCCAAAATGAAAAGTTAGTCCCTTAACCAAATGAGCCACCCAGGTGCCCCACCTTGTTAGCTAATCTTTATTATAGATTTATTTTCCCACAGGAATTGCATAGTTGGTGTGTGTCACACCTAGTTCTAGCACACTAATTAATGAAATTACAGTTTTGAACTTATCTTATAAGTCCATCTTTTCACACATTAATTTGGATAATTAAATTCCAAATATTTAGAAAGTAGTGAATACATTTTTATTTTGTGTATGGTAACATACTGCCCCATCTTCTTTCAGCATTGAGAACTGAGGAGAAAAAGTGAAAATCATATAGGATATAATTATATCCTAAAATGATAATCTTAGCTTGATGCCATATTCTCCTTGATCATAAGAAAATATTTTGCTGCAGAATTTATATAGTCACAGAAATGTCTGTCATACCTCCCAACATCTGCTTCCCTGTAGAAACATGCAGAAATGCAAGGCTTGCTTTGCAATAGAAAATATATTAATGTAATTCATTATATTGGCAGATTGATATGAAAAACTGTATGATGATCAAAATAAATGCAGAAAAAAGTATATAAAATTCAACATCCTGGTTAACAACAATTTTTTTTCTTTTTTGTTCATTTACTATATACCACTCTTCTAAGCACTGGCATACACCAATGGGCCAAATAGAAAATTGAAAATTACTAACCTCTAGGAACAGTTTGATGGGTACAAAAGTAATATATGAAATTCAGTTACATATATCAACAACAAACATTTAGAAAATGAAATTTAAAACATACAATTTAAAATTGCAGTAAAAACTCAAAGTAACTAGAAATAAATCTAACTAAATATGTTCAAGAATAAATGAAACAAGATGGGATTGGGAGGGAGACAAACCATAAATGACTCTTAATCTCACAAAACAAACTGGGGGTTGCTGGGGGGAGGTGGGATTGGGAGAGGGGGAGCGGGCTATGGACATTGGGGAGGGGAGGCGAACCATAAGAGACTATGGACTCTGAAAAACAACCTGAGGGTTTTGAAGGGTCAAGGGTGGGAGGTTGGGGGAACAGGTGGTGGGTGATGGGGAGGGCACGTTTTGCATGGAGCACTGGGTGTTGTGCAAAAAGAATGAATACTGTTACGCTGAAAAAAAAAAAAATAAAAAGGGAAAAAAAAAAGATATTATATAAACTATTGTAATTTTTATTAAAATAAGTAAGAGAAGATCTACATTGATGAAGATATTATTTTTAATTAATCAAAGGCTTAACACTCTAAATGTTTTAGTTCATCCTAAATTAACCTATAGATTCAATGCTATTCCAGTAGGAATCTCAACATGCTTTTGATGAGTAGGTGAGAGGATTTCACAAGATGATTCTAAATTTGTATGGGAGAGAAAGAGCCAGAACAACCAAACCTCCCTAAAGAATCAGAACTATATGGAATATTTGCCTGACTTCATGCTAATTATTATTATAAGCTATGGTTATTAATTTTATTACTGGAATAGCAATAGAAAAATAGATCAGTGAATTAGAGGTCCAAGTAAAAGACCCACATATATATGGACAGTCATATTTGATAGATTTGCTGTTGTTGATACATGGGGAAGAATAGACATGGGCAGTTGATTATCTATCTATTGATCAATCTATCTACACATATCATATACATATATGTGATATATATATTGCATTGATTAGGAAGCATAAAGTAGAACATTTATACAATGATCAATTTGAAGTGACTCTTAATCTCACAAAACAAACTGAGGGTTGCTGGGGGGAGGTGGGGTTGGGAGAGGGGAAGGGGGTTATGGACATTGGGGAGGGTATGTGCTATCGTGAGTGCTGTGAAGGTGTAAACCTGGCCATTCACAGACCTGTACCCCTGGGAATAAAAATACGTTATATGTTTATAAAAAAAATAAAAAAATAAAGAACTTTGTAAAATTAAATAAAAGAAGGAACTTAGGATTATGACAGATAACAAACAAAATCAAGGAAAAGAAAGTAAAGATGAAAAGAAAGCGATGAGTTGGGGACTATAGTTGCAACATATATTATTGACCATTTATTAGTACCCAAAAATGTGAAGAATTCTGATGAATCTATAAGAAAAAAACAAGAAAATGGGCAAAAGAAGTAAGAGTACCACATGTTTCTCAAGAATGCTAAGTACCTGAAGCCCCTGCCTATGAAAAAAGGCAAATAAATGGAAATTAAAATCACTAGTAACTTACCTCCACTGGAAATATTACCACAAATGTTTTAGAGTCAAATGATTTCATGGTCCTTTCTTCAAAAAACATTATATATAATTTGCATATATGTCTATGTTTATATATATATATAGTGAGTTAGTATCATACTTCCATGTTGCTTTTAAACACTTTTTAAAAATTTCTGTGATTGGGGCACATGGGTGGTTCAGTCAGTTAAGCATCTACCTTTGGCTCAGGTCATGATCTCATGGTCCTGGGATCAAGCCCCTAGTGGGGCTCCTTTCACAGCAGGGAGCCTGCTTCTCCCCTTCCCTCGGCCCCTTCCCCCCAATTCATGCTCATTCCCTCTCTCTTCCTTTCAAATAAATAAATAAAATCTTTAAAAAATAAATAAAATAAATTTATCTGATAATTGTCCATCTTTAAATATATTGCATTTTACATTATAGTTGTTAGCATTTGTACATTGTTACATCATAAGGATTTACCATAATTTTTTTTTTTTATTTAACTAATTTTCCGTTGTTGGAAGCATCCTATCGTTGCTTTCATTTTTACATCTATAACTTGCATTTTATCCACTGAAGTCTCTGCTAGGTTAGCCTACTCCATGTGCAGCTGTAGAGGCTCGTGCCAGTTCTGGGGCTGTATTAACACATAACATCAAATATAACTCAGTGGTGACTCATATGACAATAATAAAGGTCATAGAAGATTGGATACGGGAAAGGTTAGAAATAACTGACACAACAACAGTCCTCACTGCAAACACAATTCATTTGGGAAGAAATTCCTGATGGAATGAATATATATTGTTTTATTCCTGAGAAGATGATGATAGATGCTTATGACAAGTATGATGTTTATAGACATCATTCATAGTTTTATCTATCACTTCCTTTGGCACATGGAATTTCCATGTGCCCAAAAAAAGCAAGAGAATGACAAATAGTCCAGGGAGATAGAATGTAGTTTCAACTTTTTTTGAGTAAGCAATACCCCGTGGACTTTATCTTGACATGTGAGAGAAAGAAGAGAGACAATTTTGTTTTATGGAAATATTGACAGGCTTCTTGGAGAAGTATTAGATGCTATTGACTATGGAAAGGAAAGTTTACACTGGTTTGATCAGGGAATGGTGTGAGTATAGACAACTCTTGACCAGTTTAATACATTTGCCTAAGTAAAATTGAGTCTCTTGTTGAACAAAACAGATGACTTTTGGGGGCAGAAACATGGGACATATAAGTAAAGAGGTCAACATTTGAAAATCTTGTCATTTTAATGATTGCATTACTTCTCTTATTTAATCCTCTAAAGTTTAGTTATCATAGTATGATCCTTAGCAAAGGTCTGAAATCCTATTTTTCCAAAATACTTAGAGCAGGATGTGTTACAGAGTTTCAGAATCCTTCAGATTTTAGAAAGGAAATACAGTGCATATACTGTGTATTACATAAATTTTCCAGTAGCATCTATGACAGCACTCCTTAATTAAACTTCACAATGTTGTCCCAGTGAAACATATAAAGAGCTACACTAACAAGGAAAAATAAGGACAACAAAGAACCTTACATCCTTCCTTTCATGTTTGCCATCAAATAAATTTGCTGAATAATTATGGAGAATTTTTTGGTTTATGGAACTTTTGGGGTTGGAATTATAAATAAAGCAGTGTAGATCATTGTGCCATCACATACCACATAACACAGCATGCCACAGAGGAGTGTAAGATAACTTACTTATACTGAACAATAATTATTAGATCCAATAGTTGTACAAATCTCAAACACTCCCAGTTGGTTGAAAATATTTAGTTATGATTTGTAACTTATAATCATTCTACATATTGTACAGAACACATTTCAAAATGTCAGATGTATTTGTCTGCCTACTATTAAGTTGAAAGTTCCAATGCTTTTAATTCAAGGATAATAAATCTTTAAATGTATAAAGAAAATTTTTATTTCTGGCTTTACAAAAATAAAGAAAACATGGAAAAATTATGATGTGTATTTCCACTTGTTTTCTATGCTCAATTTTTAGTAAGTCAGAAAATACTCACAGGTAAAAAAACAACATAGTAGGAAACTAATATACAGAAAAGTATGTTCTGTATAATTGAGATCAGCCTCTTCAGGTGGAACTCTAGAATAGTTAGCATCCTGCATCCTACTCCAGGTGCTATCTCTCTTTTGGATTAGACACTTAAAACTGTTACAAAAGAGACCCAGATAATGTATGAAGTTGAGCTTTCCTAGGATGCCATTTGATACCATAAAATATAGGCCATCACTTTCAGCTTCAATTCCGTTAAGTCTTATTATTGAAAATTTCTTAGAAGGCTACAACTTAAACAATAATAAAATAATGATAATAATAGTTGCTTAAAATTATTGGTCATTTCCTGCATTAAACATTATTCTTCATTCTTAACATGACATATAATTTAATGTTTGCAACGTTTATATGCAGAAAACTATTATTACCTAAAAATTACATATAAAGAGCCTTACCTAGAAAAGTGGCAACCTTTACCCAAGGTCATACAGATAAAAAGGAATAAACCCAATTTGGAAAAAGATTCTGCATGATCACAGAACCTGTGGTCTCAAACACTAGATTATTTGTCTCCTTACTACATAACCTTGGGTGTTCTTTAGTCGATACAGACCATCACCAAGGCACATACAGAATTGCTCTAATTGCCCATTTAACTTCAATTATTAGCTTATCATGGCATTTTACATGTGTTTACCAGAGTGAAGGGAAAATTCAAAATTGTCCTGTAATCTCTGAGTTCTATTTAAAGCAACAAAAGGAATAAACTTAAAAAGAGGTAACGATTAGAGGTGTTCAGAATTAATATTAAAGCAGGTTAATAAACTTTCATTTCTAAAGTAATAAAACAGTAGCTGGGTGAGGGTGCTGGCTATTCACTGAGTAAATTGGACCTTCCAAATATTAAGGTAATAATAAAAAAGAAAAGATGGGGAAGTAAGTAGTCTTGACAAATAAAAAGCAAATTATCTCTTTCAAGATTGAGGTAATCTAAAACCAGACAACATGAAGAAAGAATAGAAACCGTGGGACTCCAAAATGTGTGTTCTTCTTCTGTTAACTAATCCATGTAATACTTTAACAGGAAAGTAAACATTAATCTCTCCAATTTATAGTTAAGAAGACTGTGAGATTCTGTGGAATTAAGTCAATTGTTCAAACCTCCAGCTTAAATCTGCTGAAAGGCCAGAATCTCTAGGCAAATACCACAAGCTCAAGCAACGACTAAACTCGTCCTTTGTGGGAAGAGATAATATGGATTGGGTTTTCTCAGGGATTGAAATAAGTAACACAAGTTTGCACACACACAAAACCTAATTTCACAGTCTCTCAGTGGGTACTACCAATAGACCTCAATACATTTTATTAAAAATAATTTGTGTCATTGACTTCTCACTGTTTTTTTTTTAAGGTATTTAAGTGGAAATGAGTAAAATTACTTTAATAGCAAACTGCTAATTAGTGGTAAAATTGAGGCCACAGGTTCTCCTACTTCCTGCCCAGAACTCCTCCCATTTGTTTGTATTTGGAGTGTGCTCTCTAGTTCTTGTCAATTCAGTCACCATATCTTCATCTTGCAAATTCTCTTCACAGACAGGAGTGAATCCTTTGTTAGAGAAAACACAGAGTAATGTAATATTTTGCTTCTGCACAAATATTCCAACTTAACTGTAAAATATTTCCCTAAAATCTAAGTGCAGCTCTCACTGTCTTGATATGCATTGTTAATTTTTTATTTTAATATTTTATTTTTTATTTTGTATTTTATTTGAAGTAAACTCTATGCCACACATGGGGCTCAAACTCATGACCCTGAAATCAGGAGTTGCATGCTCTCTGACTGAGGCAGCCAGGTGCCCTTGTTTTGTTAATTTAAAAGAAAGCTTCTAGTTATTTCTGGTTGCCATTAGAAAAACAAATCCAAATACTGTGTGTGTGTGTGTATAATGTTTCTGAAGATAAATAAAAGAAAGAAAGCCCTATCAGTACAGATCTTTGCCAATGACTTGGAAGTCCTTTAATGATATGAATGCCCTAGGATGAGACTAAAATGATTTAGATTCCTAAGAAGTATGAAATGCCTGGCTCAGTCGGTAGAGTATGCAACTCTTTTTTTTAAGATTTTATTTATTTGACAGACAGAGATCACAAGTAGGCAGAGAGCCCGATGTGGGGCTCGAGATCATGACCTGAGCTGAAGGCAGAGGCTTTAACCCACTGAGCCATCCAGGGGCCCGAGTGTGCAACTCTTAATCTCAGGGGTTGTAAATTTGAGCCCCACGTTGAATGTAGAAATTACTTAAATATAAAATCTTTTTTTTTAAAGTATGAAGTGCATTAATATATTATTATATAATATTATATATATATAATATTAATATATTATTAATAAATAATATATAGTAACACAGAAAAGAAACTGTCAAGAGCTTAAATGTCATGTCATTGATTAATAAGATTTATATTTACTGAGATTCCTCCATGTCCAAACGCGGCACTAGATACAGAAAGGAGGACACCAACTTCCATCCCTGTTTCAGTGACACTCTCAATCCTGTAGAAATCTTTATCAAATGCCTACTATGTGCTAGCATCCGTGGAAGACGCTTTGTATTTTATATACCAAAGAAAAAGTAAAAGTAGAAACAGCCATGCTTTGATCACCAAGTAGGTCAAAACCTGTGATTAAAGGAGTAAAAAATAAGTGGTAGTTTTCAAAAAAGTCATTGAGCGTCTACCATGCCAGTGTCTATATGTCCCCTTGTGATTGCAGCCGAGGAGTTGCTGAACATCGAGTCCAGATAAACAGGAAGTGCCTGATAGAGGCAAGGATTGAGCAGCAGGGAGAGAGAGAGTATTTGAAGAAAAGGTGGGAATCGGTGGCTCTGCAGGCAAGAGTCCCCTAAGGTAAGCAGGGGTAAATTGTTATCTCATGTCCGTGAAAGTCAGGCAGTGTCCTGAATATAAGAATACAAGGGAGGAAAAAGGCAAGATTTTTTCCATGAAATATAAAAGGTTTTTGGGAGTTAAATTTTTAGGAGTTACTCTATCATCTTCACTTTATAAATATATCCCTTGGGTATGTGCAAGCCTTAAGACAAATAAGATGACCAGAGGAAAGCAAGGGCTGAACATGATTATAACCCCAGCCAGGAAGAAAAGAAAGCATGCCCAGTTACCTCATGTTAGGTATGTAGAATAAAATCTGAAATCAGTAATGAACTGTTTTATGATATTTTTAAGTGTTATCACAGATTATAAGTCCTAAAGTTAATAGTTTGGACTCTGAAATAAATTAGGTCCATTTCAAGCCATGACTGAACTATTAAGGAGCAGTGGAATATAGGAAGTTATATACCTCTATGAGCCTGACCTAATTTGGAATATTGGGATAGCAATAGTGCTTACCTCATTGGATTGTTATGAATATTAATGGAGGAAGCTCAAATAAAAATGCAGAGTGATAATAAGCTGGTAGTAAAGATGTAATAAACATAAGTTATTACTGAAATTTACATTAATAAATACTTGATAATGGTTACAAGTTTGGGTTGGATCTTCTTTGGCAAGACTCTAGATCCATAGAATAAATCAACAAACAATGGAATTATTGTCTTATTTTAAACAGTGACTTAGAATTAGTCCCCTAGGGAACTGTCTACAATATAACTCATGATCCTATTTATTCTTACCAGTTGATTTAAAAAGTTACACTGCATAATGAAAGTAATAGTGGCCCTGAAAGCTGATATACCTGATTTGGATCCCTAATCTCTCGCTACCTTATTGACTTTGATTTAATTTCTTAGGTCTTCAGTTTCATCATTTGTAAAATGACAATTACAATAATCCCTACTTCAGAAATGCATCGGTGACTCAGTAGGTTGAGCATCTGACTCTTGGTTTGTGTTTTGACTTGTCAAATCTTCTGATCTCATGGGTCATGGTTTTCTCACTCTGCCCCTCCCTACACTTGTATGCTCTCTCTCATGCTTTCTCTCTCTCTCAAATAAATCTTTAAAAAAAAGTCATCCCTACTTCATGGAGTTGTTGTGAGGATTATGCTGGATTAAATAAACTAATTTTTTAAACATTTAGAATAGTGGGACATAGTAAGTGTTATGTAAGTGGCTGTCAAGTAAATTATGCTGAGCACTATGCTTAAGTAGATTTTACTCAATAGAAGAGCAAAAGCCAGGAGGATAGAGAGAGAAAAGCATAGAGAATACACACAGAGAGAGACAGAGAGAAAGAGAGAGAGGTAAAACTAAGAACCAAGAGAATTACAGTTCGGGAAATAGGATATTAAGTTTTTATCAATGCAATCAGTATCTTAAGATTCCTGTTCCTGTGTTTATTGGTTAAAAGGCAACACCAATAAAATTATCAAGTTTAGAGATGATGTTATTTTCTTCTACTCTGCTAGGTAGGCAAAATTCGCCTATGAAATTCATTTTATTAGACTCAGGTCTTGAGAACAATACTCAAGACCATATGGCATAAGGACCACAGAATTGATCAGGTCTTCTGCAAGATCACATAGTATTCAAACAATAGGAGAATGACAAAATTTGGAGTTGCAAAAACAACTACTTCCAATATAATTGTGTATCTGGCTTACATAGGTAAAAATACAATTTTTGGACTCTGTTTACCTTTAATTTTAGAGAAGTTTGTGATTTTCTTGAAGTAATTTGGAAGTTCAGGTACTAAACATTGAAAAAGGTTAGCATTTTCTTCCTCCTTACTTACCTTCATGACCTAATTTAAATTCAGAAATTACTGAGGCATGCAAGAGGAGCCATTATTTTGCATCTGGGACTAGAAAATGAAATAGTAGTATCCCTGTTGTATGAGAAAATAAAATAAATCCAAGTTGCTTTGCATTTATAAAGCAGCAGTGAGCTAAAAATCTCACAGCCAGATTCACATAGACACATTTCTGCAAAAAAATTTAAACCACACATTTTGGTAAGAAGTCATTTTGGGAAATAAGTATATGTTTCCCAACTTTTTTTTTTTTTTTTCAACAAAGTCATTCTCTATCCCCTTCCCACCTTGGTCTGATTCTTTTTATTTATATGACAAATTCTAACATGACCTACTGACTTTTCAATCCTCCCCTGATAGCAAGAGTTTGGACAAGTTTATCATCTTAGACTTAAACCACATGATCCTTTACACATTAAACAAGGAACATATCAGTGGTTGTTTAAGAGGAAGAACGTAATTATTGCATTGGAATTTAGCAGAAATATTCTATTATTTCAACATTGAACAAAATGTCACATTTGAAATACAAATAACTTGTATCCACATGATGTTGTGAAACAATTTTCTGGCCCAGATCTACCCTAGGTTTATTACAGAAAACAGAAATACCCTACTAATTCTGCTGCTTCAGTCTACATTTCCAGCAAAGTAAAAAGAAAAGCAAAACAAGAAATAGTAGCGACCCGTGTTTACTGTGCATAGGGTGATGAGGATATTTGCACTCTCAAAGGCATTGCATTCATCAGCTTTGCAACCCCTACAGAACCTTGGAAGGTATCGAAGCATGCACTTAAAATACATTACTCTCTTCTCCGAGATCTTGCTAAAACGCTACCCATGCCAATCACTGCCATGTGGTATCCATAAATTAATGTGATCACTTCTCTATATAAACATGACCCTGCTAAACCAACATAACAGGTCGTGTCACTTTTCATGGTTGGATTTAGTTGGGTTAGACAATTCTTTTTCTCTTATGCAGACTTATTTTTTATTAAAAACATACATATTTGAAATAACACATTGCACCACATGATCTCATGGTCTGCAGCTAGGAAACAGAATGGAACTCACAAAGAAATCACACCCTGATACAAATTTCATTTATATAATATTGAGAACAGGACAGATAGAAAAATACATCAGAAGTTATAGGACACTGTGGTAAATCATATTCCAATATTGCTTTTATTCTATACAGAGAGTTGGCTGGGTCTGAAAATTAAACTGACATAAAATGGATTAATAGGAGGAAACATACACATTTATACAAGTTAATGTGATATGGGAACCCTCTTAGGAAATAAAGACCCAAAGAACTGGCCCTACATGCTATATATTAAGTTTCACAAAGAAATAACAGTGAAAATGTAACTAAACTATACAGGGAAGCGAAAGAAGATAAGAATTATTTTAACAAGGTCTGCTTATACAGAATTCTCTTGGCTTTGACTCTCTATCAAAGAATGTTTCTTTTCTCCTAAAAAAGAGAGGGCATCTTTCACATGAGTGTTTCAATCTGTTTTTATAATTCTGTTTTTCAATGTCTTTAGCTCAAAATAATCCTATGCCAAAGTGGTATATTTTGGGGTGGTGCATTCTACTTTTCATATCCTAGGGGATTCTATAAAAATAAGGAAGGCAGGGCTGTGTTCCCAACAAATCTCTCCTAGAATCCAAATGATAAAGATATTAATACTCTGACAAGATACTCACAAAATTATGTCATGTAAGTAGAGATACTGATTCACCTACATATTAACAATTTTCATCATTATCTTATATTAGGATTAGATCACCATCTACAAGCTTTTGTTATTTATAAAATAACCCTAATAGATCCCACACAGATCCGATTACTAAGTGAGTCATATATATAGAGAGAGAGAGACAGAGAGACAGACAGAGGCAGAGACAGAGACAGAGAAACAGAGAGTGAAACAGACAGTAGAGAGAAAGGAAGAGAGGGAATCATATACATATATCTGGGCCGAGTCACATACATATATGAGTCATCTATACATCTAAATATTTTTTTTCTTAGATTTTTATTTATTTATTTCAGAGAGAGAGAAAGAGAGTACAAGCTGGAGAGACAGCCAGAGGGAGAGAGGGAGAAGCAGACTCCCCGCTGAGCAGGGAACCTGATATGGGGCTTGATCCTAGGACCCTGAGATCACAACCTGAGCCAAAGGCAGACATCTAACCAACTGAGCCACCCAGGTGCCCCTATATATCATATATGTCTAAATCTATATCTATATCTAAATCTGTATCTGTATCTATATCTATCTGTATCTATCTATATCCCCACCAATCCTCACACACAATCCACACACAGAGAGACACACAAATGTGTATACATACACATACATATAATACACACGTATATGCTCTTTGCTTCCTCTGTATTCTCACTGTTGGATCCGGCTTTCAGTGTCTTTTGCTCTTTGGATCAACAGGCTTCTAGATGATAGTTGGCCTCAAGACCTTGTCTAGTTAATCTGTCCTCTATATGTTTATTAAAGTTAGCTTCCTAGAGGGCAGTATTTATAAAGATATGTTCTTTAAGTTTTTTTAAATCTGATTATAGTTGACACATAATGTTACATTAGTGTTAGATGTACAGTATCGTGATTCAAATTCTTTATGCTTTATGCTATGCTCACCAAAAGTGTAGCTACCATCTGCCACCATTCGACGGTGTTACAGTATCATTGACTATATTCCCTATGCTGTGCCTTTGATTCCCATGACTTATTTATTCCATAACTGGAAGCCTGTACCTCCCACTGCTCTTCGACCATTTTGCCCATCCACCATCCGCTTCCCTCTGGCAACCATCAATTTGTTCTCTGTATTTATATATCTGACTCTGCTTTTTGTTTGTTTATTCATGTGCTTGTTTGTTTAGATTCTATATGGGAGATATATTTTAATGATTCTTCTTTGGCTAGAAGATAAATATTCAAGTCCCTAACAGATACAGCACACAAAAGTCCTTGTAACTATCCTCCACACCTCCTGTTCCCTGCCTCCATCCATATGCACTTTTCTCCAACTGCAGCAAACTGATTACTATTCCCCATGTATACCCAGTTCTTTTGGGTCTGGAAGGTTTAACAGAAATTATACATTTCCTCTGGAAAGATTTGCTCATGGAAACTCTCATCAGGTATTACTCTCACAGCTTAAATATCATGTCCTCTGATATATATATATATATATATATATACACACACACACACACACACACACATACACACACATATACATATACACATATATGTATCTATATATATATATATTTATGAAATTTTCTGGGGCTTCTTTTCCAGACCTCAGTCATATTAAGTTTCTGCCATAAGAACTAATACATTTTTTCAGTTTTATAGCATGTTTCATATTATATTGTGACCAAGTGTGCACTTGAGACTTCTGTCAAAAAGATGGCTTTGTGGAAAAAATAGTTAATTGTCCAAAACCATAGCTGCATTGGCTATTTGTTTCTGGTCTGGATGCACAATATCTATTGTAAACAAAATAAAAATACCATTCTTTATTCACAGTTGCATCTATTTGTTCTAACACTGAGAAGAGCAATTGTATCTTCTCTTTCAAATTTTGAATGCTTTCAGTCTTCAGTGACTTCACTAGCAAGAATTTGATAAAAGATCAAATTGAAAATGAAGCTTCACAAAGAACTCAGTCTTGAAAATTTTTCTAAGTCCTTAATAAGATTCTTAAAGTCATTCAAAATGATCCTCAGGTCATATAAAAATATTGTCAGGTTTTACCACTGAATCTCTTGGGCAGGGGCTGTTGGCTATTCTCTATTATACAGTACTTGTTGCTACAAGGGAACCCTGTGTGTATCTAACAAGCATTATTTCAAGGTAATGAATATATAAAAGAAACACTATGGCAGGCAAGATATATAATCTTACCATGTGCTCATCTTAAATCAGAGTTTTTTGAACAGCACAATGAAACTGTTACTTGATTGCAATACTGATAAAAACACAATGAAGCATGTTTTAGGTGTCCATGTTCAAATTAAATAAATAAAGTTCAATAAACTTTTTCTACAATTTATTATTTTAAAAGTCCGGTTGTTATAATAATAATTCCTTAACGACTATGATGCCTTTTAGGTCCTTGCTGCCCAGAGTCTGGTCTATGGTTTGGTGAGCTTTCCCAACACCACCTGAGAGTTCATTAGAACTGTAGAGTTTCATATCTTACCTTAGACCTACTGAGTAAGAATCTGGATTTTTGATGTAATCTTCTGTTGATACAAACACACATTTGCGGTTTGAGAGGCACTGATGTAAACTGATGTAAACCGAGAATAATTTTCTGGATTCTATTAGTTTGAAACTACCTAAGACCATGGGGCTTAAAATGTAATACTAAATATTAAATTATTCAATCATAACACACTAAGAGAAAGAGTGTTTATTGCCTGCTGCTGTAACATTTTTGACCACCAAATCATAATTACCTTAATAGCCTCTTCTTAAGAGTCAAGTAATTTTATCTGTAGCTTTCTTTGGATCACATTTCCTACTTTGCATTTTAGTTATCTATGTGCAAGCCTTATTAGGTAAACAGTACTTTGAAGTACTTAACTATAGAGATTTATTTTAGACTTTATAGGACCTGAAAACAGTAGACTCTCCAACATTCAGAATTTATAATTAATATTGTAGAGTCCTGATTTATTGGAAAGATAAATATTAGCTTATTTGTTATTTTGGGATATGATTCTATATCACTTTTAATATCATTTGTTAAGTTATGTATAGTGTATTAAGTGCTCATAAATACTTGCTAAATATATATTAATATCACAGTTTTAGTAATTCCATTTGTACTTGTAATAAATATATATTTATTTATCTACTTTATGCCAAGTTATACTCAATGTGCTTGGGAAATGACTGAACAAGACAGCCCAAAGCTCCTTTTTATGGAGCTTACATTTTATTTTATTTTTTAAAAGATTTTATTTAAACCTTTAAAAAGATTTAAAGATTTAAAGATTAAGAGAGTGAGAGAGTGAGCACAAGGGAGGGGAGCAGCAGAGGGAGAGGGAGAAGCAGGCTCCCCACTGAGCAGAGAGCCCTACGTGGGGCTCCATCCCAGGACCCCAGGTTTAGGATATGAGCTGAAGGCAGACACTTAACCTAGGCACTCTCAGGAGCTTAGATTTTACAGGGGAAAACAGAAAAACAAAAACTACATATAGTAAATCATATGGTAGTATTTGCTCTGGAGAAAAATAAAACAGCAAGGGTGATAGGGGATGCAGAGAAAATGGGAAAAGGTAGGGGCTAAATGTTGCTCCTTCAAACTTTACAGGAACTATAATCTAGGTTTGAAGATTAACCTTAGATTCTTGAGATTTTTAGGGAGATTGATCTAAATGGGGATAAAGGACGTAAAGTGATTAGTCTTGATGGTCAGAGTGCAGATCATAACAAACATGAGTTTTGGAGGATTGGCAAAGAGAATAAAATCTTTGCAAGATGACAGAGTTCTGTGAAAAGGGAGAGATCCAAATAACACCAAAGAAATAGAAACAATCATCAGAAATTATTACCAACAGTTATATGCCAATAAGCTAAGCAACCTAGATGAAATGGATGCATTCCTGGAAAACTATAAACTCCCAAAATTGAACCAGGAAGAAATTGACAACCTGAATAGACCAATATCGAATAATGAGATTGAAGCAGTGATCAAAAACCTCCCAAAAAACAGAGCCCAGGACCTGATGGATTCCCTGGGGAATTCTACCAAACTTTCAAAGAAGAAATAACACCAATTCTCCTGAAGCTGTTTCAAAAAAATTGAAGCAGAAGGAAAACTTCCAGACTCTTTTTATGAAGCCAACCTTACCCTGATCCCCAAACCAGGCAAAGATCCTACCAAAAAGGAGAATTTCAGACCAATATCACTGATGAATATGGATGCTAAGATTCTCAACGGGATCTTAGCAAACAGGATCCAGCAGCACATTAAAAAGATTATCCACCATGACCAGGTGGGATTCATCCCTGGGTTGCAAGGTTGGTTCAACATTCGCAAATCAATCAATGTGATAGAACAAATCAATAAGAGAAGAGAGAAGAACCACATGGTCCTCTCAATTGATGCAGAAGAAGTATTTGACAAAATCCAGCATCTGTTCCCGATTAAAACGCTTCAAAGTATAGGGATAGAGGGAACATTCCTGAACTTCATAAAATCTATCTATGAAAGACCCACAGCAAATATCATCCTCAATGGGAAAAAGCTTGCAGCCTTCCCGTTGAGATCAGGAATATGACAAGGGTGCCCACTCTCACCACTTTTGTTCAACATAGTATTAGAAGTCCTAGCAATGGCAATCAGACAAAAAAGAGAAATAAAAGGTATCCAAATTGGCAAGGAAGAAGTCAAACTCTCTCTCTTCGCAGATGACATGATTCTTTATATGGAAAACCCCAAAGACTCCACCCCCAAACTACTAGAACTCATACAGCAATTCAGTAATGTGGCAGGATACAAAGTCAATGTACAGAAATCAGTGGCTTTCTTATACAGTAACAATAAAAATACAGAAAGGGAAATTAGAGAATCGATTCCATTTACTATAGCACCAAGAACCATAAGATACCTGGGAATAAAACTAACCAAAGAAGTAAAGGACCTGTACTCGAGGAACTACAGAACACTCATGAAAGAAATTGAAGAAGACACAAAAAGATGGAAGACCATTCCATGCTCTTGGATTGGAAGAATAAACATTGTTAAAATGTCTATACTGCCTAGAGTAATCTATACTTTTAATGCCATTCCGATCAAAATTCCACCGGTATTTTTCAAAGAGCTGGAGCAAATAATCCTAAAATTTGTATGGAATCAGAAGAAACCCCGAATTGCTAAGGAAATGTTGAAAACCAAAAACAAAACTGGCGGCATCACATTACCTGATTTCAAGCTTTACTACAAAGCTGTGATCACCAAGACAGCATGGTACTGGCATAAAAACAGACATATAGACCAGTCGAACAGGGTGGAGAGCCCAGATATGGACCCTCAACTCTGTGGTCAAATAATATTTGACAAAACAGGAAAAAATATACAATGGAAAAAAGACAGTCTCTTCAATAAATGGTGCTGGGAAAACTGGACAGATATATGTAGAAGAATGAAACTCTACCATTCTCTTACACCATACACAAAGATAAAGTCGAAATGGATAAAAGACCTCAATGTGAGGCAGGAATCCATCAGAATCCTAGAGGAGAATATAGGCAGTAACCTCTTCGATATCAGCCACAGCAACTTCTTTCAAGATATGTCTCCAAAGGCCAAGGAAACAAAAGCAAAAATGAACTTTTCGGACTTCATCAAGATCAAAAGCCTCTGCACAGCAAAGGAAACAATCAACAAACAAAAAGGCAACCCACGGAATGGGAGAAGATATTTGCAAATGACAGTACAGACGAAAGGTTGATATCCAGGATCTATAAAGAACTCCTCAAACTCAACACACACAAAACAGATAATCATATCAAAAAATGGGCAGAAGATATGAACATACACTTCTCCAATGAGGACATACAAATGGCTATCAGACACATGAAAAAATGCTCATCATCACTAGCCATCAGGGAGATTCAAATTAAAACTACATTGAGATATCACCTTACACCAGTTAGAATGGCCAAAATTAGCAAGACAGGAAACAACGTGTGTTGGAGAGGTTGTGGAGAAAGGGGAACCCTCTTACACTGTTGGTGGGAATGCAAGTTGGTGCAGCCACTTTGGAGAACAGTGTGGAGATTCCTCAAGAAATTAAAAATAGAGCTTCTCTATTTTTAATAGAGCAATAGCAATTGCACTGCTGGGTATTTACCCCAAAGATACAGATGTAGTGAAAAGAAGAGCCATCTATACCCCAATGTTTATAGCAGCAATGGCCACAGTCGCCAAACTGTGGAAAGAACCAAGATGCCCTGCAACGGATGAATGGATAAGGAAGATGTGGTACATGTACACGATGGAGTATTATGCCTCCATCAGAAAGGATGAATACCCAACTTTTGTAGCAACATGGATGGGACTGGAAGAGATGATGCTGAGTGAAATAAGTCAAGCAGAGAGAGTCAAGTATCATATGTTTCACTTATTTGTGGAGCATAACAAAGAACATGGAGGACATGGGGAGATGGAGAGGAGAAGGGAGTTGTGGGAAATTGGAAGGGGAGATGAACCATGAGAGACTATGGACCCTGAAAAACAACCTGAGGGTTTTGAAGGGGTGGGGGGTGGGAGGTTGGGGAACCAGGTGGAGGGTAATAGAGAGGGCACGTATTGCATGGAGCACTGGGTGTGGTGCAAAAACAATGCTGAAAATAAATAAATTAATTTTTTAAAAAAAGATAACAGTGTTCTGGCACTCTGTTTTTCCATTTGGTAATGGTGTTAGGGAGGCTTGGGGATAGGCTAGGTTGTCTGGAGCACATAGATTTCTTGAGTTCCAACTTGAATTATATTTCTAAAAACATCGTCTTTTCCATATCTCATTTGAACCTCACTTTGAAACATGAATCAGGTATCATTATCCTTAATTTGAATTGAAGAAACCGAAGACAAGAGTTTTATTAACTTAACCGTAGTTGCTGACATGTGTTTGCTAACACCAAGGCAAGGTTCAGACTACACTATCTACACTGAAATAAAATCCCTTACCCACCTAGAATGTGGTCCCAAACCTACCACTAATTCATATTAATAAAGCATAAAAAATGTAAGAAATCCTTTCTGCTGCCGTAGTCCATGAGCCAGCATCTTTCCAGGACTGCCAGGTTTTTCAAGTCCACTGGTTTTTCAAGTCCACTGGTTAGAAAACCATAATTATTCACCATCCAAACTCTGAGAAACTTTTCTGGGTTTTTGAAACCAAAATCCATTTTATTAGTCAGAAATATAAAACAAAGAAGCAATGATGAATTACAACAGAAATCCATTGTCAGAAGGGAACTTCAAGTTATCTGGAGTGTACAAAATGGCATATCCCATATACACCCTCATGCTATAAACAAGCCATGATTTCTTCTCACTTGTTTAGCTTCCAGGCAGTCAGTCCAAGTGAGATGTTAAGCAGAAGTGACAGGAAGGCTAACAGTGTCACAAAGGAAGATCTCACCTCAACATTTCTAAATAGAGTACTCATCCCAGAGAATAGAAGCTTTGTTACATGAGGTAGAAGAAATCTTAACCTCCTTGTACCTCTGCTCATATATCAAACATTTAAAATAGCCCAAAATGATGAGAGCCACAGAAAATTCTTGAAACTGTTATACTGAATGGCAAATCTACCTCTTAAATATTCTCCAGGCAAAGTGCTTTGTCTCTACCCTCTTAACACAGCATTGTGAGGCCTTTCTCAAATATTATCTTGTTGTAATGGCTCTGATGACTCAGGAACAATGAGTAACTGCCTTGCCTACGAATAGTTTAACTGCACAAAGTAAAAGGGAATATGGGTTGTCAGTGCTGAACATTGCTGAACAGCAACTGAGTATCTGAGTTACTGATTACCCAGCTCTCACTCCTATTGAAATCACTCTTAGCTGGGAGCCATGTGTTTACTAGTCCCTTGAGACCTTCAGTATTATTCTACTAATAACATGATAAGGGCCAGGTTATATTTAAATAACAGTTTAACTCACCCTAATTATTCCCATTGTTTTCATTTATAATTTAATCTGTCATAATCATTTGTACTCCACCTTTTATGTCATTGGAAAATACTTGGGGAATCTAGAAAGGGAAAAAAAAAATCATGTTCTGTGTAAATTACATTTTATCAGATGTATAGTTATATAGCTTGAAAACAGTTAAGATTTTTGCAAGACATCTTACAAGAATGGATATAAGAAACCACTCCTTTGATTGCTGCCAGGACTTTAGAGTAAGATTAGCTATCTATCTACCATGATCATCATCATCTAGTTACGGGATTGATAAAGAAAGGAGAAGAACTAAAATTACTGAGGAAATACTGAATGCCAAGCATTTTCCCCTGCAATAACATGTTATGTATTGACTCAGGAATCCTATGTAGTGGGATTATTCTAATTTTGTGGAAGAAGTTGTTTTAGATTAGTTGCCTGACAAACACCAGAACTGCTCTCTGATTTCAAGACTCTCTGATTCAAATGGCCCTTCCTCCATACGATGATGTTGCAGGGCAAGGAATTTGAAAGAGATCTAGACTTAGGTAGGGAAGTAATTTTATTTTTCAGTTGGCAGTCCCTCCAGGAAGAGGTTATCACTTCTTACCATTCTACATCAGACATTAGGAAGACAAATAGATCATAACAAAATAAGACAGACAATTTCTGGCTGTGGTCAAAATGGCATCTGAGCCAAATGAACTCATTATTGGCCCCACATACCTTTCACCTTGGTTTCTGTGTTTTTTCAAATCTTAGAGTATAAGACAGACTCTATTGTTGTGTCCTTTGCTCTACACTTTTACTTCTTCTACATGATAGTATAGTTGATACAAGGATTAATTTATTTTGCTTCAACTTTTGAAGAGCTAGATATGACTGCTGATTTATAAACTGATAGGATCATAAAACTGAAAACAGTGCCTTCAGATCTTAGATTTTCTCTATTTTTTTTTCCAAATTTATTGAGGTATTATTGATGAATAAAAATTGTGTAAATTTAGCTTGAACGACATGATTTTTAAGGTATAGAACATAATGATTTAATATATATGCATATATTATAAAATAGTTGCCACAATCAAGTTAATTAACACTGGCATCACTTCACATAATTATTTGTGTGTGTGTGTGTGGTGAGAGCACTTACCATTTACTGACTTAGCACATTTCAAATGTACAATACAGTATTGTTAACTATACTCACCATGCTGTATGTTAGATCTCCAGCACTTATTCCTCTTATAAATGAAAGTTTATACCCTTTGGTCAACATCTCCCCATTTTCTCCACCTCCAGCCCCTGACAACTTTATTCTATTAATTCTATTTATTCAACTCTAGTATCAAGATCAGTTCCACAACTTTTTCTTTTCAGAGTTAAGAATATGAATATCAGTGCTGCCTTATTGCACAAGGACAAAAATTTAAATGAGCAAATTGTGCTTGTTCATTACAGCTATTACCAATAAAATGTTGCTAAGATTAGAGTTTGGGAAATTATTTTCTTTCCTTTAAGACTGGAGTCATTGACAGATATTAGCAAGGATGCAGAGAAGGGGAAACCCTCCTACACTATTGGTGGGAATGCAAGCTGGTGCAGCCAGCTTGGAAAACAGTACAGAGTTTCCTCAAAAAGTTGAAAATAGAGCTACCCTAAGACCCAAAAATCGCACTACTGAGTATTTACCCTAAAGATACAAAAGCAGTGATCTGAAGGGGCATGTGCACCCAAATGTTTATAGAAGCAATGTCCAAAATAGCCAAACTATGGAAAGAACCTAGATATCCATCAACAGATGAATGGATAAAGAGGATGTGATATATATACACAATGGAATACTATGCAGCCATCAAAAGAAACAAAATCTTGCCATTTGCAATGATATGGATGGAACTAGAGGGTATTATGCTGAGCAAAATAAGTCAGAGAAAGACAATTATCATGTGATCTCTTTGATATGAGGAATTTGAGAGGCAGGGCAGGAGGTTGTGGGGGTTAGGGAAGGTAAAAATGAAACAAGATGGGATTGGAAGGGAGAAAAACCATGAGAGACTCTTAATCTCACAAAACAAACAGGGTTGCTGGGGGTGGGGGAGTAGTGTTAAGTTGGTTGGGTTATGGACATTGGGAGGGTATGTGCTATGGTGAGTGCTGTGAAATGTCAAAGCCTGATGATTCACAGACCTGTACCCCTGAGGTAAATAATACATTATATGTTAATTAAAAAAAAAATTGAAGTCATTGAGAAAGGATGTGAGTACAATCTGGCCATGAATACATTTTATTAAAAGGTTGGTTAAGATAGCCACAAATTAAATTATATGTTATAAGATTTAGAAAGTGAAAGAGACATTAAAGATTATATAACCCATCATTTATTTAAAAGGAAAAGGAGACCCAAGCCACTTGTGAGATTCACCCTACATTATGTTTATATAAGAGGTGACATCTTGCACCCCTGGGTGGCTCAGTTGGTTAAACGACTGCCTCCAGCTCAGGTCATGATCCTGGAGTCCTGGGATCAAGCCCCACATCAGGCTCTGTGCTCAGAAGGAGATCTGTTTTTCCCTCTGAGCTTCCTGCTCTCGTGCTTGCTCGCTTGCTCTCTCATTCTCTCTCTCTCTCTCAAAAACAGAAATAAAACCTTAAAGAAAAAAGAAAACAAAAAAGAGGTGACATCTGGCCCAGAGCTTCTGAATTCCATTCCGACATCTCTTAAAACACTGGTTTTCTTCCCTCTCTCCTGACCCCATTTTCTTGATTCACAAATATAACAAAAAAGCAAATTTTAATTTTGTTTTTACTTCCTACCATTATAGATCTAAAAATAGTTTGAGGTGGCGAAGTGACTTACATTCAAGGCTCAAAATGCCTTGATTTTCAATGAATTGTGAAGACGTCCTGCAGTCAGACACCTGCAGGCAATCAACCACACACTTTACCTGCTGTACTTCACCACGGCATTTCCTGGCATGCATATAAGTGTAGCAGTCATCCATTGTGGTGGGCATCAAAGAACACCTCAGTGGGAGGAGTGACTCAGGAAAGGTTGGGCCACCCTTGGCTCACAACCTTGTCATGTCAGAAATAAGGTGTTTTCATCAGGATCCAAAAACTGATGCTCGCTCATTTTCCTGATCTTTGCCAACTGATGCAGATCATCACTACCAAGCTGGAACAAGAAGGTTAAACCCTAAATTCTTTAATTCAGCCTTGACACAAAGCCTGATTTGTCCAGCACTGAAACATTGCCTCATGTAACCTTTGTATCAGAGGAGGCTTTTGGAAATGTATTTACCTTCTGAATCCATTAGATTATCTTCTAGCCTTAGATAGCCTTAGATAGAAAAAAAATACATTTCTGAAATTTTAGCTAGATATACCAAATGCAGTGATTCTGAAACACAGTGACTTTTTTTCTTCCATGGTGCCAAATTTTTTTCTATTTTTTATCATACAGTACTGACATATCAGGTTTTAAAGGATAATACAATTTTTAAAATATAATTTTCCCATAATTGGAACTAGTATAATTTTAAATTTCTCCTTTTAATATAAAAATATTACATAAGAAAAGAATATATGTTCAGTGCAGGAAATAAATGTAAAAATGCACAAAAGGAAGAAATCATGTAGACCTACATCTCACACTTAATGACTATATATTTGTATATATTTGCGTGTGAATATGAGCATCTCTTTTAAAAACAGTGTAAGCATCATTACAAAACCTGCCTTTCTTCATCTAGAACTTTATACTGATTATTTTCCCACATTTAAAGCTATACTTTTATGACATCTTAAAGAGTGCTTTGTATTGTCTTCTATCAAGGGTGGGAGGTTGGGGAACAGGTGGTGGGTAATGGGGAGGGCACGTTTTGCATGGAGCACTGGGTGTTGTGCAAAAAGAATGAATACTGTTATGCTGAAAAAATAAATAAAATGGGAAAAAAAAGTTACATAATTAAAACATTTCTGAATAAATAGAGATATACTTGAAAAAAAAAATAAAGTGCAGTGATTTATTTTAGTAAGTCCCTGTTGTTGAACATTTAGATTGTTTTTGATTTTTCTATTATAAATAATGCTTATTGAATATTACGTTTATCTTTATACAGCTCAGAATGAATTACCCTGTGGTAAGTCAAAGGGTATACCCACTTTTATCTTCAACAATTTTATATCACCTTCTGCTTCTACTGTCCAGGGGCTCTTGTTTATTTGTTTATTTAAATAATGCTTAGTGGATGCCAGCTCTATGCTAAGTACATTTTCAGTGGTAGGGAAAAACAAGTGAGGAAAATAGACATAGTCACAGGCCTGTAGATGAAAACACAGTCTAATAGAGAAGATAAGTAATTAATCAAATAATTAATCCTAATATATACCATGAAAGCAGAGTAAGGTTGTATGGGAACATTTAGTGAAGAGACTTTACTTTGAGACTTTGTTAGAGAAAAGATATGTTTCCCTGATGAACTGACAATCAGGCAAACATCTGAAGGATGGATAAGGATGGATTCCTTAGTTTTAGGTGAGAAAAGGCTACAGAAGAAAGAATTCCAGGGACAAGGAAGCATTCATACTTTTCCCAAGACTTAAGATAGTTTACATCAGAAAAAGTGACAATATTGTTAACTATAAAATTAACATTTCCCACTACTCAGAGAATTGGAGGAATGGGAAAAAAATTAAGACAGTTATAAAGAAGAAAAAAGCTGCCTTTTCTTTGTATTATGTGTATATATTAATCCCCCTACAATGCATGCAACATTTTTCTTTTTTGTATTATTTGGTTATTGATGCAATTTAGTCATTTCTAAGTTATCTGGGAAAGTTCTGTGCCTGTTATGTTATTAATACTAATTTTAAAATAATTCTTATATTAATAGGAGTTAGTTATGTAAATACATTGACCTTTTGTCATATTTTAAAGTATTTTCTTTCTAGATTTTGAGGGAAGATTATACTATTATTGATATACATAAATTTTATTTCATGCAGTTATACTTTATGACGTACTTAACCTTTCCCTACTCAGATTACAAAAACGCTCTAACCCCTTCTTGAATTTACTGTTAGAAGTACTTTTTTTGGCTTGCTAAAAGGAATTTATACTTCCCAAGAGGGGATTTACTCTTTAGACATACATACTTAGGCATTATCATATGCCCTTAAATTATGTATGTCTAACCCTTTATAGTCATCTATAATATCTAGCAAAGAATAATCATACATGTGGAAAATGGCTTTAAAACTAATACCACTCTGTAAATCCATACACATAACCTGTGGTTGCTGTTTATATCATGCGTTGGCGCTTCCTTCCATGTAGCCATCCACACTTGACAGCGGATTTGCGTAAACAGTCAATTGTAAAGAAATTGGAAAGAAATAACCTCCCTGCCAAGGATCTTGGGTTCAGTCTCAAGTCTACCATCAACATTGTGAAATTTTGGGTGTGAGTTTGACAACTGAGTCCCTAATTAAAGAAAAATTAATACCATGCCTCACCTATTTCAAGTATTGTATTAGCTAATTAATTTAATGGGTGTTTGTCATTTACTATAGCATTTACTATGCTAGTCTCATGGAATGTGCATACATTAAAATAAAATCATATACTTGAAAAACATGGTTAAGGCTTTAAAATAATCATTTGCATTGAAGTTTGATGAGATCTATATAAGAGATATAATCCAGAAGCTGAGAGAACATACATGAGTAGTACCTAGATCAGACAGTAAGAGGTAATGGAAAGCTTTCCAGATGAGCTGATGCCTTGGCTGAATACTCGAAAGGCTAGAGAGAGTCTCTTGAAGAGTAAAGAGCTAAGGTATCTCTAGCCAACATCCTGTTGTAAGAAATAACAAACTGTTTTAAAATTGCAAATAAATTCCTTGTGTAAAAAGGAAGTACACAGTGTGTAAAGAGGCTAAAGAACTTTGGAGGGTTTTATATGACAGGTTAGATAGTTTGGACTCCAAATACTACAAAGAGATACAAAGAGTATTAGCTGCCAAGTCACATGATCAGGACAGAGTAGAGCCATTTTTAAATACATGACTATGAGATATTAATGTCTTAGTCACCAAATTTTGAAATGTTGAAAAACATGCAAGAAAATAAAAGACTGACTCTAGAAAAATAAGAAATCCACAAGATAGATTGCAATGTTTTAATAATTAGATATAAACAGAAGGCTTTTGAAATTGTTGTGCAAATCATAAAGTACTTATGGAAAAAATAAACAATCAAGAATATTCAGGAGAACTCTGAAAAATGTCACAATAATTTTAAAAATATGGTACAGATGCATGAATATATGTATAGACCAAAGGAATAGGAGAGCATGACTAGGAATAAATAATCCAAGTGCAATGGAAATTTTGTATATAAGAAAGGAAGTATCTAAAATTAGTGGTGTTATGGACTTGTGAATAAATGATTTGGAGTCAGCTGGGTAGAAAATTTAGATTCCTATCTCAAGACATATATAAACTCCAAATAAATAATGATGTACATGTAAAAATAAAACCATGTGTGTGCTTGAGGAAAATGAGTGAAATTTGCAGTAAAGATGTTCTAATTATGATCCCAAATTTAAAACTATACTAATAATCAATTATAAACTGAAAAATCAACCCTAAAAACACATTTGCGTGACAAAGATTATCACTGCAGTAAAAATAAGAATAAAAAATTTGAAAAATGTTTATGTCAATAAAAATTTGTATGTATAGAGATCCTGAGAACAGTAAGAAAAAGACCAGTAGCTCATTCAATAACTGAACACAGTATAGACCTAGTTCAGAGAAAACAAGATAAACATGGTCCTGCAGCAGATAAAAAGATGTCTAACTCAATACCAAATAAGAGAAATGCAAAAATCCAAAATGTTTGACCACATAGTCTGTTGATAGGACAATGGAAGAAAGGTGCTCTCATTAACTGCTTTCAAGAATGTGAAGATGAGCTTGCATTCCCACCAACAGTGCAAGAGGGTTCCCCTTTCTCTGCATCCTGTCCAACATCTGTCATTTCCTAACTTCTTAATTTTAGCCATTCTGACTGATGGGAGATGGTATCTCATTGTGTTTTTTTTTTGTTTTTTTTTTTCCCATTTTATTTATTTTTTCAGCGTAACAGTATTCATTCTTTTTGCACAACACCCAGTGCTCCATGCAAAACGTGCCCTCCCCATTACCCACCACCTGTTCCCCCAACCTTCCACCCCTGACCCTTCAAAACCCTCAGGTTGCCCCAACCTCCCACCCCTGACCCTTCAAAACCCTCAGGTTGTTTTTCAGAGTCCATAGTCTCTTATGGTTCGCCTCCCCTCCCCAATGTCCATAGCCCGCTCCCCCTCTCCCAATCCCACCTCCTCCCAGCAATCCCCAGTTTGTTTTGTGAGATTAAGAGTCATTTATGGTTTGTCTCCCTCCCAATCCCATCTTGTTTCATTTATTCTTCTCCTATCCCCCTACCCCCCCATGTTGCTTCTCCATGTCCTCATATCAGGGAGATCATATGATAGTTGTCTTTCTCCGATTGACTTATTTCACTAAGCATGATATGCTCTAGTTCCATCCACGTCGTCGCAAATGGCAAGATTTCATTTCTTTTGATGGCTGCATAGTATTCCATTGTGTATATATACCACGTCTTCTTTATCTATTCATCTGTTGATGGACATCTAGGTTCTTTCCATAGTTTGGCTATTGTAGACATTGCTGCTATAAACATTCGGGTACACGTGCCCCTTCGGATCACTATGTTTGTATCTTTAGGGTAAATACCCAGTAGTGCAATTGCTGGGTCATAGGGTAGTTCTATTTTCAACATTTTGAGGAACCTCCATGCTGTTTTCCAGAGTGGTTGCACCAGCTTGCATTCCCACCAACAGTGGAGGAGGGTTCCCCTTTCTCCATATCCTCGCCAGCATCTGTCATTTCCTGACTTGTTAATTTTAGCCATTCTGACTGGTGTGAGGTGATATCTCATTGTGGTTTTGATTTGTATTTCCCTGATGCCGAGTGACGTGGAGCACTTTTTCATGTGTCTGTTGGCCATCTGGATGTCTTCTTTGCAGAAATGTCTGTTCATGTCCTCTGCCCATTTCTTGATTGGATTGTTTGTTCTTTGGGTGTTGAGTTTGCTAAGTTCCTCCGGACTTCAAGCTCTATTACAAAGCTGTCATCATCAAGACAGCATGGTACTGGCACAAAAACAGACACATAGATCACTGGAACAGAATAGAGAGACCAGAAATAGACCCTCAACTCTATGGTCAACTAATCTTCGACAAAGCAGGAAAGAATGTCCAATGGAAAAAAGACAGCCTCTTCAATAAATGGTGCTGGGAAAATTGGACAGCCACATGCAGAAAAATGAAATTGGACCACTTCCTTACACCACACACGAAAATAGACTCCAAATGGATGAAGGACCGCAATGTGAGAAAGGAATCCATCAAAATCCTTGAGGAGAACGCAGGCAGCAACCTCTTCGACCTCAGCCGTAGCAACATCTTCCTAGGAACAACGGCAAAGGCAAGGGAAGCAAGGGCAAAAATGAACTATTGGGATTTCATCAAGATCAAAAGCTTTTGCACAGCAAAGGAAACAGTTAACAAAACCAAAGGACAACTGACAGAATGGGAGAAGATATTTGCAAACGACATATCAGATAAAGGGCTAGTATCTCATTGTGGTTTTGATTTGTATTCCCCTGATGCCAAGAGATATTGAGAATTCTTTCATGTGTCTGTTGATCATTTGAATGTCTTCTTTGGATAAATGTCTGTTCACGTCTTCTGCCCATTTCTTGACTGGATTTTTTCTTTTTTGGGGGTTGAGTTTCATAAGTTCTTGTAGATTTTGGATACTAGTCCTTTATCTATATATCATTTGCTACTATCTTCCTACCATTTTGTAGGTGGCCTTTTAGTTTAGTTGACTCTTTCCTTTTCTGTGCACAAGCTTTTTACCTTGATGAAGTCCCAATAGTTCATTTTTACTTTTGCTTTCCTTGCCTTTGGAGATCTGTCTCCAAAGAAGTTACTGCAGCTGAGTTCGAAGGGATTGCTACTTATGTTCTCCTCTAGGATTTTGATAGATTCCTGTCTCACATTTAGGTCTTTCATCCATTTTGAGTTTATTCTTGTGTATGGTGTAAAAAAAAAAAAAAGGTCCAGTTTCATTCTTCTATATGTGGCTGTCCAGTTTTCCCAGAACCACTCATTGAAGAGACTGTCATTTTTCCATTGGATATTCCTTCCTGCTTTGTTGAAGATTAGTTGACCATAGAGTTGAGAGTCCATTTTTGGGTTCTCAATTCTATTCCATTCATTCACATGTCTGTTTTTGTGCCAGTACCGTACTGTCTTGATGATTATAACTTTGTAATATAGCTTGAAATCTGGCACTGTGATGCAACCAGTTTTGGTTTTCTTTTTGAACATTCCTCTGGCTATTTGGGGTCTTTTATAGTTCCATACAAATTTTAGGATTACTTGTTCCAGCTTTGTGAAAAATGTTGATGATATTTTTATAGGGATTGCATTGAATGTGTAGATTGCTCTGGGTAGCATAGACATTTTAACAATATTTATTTGACCAATCAATGAGCATGGAATGTTTTCCCATTTCTTTGTGCCTTTATCAATTTCTTTCATAAGTGTTCTCTGGTTTGGGAGTACAGATCCTTTACCTCTTTGGTTAGGTTTATTCCTATGTTATGGTTTTTGGTATATTGTAAATGGGATGAATTCCTTACTTTCTCTTTCTTCTTCTTCACTGTTAGTATATAGGAATGCACCTGATTTCGGTGCATTGATTTTATATCCTGTGACTTTGCTGAATTCCTGTATGAGTTCTAGCAATTCCTCGGTGGCATCTTTTGGGTCTTCCACATAGAGTATCATGTCATCTGCAAAGAGTGAGAATTTGACTTCTTTTTTGTGGATTTAGATGCCTTTTATTTCTTTTTGTTTCTGATTGCTGAAGCTAGGACTTCCAGTACTATGTTAAACAACAGTGGTACAGGGGCCCCTGGGTGGCTCAGTGGGTTAAGCCTCTACTTTCAGCTCAGGTCATGATCCCAGGGTCCTGGGATCGAGCCCCGCCTTGGGCTCTCTGCTCAGTGTGGAGCCTGCCTCCCTCTCTCTCTCTGTCTGCTGCTCTGCCTACTTGTGATCTCTGTCTGTCAAACAAATAAGTAAAATCTTCAAAAAAAGCAACAACAGTGGTGGGAAAGAGAGAGAGAGGGACATCCCTGTTGTGTTCCTGACCTTAGGGAAAAAGCTCTATTTTTCACCATTAAGAATGATATTTGCTATGGGCTTTCCTATGTGGCTTTTATGATATTGAGGTATGTTCCCTGTATGCCTACACTGTGAAGTTTTTTAATCAAGAAAGGATGGTGTATTTTGTCAAATGCTTTTTTCCCCCCCACATCTATTGAATCATGTGGTTCTTGTCCTTTCTTTTATTAATATGATGTATCATGTTGATTGATTTGTAGATGTTGAGCCACACTTGCACCCCAGGAATAAATCCCACTGGTCGTGGTGAATAATCCTTTTAATGTACTGTTGTATCCTGTTGGCTAGTGTCTTGGTGAGAATGTTTGCATTCATGTTCATCAGTGATACTGATCTGTAATTCCTCTTTTTGATGGGGTCTTTGGTTTGGGGGTCAAGGTAATGCTGGCCTCATAGAACGAGTTTGGAATTTTTCTTTCTGTTTCTATTTTTTTTTTTTTGAAACATATTCAGAAGAATAGGTATTCTTTAAATGTTTGGCAGCATTCCCCTGGGAAGCCATCTGGCCATGGACTCTTGTGTGTTGGGAGATTTTTGATTACTGCTTCAATTTCTTTACTGGTTATAGGTCTGTTCAAGTTCTCTATTTCTTCCTGTTACAGTTTTGATAGTTTATAAGTTTCCAGGAATGCATCCACTTCTTCCAGATTGCCTAACTTGTTGGCATATAATTGCTCATAATATATTCTTAAAATTGCATTTTCTTGGTGTTGGTTGTGATCTCTCCTTTTTCATTCATGGTTTTATTAATTTGGGTCCTTTCTTTTTTCTTTTGGATAAGCCTTGCTAAGGGTTTATTGTTCTTATTAATTCTTTCAAAGAACCAGCTTCTTGTTTTGTAAATCTGTTCTACTGTTATTCTGGTTTCTATTTCATTGATTTCTGTTCTAATCTTTATAATTTCTCATGGTATGGAGATTCCTCAAGAAGTTAGAAATAGAATTACCCTAGACCCAGCAATTGCACTACTAGGTATTTACCCCAAAGATATAGATGTAGTAAAAAGAAGGGACACATGCACCCCATTATTCATAGCAGTAATGTCCACAATAGCCAAACTGTGCAAGAAGCCAAGAAGACCTTCAACAGATGAATGGACAGAGAACATGCGGTTCTTATATACAATGGAATACTACTCAGCTATCAGAAAGGATGAATACCCACAAATTGCATCAATATGGATAGAACTGGGGGATATTATTTTGAGTGAAATAAGTTAATTAGAAAAAGACAATCATCATATGGTTTCACTTATTTGTGGAATATAAGAGGACCAAAGGGAAAGGGAGGGAAAACAGAATGGGAAGTCATTAGAGAGGTAGAAAAACCATGAGAGACTCTTAACTATAGTAAATAAACAGGGTTGTTGGAGAGGATGTGGGTTGGGCGGTGGGGTAACTGGGTGATGAGCATTAAGGAGGGCATGTAATGTGATGAGCACTGGGTGTTATACACAACTGATGAACTGTTAAACTGGGTCTAATGATGTACTAAAAGTTGGCTTTTAAATTAAAAAAAAATGTGTTGTTGAAGCAACTCTGATGCAGAAAAACTTGGCAGCATCTGTTGAAATTATAAATGCACCATCCTTTGATTCTGAAGTCTCACTTTTGGGAATCTACCCTTTAGATATACCTGAACTGTACAAAATAACAAGTGTTTAAAGTTCATCATGTGGGGGTGCCTGGGTGGCTCAGTGGGTTAAAGCCTCTGCCTTCGGCTCAGGTCATGACCCACAGAGTCCTGGGATCGAGCCCCATGTGGGGCTCTCTGCTCTGCAGGGAGCCTGCTACCTTCTCTCTCTCTGCCTGCCTCTCTGCCTAGTTGTGATTTCTCTCTGTCAAATAAATAAAATATATATATATATATATATATATAAAAGTTCATCATGTGGTGTTGTTTTCTTTGCAGCAAACTAAAATCTAAGGTACAACTCCACATCAAAATATTGTGAAGCATTTTTTAAAATGAGAAAACTCTCTGTCCTGATACTCAGTGATCTTGAGAATATATTTTTATATGAAAAAAAGCACGAGGGCAGTATATTACAAAGAAGGGAAGAGAATATATATTCGTATTTCTTAAAATTTGTGAAAGGAAAGACTGGGAAAACACTCAAATTAAAAATGGGAGTAATTACATAGTGTGTCTGTGCGCTAGAACAAGACAAAGATTAGAACAAGACATCTTTTGTATACATTTTCTAGTGCTTTGATTTTTATATGAATTATTATCTAAATTTTAAAGTAATCTAAAATAAAATACAGCCTAACTAAAAATACTATGTTATATGCATATATAGTGTTTATAAAAATCTACAGATAACTGAAGTAAAAAAACAGAAAGAAGATCTGTAATTTATTTTTCTGAAGTATTTTCTATGAAGTATTTCATAGATGTTTTATGATGGAAGAAATTCAGACATTCATAACAATTATAAAATAATAGACATGCATGACTTCTATACCATCTTACTTACCTGTCTCTTGGGTATAGTTGGATTGTAAATCATAACACATATCATAACAATGATAAAAGAATAATTTTGAGAAAAGAAAAAAAAGTTTATCTCATTTATATGACTAAGTGGAGCTTCCAGAAAGTTGAATCCATTTGTATATTATTAATATTTTAGAGATGGAAGTGTCTGTAGCTATATGGATTATTAAAAATCATGTTTAATTTTTTCGTTGCTCTAGGAAGTTTATTTGGATTTATTTTTATATACTTGATGAGAATTGCAAAGCTCCATATAGAAACCAACCAAGGCTAAAATCAATAGTATCATCAGTCACTTGCTACTTCTCAGAACCAGGGTGTTCTGTTGTAGCATTCAAAGTTATGCCTGTGAGAAATGAGGCTTTAACCTTGAAAGTCAGAGCAATTGAATACTAAAATGGATTTGACTACTTTAGAAGAAGTCTTTCAAAAGCCTTCAAGATTCTTCTGGTAACAAAACTATTTATTCTTACAAAGCTTCAACTCTGAATTGAATGAGAATGACAGACTTGGACAGAAATCATCAGGAAAATGTACAATCAAAGCTGCCAAGCCATGAATCACATACAACCATAAAGCAACAGGCAAGAAAACAACTAAGTCTGTGGCCTTTATTGAAGGAAAGATGTTGGAAAATTAAGAGATAGAGAAACACATTCTGCCTAATATTACCTCAATTTTTTTAGTGGAGTAAAGAATGAATGTTCAAAACAAGAAAATAAAAGAGATTAAAGTCTTGAAGTTAGCAAAAGATGACAGAGGAAGGAGGGAGGAGGTGGGAACAGTAATTATTTAGTACATATTCAAATGATTCATTTAGCTTTCCAGCACAAATAGAACTAATTGTTTGTAGGAGGGGATCAAAGTTATAATCCAATGGTTTCATTGCCTTTCATTTAGTCTTCATTTTTGGTTTTTTTTTTTTTTTTTGCTCCTTTTAAATGTCTTTTTTAAAAGATGGGATAGCGATAATAAAGATGTTGGCAAAGAAAATCAGTAATTTAGAGCTTGATTTACTATCAAGTAATGGACCAGCTGAGGGATTCTACAAACAGCTGCAAGTTGCCATCTTATACATTGGTAGGGGGCTTCAATCAGCAATTAGATTTGTCAGTATCAATTCCCCAGACCTACGTTTTGTTATTTCCTTGCTTGCTTTCCAGTAAAGGATCAAAACAGCAAAATTTCTTGGAAAACCATAAACAAATTAGCAATTTCAAATAATTACTTCTAACATTTTCCTTTAATTTTTAAGCATTATTAGTCAGCTGAAAGAAGATTTTGGCATCTAGTCATTATGTGCAGCTTTAAATGAAATCAATGCCATGCTAAAGTGACAGATGGAACTTCAATCGTATACAGTGAGATAAAGCTGAGGGTTCTTGGTGCACTGAATTTCAATTTAGTGGTAATAAAAAAAATAAGAATTTGCAAAGTATTCATTTCTTTTTATGAAGATGAATAATTATGAAACTACATGGCTTATGTAAATTTTGAGAATTTAAGGCATTTCTAATTCATATTGAATATAGAGAGAATAAATTGACCTGGGTGCTGGGTAGCTTTATATACAATATTCTCTATATAAATAACATTGACCCCCACCACAGCTGTCATTCTGTCTGCACTGAGTTTTGAGCTCATGGCATGTATTAGAATTAGTCTTTGTAGATTTATTTCTGTGTTTACATGTTCATTGTTTCTTTCTCCCTGTAAACTGAGAACTGCATGATAAGAAGCATCACTTATGGTTTTTCTGGGGGGCCTTCGTTTTTTGTTTTTTGTTTTTGATTGGGGATTTAGTATAGTGTGAGTGCTCAGTAAACATTTGTTGAATTAATGATTATTAATTAGGCACTGTAATAAGACAAAAAGGTTTTATGTTCTATTTGGAATCAAGGTGTGAGATCACATAACTGAGGCTTTGGAGACAAGCTTCCCAAGTTTTGGACACTAATTTTTTTTCTTCTGTCTTCTTGACAGTTTTATGTACATTTTCTGCATTTATGGATTTTTCAGGGTAATGTATATACTTATCTAACACATGGAAAAGGATATGGTACACCAGGCCTAAGGAGTCCTTTTATAATCTTCAGTATCTTTCCCAAGCTTATTGTTTCTCTTTTTCCAAGTTATTATTGGGCAGTTAACCTCTGTCCTAAATATATGATGAGTCTCCTAAGAAAGATCATCCTGCCAATTCCATTTTTTTGATGCTGAAAATATCACTTGCCCAGGAGAAGCTATGAGCATGTATTTTCCTACTGAGAAAAGGTATTCCCTTTTTGTGTCTGATTGCAGTTTATATATAACTACTGTTTCCAAGCACTGTACAGACAATTTTCTAAAAATTGTATTTGTTACCACAACTCTATTGGCTTGGACATTATTTTCAACATTCTACAAATGAGTAAATGAAACCTCTGAGAGGTTAAATACCTTCCTGAAATTGTTCAACTGGTAAATGATGGACCTAACATTCAAAACCAGGTCATTAAACTGAACAAAGTTTATGCTCTTAACCACTACCTTAACCGCATTTATAGTTGAAACAAGCACATCATTTTTGTCTCTGAAATAGGTAAAGGTATTGGGCATAAGAGTTATATTGTAACCCAGCTTTTAATAGGTAAGAGTGATGAACTGACCCTATTTCATGAGGAATGTAGACAGCAATGGCCAAAGATGGGTTAGGGCTGTTAAAAAAGAAAAAAAAAGAAAGAAAGAAAGAAAGAAAAAAAAAGTTGGGGGGGGGAATATGACTCCTACCTTTATGTCTTTCCCATTATGTTTCTGACCTCAATGAAATTTCCACCTAGAAAAGAGTAATCTTAATTCAAATTGAGCAGAACTACATGAGCCTTGGTGTCCTTTGACCAATAATATGACATTGTGGACACAGGGAGGTAATAGCCTCATTAAGCCTAATTGCAATGAAATTTATAGACATGTTCTCCAACGAGGACCTTGGCCATCCTTCCAATTAGTTCCTAAGGCACTTTATGTTGGTTAACTACTACCTAGATGAGAAGATATTTCAGACAGGAAATAGCTGCTGAGTCTTCAGTGTAGAAATCTCCATTTGGGCCATGTGGCTATTTCTCTCTGCTGGCACGTTTCATTTGGAATTCATGTAATCAGACATTATTGAGCACTTGCTGCATACAAAGAATTGAGTTACACAGCCCAAAAATACAAAGATGAGTAAGTTATTCTAAAGTTGTTTTTAATGATTTTATAATAGAAAACATAATTTATTTCAGGATAGTAATTTGGACACTGCAGAGGGAATCACCCCCCAGTCCTAAAAAATTCCTCTACCCTACCATTCTTGCCACAGTGTCATTCTCTGAATTATAGTTAGCAATTACTTCTAAATTAATAATTACTTCTCAGTTTCCTCCACCCAAAAAATGTTTTTGCAAGTAAGTGCTGTGTGTATACATATGCATATTCATAATAAACTTATGTACATTAAACCACACTGTAATTATGTTCTGCATCTTTTTCTTTTTTAATGTAATAACAATAAATCTTGAAATACTCCAAAGCAGCGCAGACAGAATAAAATAAAATAGAATAATCCAAGGCATGGATGTGGCAAAATCACTCAATGAGTTTCTATTGACGGATATTTAAGTCTTTTATTGTAACACTGCAGTGAATATTCATACTTGTATCTTTGTGCTTTCATGCAAAAATATCTGTATGATGAAGTTTTCTTAGTGGAATTGCTGGGTCAAAGAGTATATGTGTTTTAATTCAAATAGTTATTATTAAACTGCCTACCAAATAGATTTTACCCTTTGTGCTATTTATGTGCAAGAATGGTTGACAAGCAACTATATAAATAGCTTTTTAATAATCAAAACGAAATATGTGCATCATTAAAAATATTTAATTATAAAGAAGGGTTCATAATACAAATAAGCCTTTGTTGTTGTTGTTGTTGCTTTTCTGGCATTCTTTTTTCTGTTCTAAAAAGGGATCAAATTTTAACTCTTTTATCTCTGTGTTAACTTCTGGTACTTACCTCCTTTGTTTTTGTGATTTATGGTAAGAAATATATTTGGTCTTTAACCATGTTACTTGTCCAGAGCTTCTAAAACCGTTGGAATTTCCTAAGTAAACCAAACTATAAAGATGTCTTTTGTTATGAAGCGGCTTTTGGAAAGCACCTAAGGATGAAACTAGTTGCAAGTGAAGTCAACCTTGTGCTTGAAGGGTTGGAACTTTCAATCCTAACCCCCTGCTTTGAGGGAGGGGAAAGAGTTTGGAATTTGAATTAATCACCAACAGCCAATGAATTAATCAACTCTGCTTATGTAATAAATAAAGCCTCCATAAATAAACAAAATAGGAGAGGATTCAGAGAGCTTCTGAGTTGGTGAACACATGGAGGTTCTAGGAGAATGGCATGCCCAGAGAGGTCTTGCCCTCGACATCTCTCTCTTCTGGTTGTTCCCAAGTTATGTCCTTTAATAATAAAATAGTCATCTAGTAAGTACACCGTTTCTCTGAGTTCTGTGAGTCTCTAGCAAAGTAATCAAACCCAAAGAGAGAATCATAGGCACTTCTGATCTGTAGTCATTAGGTCAGAAGTACAGGTAATAACCTGAGTTTGTGATTGGCATTCTGAGCCGGAGGGAGTCATTGGAACTTCTGGTCTAGCCAGTAGGCCAGAAGCACAGGTGACAACCTAAGCTTGTGATGGTCATCTGATGGGGGGAGGAGAGGCTGGTAGGACTAAATCCTTAACCTGTGGAATCTGATACATTCTCTGGGTAGACAGTGTCAGAATTGATTTGAATTCTCTGATAGCAGTAGAGTATCCAATTGCTTACTTGTGCTAGGAAACCTTTACTCTCTAAGAATTGGAACTGGGCCCTCCACATCTCTAAATTATGTTGTATTAATATCATTGATTAGCACATTTTAGATATTATATAATCTATTATGACAAATGGGGATTTTCATACATTCTTACTTTCTTAGTCACTCAAATGATTGCCAACTTCCTTTTCTCAACATATGTTTACTACACTTAATAACTAAAGTGGGTGACGTAGTTAAGCATCTGACTCTTGGTTTTGGCTCAGGTCATGATTTCGGGGTCATGAGACAGAGGCCTGCATCAGGCTCCCTCCATGCTGGGCATGGAGCCTGCTTAAGATTCTCTCTCTCCCTCTCCTTCTGCGCTTCTCCCCCTAAGGTCATGCATTCTCTGTTTCTCTAAAAATAAATAAATAAATAAATAACAACAACAACAACAAAAAAAAAACCCAAAAATAAAAAAATAAAAAAATAATTATACCATGTACTTCAATAACTTAATGCATATATAAACCTTATTTCCAGTTCCATCAAACATAGGCATCTTCTCTTGAATTCCCGTTTGTTAATTGAAGACACTTCTCTCTTCCTTTCTTCTAGATTTTCTACTCCATACACTGGGATCTTTATTTTACTTCCATATCATTAAGTTATATAACATATACACATACATAACATACACACAAATAAAGATATATAATGTATATATTCTGTCCTGAATCATTTTAAGCCTCCTATATTTTGTTCATGGGCTAATCTGAATGTTGAAAATTAATGAAGCTTTCATTATTGTGAATATGAACATATAGTTCGCTGTATAGCCAGAGTGTATTGACTATATTTTCTTTTGTATAAGTTTTGCTTTTTCTTCTCTTTGAATATTATATCTTATATTGTTTCTAATTTTTCCCTTCTTGCTTTACATTTTTTCAGGCCAAATATCCCAGAGAAAATATAAAAAGAGCATGTACAGGGAACAATACAAAAGAAACACTCTAGATGTCCAGGATATGAATAGAGATACATATATACATAATGTTATGAGCTCCTTTTACTCATTATTATGGCTGTGAAATGAACCTATGTTGTTACCTGTAGCTACAATTTGTTGTTTTTAGCCCTGAATTATTATTCCATTGTTTGAAAATTGAGGAATATATCCATTCCTTCATTGAACATTTAGGTTCTTTCCAGTGTTTGCCTATTATGAGAAAAGTTGTTATGAACATTCTTGTATGTGTCCTTTGGTAGTGTAGGAAGATTATAAATTACTTATATGTTTAGCCTATTTTAATAGATATGGCCAAACTGTTATGCAAAGTACTATACCAATTAATAATTCCACTGGTAATGTAATGTATAAGAATCCCAGTTGTTCCTCATACTGTGCAGGACTAGGTACTGACAGACTTTTAAATTTTAACCATTCTAGTGGACGTGAAGTGCTATAGAAGGATTTTAATTTGAACTTTCCCAATAGCTAAATATGCTGAGGATCTTTTCATATACCTGTTGGTTATTTGGGTATTTTCTTTTATGAAGTGTCTGAGTATTTTCCCATTTTATTTTTTTTTAAGATTTTATTTATTTATTTCTCAGAGAGAGAGACAGAGAAAGAGAGAGCACAAGCAGAGGGAGTGGCAGGCAGAGGGAGAAGAAGGCTCCCCACTGAGCAGAGAGCCTGATGTGGGACTCGATCCCAGAACCCTGGGATCATGTACTGAGCCAAAGGCAGCTGCTTAACAGACTGAGCCAACCAGGTGTCCCAGTATTTTCCCATTTTAAATGAGATTGTTGGTCTTTTGGTTTTTGACCTGTAAGAATTCTTTTTATATTCTAGATACAAGTCTTTTGTCAGATATATATAATATGAATATTGTGTCAGTTTACTCAGGCTGCCATAACAGAATACCTTTGATTCTTTGCCTAAATTACAAATTTTTTTCTCATAGTTCTGGAGGCTGGAAGTCCAAGATCAAAATGCTGGTAGGGTTGGTTTCTGGCAATGTTCCTTTCTTGGCTTATAAATGGCCACGTTTTCACTGTGTTTTCACAGGGCCTCCCTGTGCACACAAACTCTTAAACTATCTCTCTTTTAAGGACATGACCTATTAAATTTGGGGGCTCATTTATGATAAAGGGCCATATTTAGAAAACATAAGAGTGGCTGTGTTTGAATATACAATGTGGAAAGAAAATGGGAGTAGAGTGTGATTAAAGTATACCAGGAATCAGCAATCAAACACACAAAGAATAGAAATGTATATGATTATAATATGTTATTTTAAAAAATATTTTATTTATTCATTTCACACAGAGCAAGAAAGAGCACGAGAGAAAGAGAGAGAGAGAGAGATAGCACACAAGCACAAGCAGGGAGAGTAGCAGGCAGAGGGAGAGGGAGAAGTGGGCTTCCTGCTGAGCAGGAAGCCTGATGCAGGGCTCCATCTCAGGTCCCTGGGCTCATGACTTGAGCTGAAGGTAGATGCTTACCAACTGAGCCACCCAGGAACCCCTGATTATGATATATGTTAAACTGAGGAATGTCATAGCAGTAAACACTATGGTGGAGAAACTTAAATTATTTTTTTAAGGAAACTTTTGTGAAATGTTCAGAGTTTTTGCATATCTTAAAATATATTTACTTTACCTTCATATTTGAGTGAAAAATTTGAGTATAGTTTCACTGTTGATACTGGTTTCTCATGGTTATTTATTTATTTATTTAAGTTGAAATATAATTGATATATTCTATTAGTTTCAGGTGTACCACATAATGATTTTGCAGCTGTATACTAGTGCAGTGGTCACCCACAATAATTCTAGTTAGCATCCATCATTATACATAGTTATAGAATTTTTTTTTCTTATGATGAGAACATTCAAAGGGAGATACATGCACCCTGATGTTTATAGCAGCATTATCAACAGTAGCCAAACTATGGAGAGAGAGCCCAAATGTCAATTGACTGATGAATGGATAAAGAAGATTATCTATCTATCTATCTATCTAGATATAGATGTATGTAATATATAATGTAATATATATTATAATTAGTCCATTGACTGATAAATGGATAAAGAAGATTATATATCTATATATATATATGTAATATATATATAATTAGTCCATTGACTGATGAATGGATAAAGATGTAGTGTGTGTATACACACACACACGTACACACACACACAATGAGATATTACTCAGCCATTAAAAAGAATATAATCTTGACATTTTTAATGACATGGATGGAGCTAGATTGCATTATGCTAAGTGAAATAAGTCAGTCAGAAAAAGACAAACACCATATGATCTCACTTATATGTGGAATTTAAGAAAGAAAACAGAAGAACTTATGGGAAGGGGGGGGGGGAGAAAGAAGGAAACAGGCCATAAATGACTCTCAATGACAAGGAACAAACTAAGGGTTGATGGAGGAAGGTGGGATGGGTGATGGGCTAGGTGAGTGGTGGGCATTAAGGAGGGCACTTGTAATGAGGAGCATTGGGTGTTGTATGTAACTGATGAATCACTGAATTCTTCTCCAGAAACAGATATTGCATTGTATGTTAACTACCTAAAATTTATATAAAAAAATAATAAAAGGAAATAAAATAAAAATAAGTAAAAACCCCATAAAACTTTAAAAGGATTAATCTATTGGGTTTTAGCATCAAGTCTTTCTGGTGATATGTTCAATGTGGGACTGATTCTTTTCCTCTTGTAGATTGCATTTTTGGTTGATTTATTTCATTCATTTTGTTTAATTGTTTATTGACAGGTTTTTTTTTTAATTTTATACTCTAGAAACTTGGTTCTCAAAATGTTATGTCTAGGTATGGTCTTTTGCATTACTGTCTGGGCATATGGTGGGCATGTCAATTGTACTTTAACTCTGGAATATTATCTTGTATTATATCTCTAAAGTTTTTTATCCTGGTCTCTCTCTTATTTGGGGAACTTATATTCTTTATTTTGGACTTTAGGAACTGATGTTCTTTTTTTCTTTTTTTCAAACTGCATATCTAGGTGTCTTTTACTTTTCCTGAGAGTAACTCACACAAAGACAATGATAATATTCTCTGTTTTGTTCCATTTCATTCTATGACATGCCTTGATGATATGATCACATGTTCAATGTAATCATAATTATTAAGAGAGATAATGTATGTGATTCAAATGATATAGTCTAGGCACCAAGTAAATGTTAATTGAATTTGTGAACAAAGATATGCATACCGTATTGTAAAACTCTTCCATATTTTACATATGCATAAAATTCTATTTGTCCCTAAAGTAGTTCCAAAATAATATTTAAGTACATTCATCAAATGTCATGCATGCATATACTTATATATATATATGTATATGTATAGATATATCAATATAGATATATGAGAGTCAGACACAGAGTATGTATAATTAAATGTATATACACACATGCCACTAAAGGACAATACCAACATATAATTACATTCTCAATTAGTAATAGCTAGCCCAGTAAACTATACTATAAGCTCTAAGTCAATAACAGTCTTACCCTATATTGAAATGTTCTCTGCCAACAAGTGCTTTACCATGATAGCCTATTTGAGTATATTCCTTTTTTTTAAAGGTTTATTTATTTGAGAGAGAGGAAGAGAGAGAGCATGAGCTGGGGGAGGGACAGAGGGATATGGAGAGGCAGAGATCCCCAAGTTGACTCCACAATGAGTGCAGAGCCCAAAGTGAGGCTTGATCTCACAACCCATGAGATCATAACCTGAGCTGAAATCAAGAGCTGGTCTCTTAACCGACCAAGCCATCCAGGTGCCCCAAGGTTATTCTTAATATGTGTGTAGCTTCTTCTATTGTGAGGTCTCATTCTGCCATGTTTTCAGCGTCCTAACAAAGACCTTTGACTCATAAAAACTGAGTAAATACATAAAAAGAAACCCAAGAAGAATATTATTCTACATTTTCAAATGCAAATTTTATAGCATCTTCAGGTAGATTAAAAAAAAAAAATACAGTTTAGAAGCCAAGTGGGGAAGCCAACTTCCCCACAAGTATGTGTGGGAAGACATTTGACATTACAAAGACATCTGTAAACTTCTCAGAACCTGAAAGGAATGTCAATACTTGTGTGAATCACCCTGGAATTAACTTGGCTGCTTCCCCCAAATAATTTTTTAAGTGGAGAAGTAATTGCCAATATATGAGGTTAGAAACAGCTCCATAGGAGCCGTGCCTCTTCTGGTTCAGTTCTTTCACTACTTGTAACTTTGCTCCCTTTACAAAACAGATGTTGTGTATTGGTTTGTTACGCTTTCAGAGCAACTTGTTTATGACTCAGGTGAAGTTGTTGACGTCTAAGGATGAATTTGTTTACACTGAGGAAGCTGTATCAGGATTTGTTACCAATATCTGTTATTCCCATTAAGTACTCAGTTGCTCAACTGTTCGCAGGTGCTGCTGGGCACTTATCAGTGAGAACACCGGGAAGAGCAGCTAGGCTGTAACTGACCTTTAAACTTTAAATATCAAGAGTGTGTGAAGACTTAACAAGAGTGTTCAAGTCTGGGCAAGACTACCCTTTGCTGATCTAAATAGCTCTCCACCGACTGTGGGGCATTTGCCTCTGCCACAGCAAAGCAGCTCTGTCAGTAGTGGTGAAAATTGGGCAGTGGCTCCTTGAAGGAAGTCATCTTGCCCACCAGCACTGGCACCTGCATTTCCCTAGCAACCTGAACTTGCTCTAGCAACAAGTGACTCTTGCTCTGGCACTAGCTGCGCTTGGTTGGCAAAGCTAACTCTTCTGAGATCCAACTTGCTGAAAGGTAAGTTTCAACTAAATTCTGACTTTATCCCTTATATCCACCCTTCTCCTTAAACAACAGTTTAATTGCTTTATTACTGGTTTGGATTATGTTGTTTTTATTGGCTTATTCAGAGACATTATTGCCTTGTGAAATATTGTCATAAAGTATCATTCCTGTGGTGAACCTGTGTTAAATTATTGGCAAAGACATTCTCAGTCTCTGAGCATAATTTGTCTTGAACAAAACAGCAGGGTATGTGTGAAGGAGTCCTAATACAAAAGCCAAAACATAATTAATACGTAGGGGTCTTTATTCATGAACAATAAATTTAGGCATCTGAATTCTTGGACTTATACTAGGCAACATAAAGTTCTTTCATGATTTATATCCCCAGTGTTAATTACATAGGGATGTGCGTGTGTGTATGTATATATCATATACCTTGTTGGTCTTTTTTCTACTAGGGATGTTATTCCTTCAAGCAATTTAACAGAGAACTTCAGTATAAAAGTTGTGAGCTGAAGGATCCATATGTTAATGAGTAAAAGAGTAAACTCCAATGTGTTTAAATAGAAAGATGGTATAAAGATAAAGGGAATAAATAGAACAAAATCTGGAATAAGGGCAAAGAGACACTTGTAATAATAGAATTTAAAGTAATTCCAGAAAATATAAATTCCAATAGCAAAAAGGAAAAAAAATAGAGAAATGAGAAGTTTCCCTGAAGAGATGAGAAAACTAGCTAATATTTTAAAGCCCGTGATTCACAGAAAACAAGAAAATAAAAACTGGAGACAGTATAAGAACCTAAGAAAGCAGGGCTGGCAAAGAAAATGAAGTTTGCAAAATTGGAAAGAAATGAAAAAACAACTACTGACTAAAACTCACCAGGGAATACTTTTTTAAAAATGTGAACATACATAAACCAGCAGGACCAAGTAAAATGGTTCCCTGGGTGTTGAGGGAATTGACTAATGAACTTCCCAGCATAGTCACAATTGCAGCTAGAAAGTCATGGAGCACTACAGAGAACTAGAAAATTGGAAAACAACTAATGTGGCATGATTTCCTGAAGAGGGGAAAAGCATTGTTCTATCATGTACCTTCCAGTAAGCTGAACGCCAACACTTTAAAAAACAAAATAGACTATTAGAGCTGTCTTACTTGAGTGCCTCCAGGGCAAGCACTTTAGTAGTGTGCATGGTATATGGCTCAATTTGCTCAACAAGGGGAAACTCCATAAATAATGTTTGCCCCAGAGGGTAACTGAGTCACAGTGAACAAAACCTACTTGGCAAATTCACTTTTTTCCCCACAAAATCATATACAGGATAACAGAAACTTAAAAGCCCCATAGTTAAACATTCTTGATATTTACAACATAGAATTATTCACGAAGAAGATTACTTTGCAATGCAATGGGATAGAGGCCATGAGTTTTAATTTTATTTCATCATAGAACTCTCAAGAGCTTAGATGCTTGGCTGGATTTCAGTCCCAGCTTCCACAATCTATTTTTTGACTACAGAAATTTATCATATCTCTGAGTCATAGATTGTTCATCAGTAAAACTTCTAACAATAAAGATTATTCATCTGTGATGTTTTTCATAAAAAAATAGGACAGCTACTGTGAAAATTAAATAGATAACATGAGAAAATAAACTGATCATCTAGAACAGCACCTGGAAAAATAGCAGGGGTTCAATAAAATTTAGTTCCATTCCCTCTCTCCATCTCTCACACAACAACATTCTTCAACTCTTTAATACAACCATTAAGTTTTGAACACAATAAGAGGATAATAAGGGAATCTCTATAGGAAAATGGAAGTTTAGCCTCTTGGTAAAATATTACACAAACTTTTGTTAAGTCATCTGTTCATCACAGAGGAACTAAATCTCTAATTGTGGTTTTAGCTTCTCGTATACATTTGAACGTGAGAGATATCAATAGGGGAATGTGACATATTCTAATAGCTGAAAAAAATGATGGGCAGTTCATTACTGCATATATGATAAAATACATATGTGTAGAGCTAACTTTTTTTCATTCTTTGTAACAAGGTAGCTGTGTAAATTCGCTTTCTTTAAATTAATTTAGTTAGTGCAGTTAATTCACAGCAAGGATAAACTACATAGAGTTCAAAGATACTTGACCATTTATGCTCCCACTCAGATTTGTTTACTATCTTTCTATCTGTAAACTAAGCTGCAATTTCTTTTCCTCTGCTATTTCTAACATTTAGTATATCTGCCAAAGGAGATGCCTTTTTAATTATTTCAAAGATACATTCTTTTTTTGTTGCTTTATTTTAAAATAAAAACTTTCTAGGGACGCCTGGGTGGCTCAGTTGGTTAAGCATCAGACTCTTGATTTTTGACTCAGCTCATGATCTCAGGGTCTTGGGAATCTAGCCCTACATCAGGCTTCATGCACCGTGGAGCCTGCTTGTCCCTCTTCCTTTGCTCCTCCCTCCATTCGTTCTCTCTCTCTCTCTCATTCTCTCCCTGCCTCTATCTCTACAGTAAATAAATAAATAAACAAAATCTTTAAAATAAAAAGTTTCTATCCTTCTATAGAAATATTTGTCATTATTTGGCTTTAATAAAAAGGCACTTCTAAAACTGATTTTAAAACCCTCCCAATCAACACATGAGAACCTCAGCTGTCCCAGAGAGACTGTCCCACACTGTGAAGGGCAACCAATTGGTGTCAGCAACAATCCTGTAACTGAAGCTTGGAGTCATCCAATTTGTAGACACTTCTGCTTCTACTAAGCCTACTGTTTTTTTTTTTTTTTTTTAGATTTTTTTTTTTTTAATTTATTTGACAGACAGAGATCACAAGTAGGCAGAGAGGCAGGCAGAGAGAGAGGAGGAAGCAGGCTCCCTGCCAAGCAGAGAGCCCAACGCGGGGCTCGATTCCAGGACCCTGGGATCACGACCCGAGTTGAAGGCGGAGGCTTTAACCAACTGAGCCACCCAGGCGCCCCGAGCCTACTGTGTTTTGATGTCCATGTTTCCCAAAGCCTGTATATAAGATCAGCAATGTTATTTTTTTCAGAGATACTGTGTCTTCAAAGCACAACTCTCCGTGGCTGATCAAGAAATAAACAAGTTTTATTTCAAATATTGAGTGGCAATTTCTTCCTTCCACATACTTAATAAAATCAGAAAAGTTGAAATTACTTTTCTCATCATTTGTAAACAGTTTCAGTATCTTTGAGTCATATTTTGGTACATTCTATTCACAATGATTTCAGAGACTAAATCAAAGAAGACTAACTCTCCTGAGGTATATAATTTATCTCTTGCTTAAACCACAAATAAATGATATTTTTATGTACTATCTGTTAATCAGCATTTACTTAAACTCAAAGAAAGATCTCTAATCTAAGAATTACACCATTTACTATGTTAACATTTTATCTGAAATGAAATCCTCAAGAAAAGGAACAGGAAATGAATTTGTTCAGAAAGGAGTTTCATATCATGCATTTTGAGTTACACCTCCTAACTTTACCTGGTCTAAAGGCAAAAACTAACATCTAATCCCATCTTTGTAAGCTTTATATGCTCAGTAGTATCCTAATTTCTTGCAGGGTAATTAGGAAATCATTAGTCATCATTCAGGTTGGGAATAGACACTGCAATTGTTAACTCACCTAATTTATGTAGAAACTTTTACAGTGGTGGTCACTCCACAGGATAGAAAAGCAAACACAGACCACACACAAAAAAAAATCTCTTTATGATATAATTATGATGAAAGTCTATTGAAATCTTCTAAATTCCAACCTATTCAACTTCCAACCATCAGAGCCTAAAATTCTACATAGTCTCTTAAACTGATGTGGTGGGGGAAATTGACACATCTGATCTTCTATGAAAAGACAGATTCTCGAATTCCAGAGAGATAATTTCTTTTTTTTTTAATTAATTTATTTTTTCAGCGTAAGAGTATTCTTTGTTTTTGCACAACACCCAGTGCTCCATGCAAAACGTGCCCTCCCTATTACCCACCACCTGTTCCCGCAACCTCCCACCCCTGACTCTTCAAAACCCTCAGGTTGTTTTTCAGAGTCCATAGTCTCTTATGGTTCGCCTCCCCTTCCAATTTTTTTTTTTTAATAAACATATAATGTATTTTTATCCCCAAGGGTACAGGTCTGTGAATCGCCAGGTTTACACACTTCACAGCACTCACCATAGCACATACCCTCCCCAATGTCCATAACCCCCTCCCTCTCTCCCAACCCCACCTGCCCCCAGCAAACCCCAGTTTGTTTTGTGAGATTAAGAGTCATTTATGGTTTGTCTCCCTCCCAATCCCATCTTGTTTCATTTATTCTTCTCCTATCCCCCTAACCCCCCATGTTGCTTCTCCATATCCTCATATCAGGAAGATCATATGATAGTTGTCTTTCTCCGATTGACTTATTTCACTAAGCATGATACCCTCTAGTTCCATCCACGTCATCGCAAATGGCAAGATTTCATTTCTTTTGATGGCTGCATAGTATTCCATTGTATATATAGACCACATCTTCTTGATCCATTCATCTGTTGATGGACATCTAGGTTCTTTCCATAGTGTGGCTATTGTAGACATTGCTGCTATAAACATTCGGGTACACGTACGCCTTCGGATCACTATGTTTGTATCTTTAGGGTAAATACCCAGTAGTGCAATTGCTGGGTCATAGGGTAGTTCTATTTTCAACTTATTGAGGAACCTCCATGCTGTTTTCCAGAGTGGTTGCACCAGGTTGCATTCCCACCAACAGTGGAGGAGGGTTCCCCTTTCTCCACATCCTCGCCAGCATCTGTCATTTCCTGACTTGTTAATTTTAGCCATTCTGACTGGTGTGAGGTGATATCTCATTGTGGTTTTGATTTGTATTTCCCTGATGCCGAGTGACGTGGAGCACTTTTTCATGTGTCTGTTGGCCATCTGGATGTCTTCTTTGCAGAAATGTCTGTTCATGTCCTCTGCCCATTTCTTGATTGGATTGTTTGTTCTTTGGGTGTTGAGTTTGCTAAGTTCCTTATAGATTTTGGATACTAGCCCTTTATCTGATATGTCGTTTGCAAATATCTTCTCCCATTCTGTCAGTTGTCTTTTGGTTTTGTTAACTGTTTCCTTTGCTGTGCAAAAGATTTTGATCTTGATGAAATCCCAAGAGTTCATTTTTGCCCTTGCTTCCCTTGCCTTTGCCGTTGCTCCTAGGAAGATGTTGCTGCGGCTGAGGTCGAAGAGGTTGCTGCCTGCGTTCTCCTCAAGGATTTTGATGGATTCCTTTCTCACATTGAGGTCCTTCATCCATTTGGAGTCTATTTTCGTGTGTGGTGTAAGGAAGTGGTCCAATTTCATTTTTCTGCATGTGGCTGTCCAATTTTCCCAGCACCATTTATTGAAGAGGCTGTCTTTTTTCCATTGGACATTCTTTCCTGCTTTGTCGAAGATGAGTTGACCATAGAGTCGAGGGTCTATTTCTGGGCTCTCTATTCGGTTCCACTGATCAATGTGTCTGTTTTTGTGCCAGTACCATGCTGTCTTGATGATGACAGCTTTGTAATAGAGCTTGAAGTCCGGAATTGTGATGCCACCAACTTTGGCTTTCTTTTTCAATATTCCTTTGGCGATTTGAGGTCTTTTCTGGTTCCATATAAATTTGAGGATTATTTGTTCCATTTCTTTGAAAAAAATGGATGGTATTTTGATAGGGATTGCATTAAATGTGTAGATTGCTTTAGGTAGCATAGACATTTTCACAATATTTATTCTTCCAATCCAGGAGCATGGAACATTTTTCCATTTCTTTGTGTCTTCCTCAATTTCTTTCATGAGTACTTTATAGTTTTCTGCGTATAGATTCTTAGCCTCTTTGGTTAGGTTTATTCCTAGGTATCTTATACTTTTGGGTGCAATTGTAAATAGGATTGACTCCTTAATTTCTCTTTCTTCTGTCTTGTTGTTGGTGTACAAAAATGCAAGTGATTTCTGTGCATTGATTTTATATCCTGACACTTTACTGAATTCCTGTACAAGTTTTAGCAGTTTTGGAGTGGAGTCTTTTGGGTTTTCCACTTATAGTATCATATCATCTGCAAAGAGTGATAGTTTGACTTCTTCTTTGCCAATTTGGATGCCTTTAATTTCTTTTTGTTGTCTGATTGCTGAGGCTAGGACTTCTAGTACTATGTTGAATAGCAGTGGTGATAATGGACATCCCTGCCGTGTTCCTGACCTTAGCGGAAAAGCTTTCAGTTTTTCTCCATCGAGAATGATATTTGCGGTGGGTTTTTCATAGATGGCTTTGTAATATTGAGGTATGTGCCCTCTATTCCTACACTTTGAAGAGTTTTGATCAGGAAGGGATGCTGTACTTTGTCAAATGCTTTTTCAGCATCTATGGAGAGTATCATATGGTTCTTGTTCTTTCTTTTATTAATGTGTTGTATCACATTGATTGATTTCCGGATGTTGAACCAACCCTGCAGCCCTGGAATAAATCCCACTTGATCGTGGTGAATAATCCTTTTAATGTACTGTTGAATCCTATTGGCTAGTATTTTGGCGAGAATTTTTGCATCTGTGTTCATCAAGGATATTGGTCTGTAGTTCTCTTTTTTGGTGGGATCCTTGTCTGGTTTTGGGATCAAGGTGATGCTGGCCTCATAAAATGAGTTTGGAAGTTTTCCTTTCAGTTCTATTTTTTGGAACAGTTTAAGGAGAATAGGAATTAGTTCTTCTTTAAATGTTTGGTAGAATTCCCCTGGGAAGCCATCTGGCCCTGGGCTTTTGTTTGTTTGGAGAGTTTTGATGACTGTTTCAATCTCCTTACTGGTTATGGGTCTGTTCAGGTTTTCTATTTCTTCCTGGTTCAGTTGTGGTAGTTTATATGTCTCTAGGAATGCATCCATTTCTTCCAGATTGTCCAATTTGTTTGCGTAGAGTTGCTCATAGTATGTTCTTCTAATTGTCTGTATTTCTTTGGTGTTAGTTGTGATCTCTCCTCTTTCATTCATGATTTTATTGATTTGGGTCCTTTCTCTTTTCTTTTTGATGAGTCTGGCCAGGGGTTTATCAATCTTATTGATTCTTTCAAAGAACCAGCTCCTAGTTTCATTGATTTTTTTTCTATTGTTTTTTGGTTGCTATTTCATTGATTTCTGCTCTGATCTTTATGATTTCTCTTCTCCTGCTGGGTGTAGGGTTTTTTTCTTGTTCTTTCTCCAACTCCTTTACATGTAGGGTTAGGTTGTGTACTTGAGACCTTTCTTGTTTCTTGAGAAAGGCTTGTACTGCTATATATTTTCCTCTCAGGACTGCCTTTGCTGTGTCCCACAGATTTTGAACCGTTGTGTTTTCATTATCATTTGTTTCCATGAATTTTTTCAATTCTTCTTTAATTTCCTGGTTGACCCATTCATTCTTTAGAAGGATGCTGTTTAGTCTCCATGTATTTGGGTTCTTTCCAGCTTTCGTCTTGTGATTGAGTTCTAGCTTCAGAGCATTGTGGTCTGAAAATATGCAGGGAATAATCCTAATCTTTTGATACCGGTTGAGACCTGATTTGTGACCCAGGATGTGATCTATTCTGGAGAAGGTTCCATGTGCACTAGAGAAGAATGTGTATTCTGTTGCTTTGGGATGAAATGTTCTGAATATATCTGTGATGTCCATCTGGTCCAGTGTGTCATTTAAGGCCTTTATTTCCTTGTTGATCTTTTGCTTCGATGATCTGTCCATTTCAGTGAGGGGAGTGTTCAAGTCCCCTACTATTATTGTATTATTATTGATGTGTTTCTTCGATTTTGTTATTAATTGGTTGATATAGTTGGCTGCTCCCACGTTAGGGGCATAGATATTTAAAATGGTTAGATCTTCTTGTTGGACAGACCCTTTGAGTAGGATATAGTGTCCTTCCTCATCTCTTATTATAGTCTTTGGCTTAAAATCTAATTGATCTGATATAAGGATTGCCACCCCAGCTTTCTTCTGATGCCCATTAGCATGGTAAATTATTTTCCACCCCCTCACTTTAAATCTGGAGGTGTCTTCGCGTCTAAAATGAGTTTCTTGTAGGCAACATACTGATGGGTTTTGCTTTTTTATCCATTCTGATACCCTGTGTCTTTTGATTGGGGCATTTAGCCCATTAACATTCAGGGTAACTGAATTGAGAGATATGAATTTAGTGCCATTATTAGCCTGTAAGATGACTGTTACTGTATATTGTCTCTGTACCTTTCTGATCTACTACTTTTAGGCTCTCTCTTTGCTTAGAGACCCCTTTCAATATTTCCTGTAGAGCTGGTTTGGTGTTTGCAAATTCTTTCAGTTTTTGTTTGTCCTGGAAGCTTTTTATCTCTCCTTCTATTTTCAATGATAGCCTAGCTGGATAGAGTATTCTTGGCTGCATGTTTTTCTCGTTGAGTGCTCTGAATATATCATGCCAGCTCTTTCTGGCCTGCCAGGTCTCTGTGGATAAGTCTGCTGCCAATCTAATATTTTTACCATTGTATGTTATAGACTTTTTTCCCGGGCTGCTTTCAGGATTTTCTCTTTGTCACTAAGACTTGTAAATTTTACTATTAGGTGACAGGGTGTGGACCTATTCTTGTTGACTTTGAGGGGGGTTCTCTGCACTGCCTGGATTTTGATGCTCGTTCCCTTTGCCATATTAGGGAAATTCTCTCCAATAATTCTCTCCAATAGACCTTCTTCTCCCCTCTCTGTTTCTTCTTCTTCTGGAATCCCAATTATTCTAATGTTGTTTCGTCTTATGATGTCATTTATCTCTCGAATTCTCCCCTCGTGGTCCAAGAGCTGTTTGTCCCTCTTTTGCTCGTCTTCTTTATTCTCTGTCATTTGGTCTTCTAGATCACTAATTCTTTCTTCTGCCTCATTGATCCTAGCAATGAGAGCCTCTATTTTTTATTGCACCTCATTAATAGCTTTTTTGATTTCTACTTGGTTAGATTTTAGTTCTTTAATTTCCCCAGAAAGGGCTTTTATATCTCCCGAGAGGGTTTCTCTAATATCTTCCATGCCTTTTTCAAGCCCGGCTAGAACGTTCAGAATCGTCATTCTGAACTCTTGATCTGACATATTACCAATGTCTGTGTTGATTAGGTCCCTAGCCTTCGGTACTGTCTCTTGTTCTTTTGTTTATGCTGATTTTTTCCGCCTTGTCATTTTGTCCAGCTAAGAGGATATGAAGGATCAAATAAAATACTAAAAGGGTGGCAAAGACCCCAGAAAAATGCGCTGTAACCAAATCAGAAGAGACCCCAAATTGTGGGGGGGGAGAAAGGGGATAAAAAAAGGTTCAGAAATAAAAAGAAAAAAATTTAAAATAAAAACAAATAAAGAAAAAATATAAAAAAGAAAGAAAAAATATATATATTTAGATAAACTCGTCAAAAAACGTTAAAAATGAAAAGGGTAAAAGTTTTAAAAAATTTAGCAGAAGAAGAAAAAAGAAAAAAATTGAAAAAAGAAAAAAAATTGAATTAGCCTCAAGACTAAAGAATCATGGGGAGAAAGCCATGAGTTCCGTTCTTTGCTTTCTCCTCCTCTGGAATTGCGCTGCTGTCTTAGGAATTGAACCTGCTTTCCTTGATAGATGAACTTCGTCCTGGCTGGATATTTTGTTGATCTTCTGGGGGAGGGGCCTGTTGTAGTGACTCTCAAGTGTCTTTGCCTGAGGCGGGATTGCACCGCCCTTACCAGCGGTCGGACTAAGTAATCCGCTCGGGTTTGCTTTTGGGAGCTTTTGTTCCCTGAACGCTTTCCGTAGCGTTCTGGAGGACGGGAATGAAAATGGCGACCTCCTAGGAAGAGGAGCCGAGAGCCCGGGGCCCCACTCCTCAGTGCACCCCCAGAGGACAGCACCCAATCACTCCCGCATCCCTAGCCTCTAGCCGCTCTCCGAGCTCACCCAGCCCGCGACCAGTTCAAGGTAACCCCGAGCTGAGAGTTCAGTCCTCGGCTCTGTCTCTGTAGCCGGCTTCTCCGTTCTAATACCTGCGAGCTCTCCAACACTCCAACACCCCCGATCCTTCTGTGACCCTGCGGGACCTGGGGCCACGCTGACCCCGCGTGGGCTTCACCCTAGTTTAGCCTCTGGAGCAATGTCCCTCAGTGGAACAGACTTTTAAAAGTCCTGATTTTGTGCTCCGTTCCTCCGCCGCTTGCTGGGAGCCAGCCCTTCCCCCCGCGGTCTATCTTCCCGTCGTTTTAGATTCACTTCTCCGCCAGTCCTACCTTTCAGAAAGTGGTTGATTTTCTGTTTCTAGAGTTGCTGTTCTTCTCTTCACTCTCCCGTTGGATTTGTAGGTGTTTGCAATGTTTAGATAAGCTATTGAGCTGATCTCCTGCTACCTGATGTAGTCTCAGCCTGCTACTTCTCCGCCATCTTGACTCCTCTCCCAGAGAGATAATTTCAAGCTAAGACTTCCCACTCCAATTAAGGCAAGCAGAGTTTGTATTCATTATTTTTTTTTCCTCTCCAGCTCTCTTTTTCCTTTCCTCTGTTAAATATGTGTTAATTTTTTTTATCATATCATGTCATATAGACTTTTCTGTCTTTTCTATCCCTTTTCCCCTCTCTGTGTTTAATTTGGGCTATTTTGTACTAAGTTTTCCAATTATATGCTTTTTAATAATAGTTATTAATTCCATCTGTTATATTCTTAATTTTGTGTTTTCATATTTTAATAAGAATTAATTTTTATTATTTCCCCTTACAGAATGTGCATTCGATTTCTTATATATCCCAGTACTCTCTTAACATTGTCAATGCTTTCCTTTATCTTTTGAACGTAGTAATCATACAGTTCTAGTCTGCCAAGGCCAAATCATCTGTGTCACCATTGGTTAGTTATTCTGTTGTTTTTCTCTTAGCTTTCGAGCATTTGGTCATGTTTCTTAAAATGCCTATCAGCTCCAAATATACCTGTCATTGCTCTGCTTGTGATATGAAAAATTTCTTCTTTGCCAGGTGGCATAATTTTAAGCTTTGTTAGTAGAGGGCACTAGAGGAATGCTGGAAAGGGAAGGGGAACTTCTTCCTGATTCTTCTGTACACTCTTTTGATAGGCTCCCCATCAAGTAGCAGTCATTAGTGCATTTCACCTCCCCATAGCAGCAGTGCCCCAAATCCCAGAAGGAATCCTTTCAGGGTACTGCTATTGATCCAGTGATTTCCATGCATGCCATTTCCCTGTGGACAACTCCCTTCAATACCCCCATAGTTGCCAATGGATTCTAGGTACAGAATGTCCCTACTATTGACATATTCTGGAGCCCCAGAGGGTTGATCCCTAGCCACTTCCATAGCACAGAGGCTTTATATGGTTGGTTTTCTCAACCCCCAAAGGAGAGATTCCCAGATATTTCCACTAGGGCTGCAACTCAAAGAATGTCTTTATTGTCTCATGTTTAATAGCTATACTGTCTCTCAGGAGGTCTAGAGGTGGGGTACTCTTACAGATTTGTTCCTTAAATGTTTGCTCTGCTCTAACCTAAGAGCGATGACTTCTTTTTATATACAATATCCCCTTTTCCTTTAGAATTCCTCTTTATATCTTGGCAGCTAATGTATAGCTTTATACCCCATTACCATAATTTCCTATTATTGTTAATAATTCTTTATAAAAATATTTTTGCAAGTTGCTTTCTGGTCTGTGGCTCCTGACTAGCTCCCGACTAATATAGACTTGATACTGGGAAGATGGGATTTGATCATGATTTTGGCTTCAGCATAGTTCTGAAATCCTTGCCAGTTGGAAATGTGTTGCTGGTAACAAGTGACACAAAGTAGCTTTACAAGTAATCAAACTATAAACTATGGCTGTAATGAAGTGCCCACTGAAGCAAGTTTCTTGGAGCCCAGTTGGATGCCACACTTGATCTTTATGGCAATAGTAATGACTACCAGGACTATGGCGTGAAAGACATCAACTGAGTACATGGTGAATAAGATCACCTAGAGAAAGAAAATGACAAGATCCTTTAATTTCAATTTTAGAAACTGTCTGATAACCAGAGACTTCCATGACAGCCCTAAATTAGTCTCTTATTTTTCCCACCCATGAGGCTAAGATTGCTGAAAAAGCAAACATAAAATCCAATTGTACTGGTTGCTGAATTACATTGTCAGTTGAATTCACAGTCTTCAGAGTTTCTGTGTAAAGGTTAACACATTCATTCTGAAAGAGAGGGATCCTGAAATGGTGAAATAATCTTGAACCCTCAAATCACTTTGATCCTTTCTTACCACTGGAAGTGCCTCATTTTCTGAGTTAACTAGCTCTCCTTCACTTGAAAATCTGTAGTAACATCACCTAGGGCAGAGGCCTATCTTTTTTTTTTTTTTAAGATTTTATGTATTTATTTGTCAGAGAGAGAGAAAGAGAAAACACAAAGAGGCAGAGAGGCAGGCAGAGGCAGAGGAAGAAGCAGGCTCCTGCCGAGCAAGGGGCCTGATGTGGGACTCGATCCCAGGACCCTGGGATCACGACCTGAGCCGAAAACAGCTGCTTAACAGAAAGAGCCACCCAGACATCCTGGGAAGATGCCTATCTTAACCCTTAACTTACTTGGCCTTTGCAGGGATTGGCTAGATCCCCAAATAACTATGCACTAGTAGAAACTTAATCAGATAGTGACTCCAATTGCAGCTATTCTTCCAAATGTAAAACCTTTAGTGAAATAAATAATGCCTTTTTGCCTATAATGTTTTTCAATGCTTACCAAAAACAATTTGTTATCACTTGGCCAGGCCACGATGAAACCTTCAGTTTTGAGACAGTTTTGTGCAGATTCCCCTGTTCTATACCATAATAGAGTCTACAGAGTCCTTGATAATTTTTCATTCTATAAAACATGATACCAGTCTTCTAACAATATTATGCTGATTGGATCTGATGAACAGGAAATGGCAAGTATTTTAAATGTTAAGACATGTACAGATTACCAGATGGATGAGAAACCCTATAAACATTCAGAGGACCCCATTTCAGTGAAATTTCCCACAATCTCTGTCTCTTGCCTAAAACTCTGGTGGTCTGGAGCATGTTGAGATGTCTCTTACACAGTAAAAGACAAACCGCTGCTCCTTATATCTCCTACCACAATAGTAGGCAAATTACTTGATAGACATTTTTGGATTTTAGAGATAACAGATATGATACTTGAGTATGAGATTTAGATCTACATCTACGTAGAATGACACAAATATCTGCCAGCTTCAAGTAAGGAGCAGAGGAGTGGAGGCTCTGCCATAAGTTCAGGCTATGCTTCAAACTACTCTACTGCTTGGGCCTTAGGATATATCTTTGGTGAATAGGAATCTAAACAATAAGAGAATCGTAACACAGTTCTCTGATTAAAAACCAAACTGGACAGGTCGAGACAGTATAACTAACTTTCAGGAGAAGTTAGCTCAAATTCCTTTGATATCAATTCTTTTGGCATTAATTCATCTTCTTCAGTTTATATCCATGGGCTCTTGGAGTTTGGGGTGTTCCTTAAGAGCAGTTGATGGGGAGGGGAAAAAAAAACACCTCAAGCTGGGTTAGGAGATAGCTCAGTATAACATAACAGTATTACCCAAAAGTGGACAAATGAACAGATAAGATGCCATAGTCCCATTCGGGGATAATCCTTAAGAAGTATGGTAAAAAAAAATAATAATAATAAATTAATAATAATAATAATAATAATAATAATAATAATAATAATAAAATAAAATAAATCCTCCCAATGGGAAAAACTTCAAACAATGCATATACATTTGGCTGTCTACTTGGAGTAAGAGCCAGAAACATGAATCCACACTAATTCACAGGGAGTTGCTAACTGGTTGGCTGGTTGGGAAAAAGACTTGAAAAGAACAGAATGGAAAACTAGTAACAAAGAAGATGACCCTGTCAGAATGGGCAGGGTTTATAAGGTATTTGCATCTCATGTTGAAGTCCAACAAAGAACATCCCTGTAGGATAGGCTCTTCCTAATCAATTGGCACACACTATGGATTTCAGTCATACTCTTTCCCCAGTCTGCCTCATGTTTGAACAGCAAATCTATGAACAAAGACATGTGTGCACAAGAATAGAGGCTATGCATGAGCTCAGCAACGATGTACTTTGTTTTGTCATTACTAGCCTGGGTAATGATATTGTTGAGATCTTATTTTCCAACAGTTGAAATGAACACTGAGCTCTAAATTTGTCACCATTGCCTGAATGTAAAAGCCAGTCACCTGTGGCAATTAATTTACAGTAGATTTATTTCATCATGGATTGGGAAGCTTTTCTTCCTTACTGGGATAGACATATATTCTGGATCTAGCTTTTCCTTCCTTCCTTATAATATTCTGGCAGCACTACCTTTTAAAAACTCAGATAGCCTTTGTAAACCATCATGGAATTCCGCATAGCTTTGCTTCTGATCTAGGAACTTATTTACCAATTTAAGTGTAGGAATAGGCTGATGGAAGCGAATTTAAATGACCTTAAAACAAGCCACATTGCTTAAGAGTAGTTGGACTAGTCGAAAGGTGGTAAAATGGCTTGCTGTTGTCCCCTTTGTAGCACCAATGGGTAGACTACAGCCTGAGATGATAGAGTTCTGTCTTGTACAAGGTATTATAAGTTTTGAGTCAGATATCATTATCTGATGCTCTCTCGCAATAGCCAGAGTATACAGGTCTGATAGTTATGAAGTGGAGGCAGCTCTCCTCACTATCATCTGTAGTGACCTACTATCAGGATATTTATTTCCAGTAACAGAAATCTTTAGCTTTGCTGGGGTGGAGGTCTCAGTTCTTAAGGAGGGAATACTTTAACCACTGACCACAACAATGGTTGTATATTAGGATATCAGACTGATACCTAACCATTTTGGATCCTTGTGCCACTGAAACAGTAGGCAGGACAGAAGCTTCCTCTATTGGCTGAAGAGATCATTCCCAATTACAGAAGAAAAATGAAGTTGCTGCTATATAGTGATGACAAGGAGAACAATATCTGCAATCCAGAGGGTTCTCTAAGGTCCCTGTTTGTGAGTCAGGTCAAGGGAAAATCAAGCAACTGAAAAGAGAAGATGCAAGTAATTTAACAATGCAGAACTTTTGGGAATAAAGTTTTGAGTTATTCAACGAAGTAAGAAACCTAGACCAAGGTCCTGGCTAAAGTTAGGGGAAATAAGGAAGATGTAGTAGGGGAAGGAATCTGTATATATCAACTATAATCTTTTGAGTAAGTAAAGGAATGAACACTGCAATTGCTTTGCAATTTTTTCTTTTATATGTGTTTATAATACACATGTGCTTATTTGTATATGCCATTTTTTGTCTTATTTACATTATAATTCAATATAAAGTTTTTGACAATTAACCTTACACGTTAATGTTCAAGTAACACAATATTCAGTGGTATTGTAACTGAAGTTGTAGATTCAGTGACGATTGAAACATCATTTGGGAAAAGTTTGAGAAATTTTTCACTTGCAAAAACGTAGCTGTTATCTTGCTGGTGGAAAACCTAGCATGGTTTTGTTGTTTCACAGAAAGTCAGTGTAGCAGAAGGGTACATATGAAGGTAAGCAGCCAAAGGGATTGACTGTATCATTTAACAAATATATTGCCTCTAGGTACCAAATTCCCTCTTAATTGTTATGCTCATGATCCTGGAACATTTCTCTCCTGTCAGAGGGAATAAAATTAGCCTTTGTCAGCAAAGAATATTCAATGGACCTGGAAGGAAAAGAGCCTCTTCTTGCTTCCTGTTTATGCTCTCTTTTAACTTACTGTCTGTGGTAGTCTGTGTAGTAGCTCCCCAGGGCAGCTTCCCCCAACATACTAGAGCATAGCCTCTTCATGCACCACCACAGCGAGTGGTGAGTTCTCTTTGTACTGCTTCCTATTTGACAGTTTTCCCTTGCAATTTAGAGGGTGATTATCACAGCACAACAGCTCCCCATATATGGCATCTCCATCATCCCCAAAGGTGGAGTCCCAGGAAATTCCATAAGCACAGATCCTCTACAGAACTTTCCTGCCTTTCTATTGCCTCTACCTTACTGTCTGCATTGAAGTCTGGAGGCCTTGGAGGCAGGACCCCTCTCTTAGATTTCTTTCTTGTTCTCTTAGTCCTAAGGTGTAGTTGCTGCTCACAGTATCTGCTCTTATATTCTTCAGAGTTCTCGTTATGACTTGATAGCTAATCTCCTTTATGCTAATCTCCTATTATAGTTCTTAATAAATTATTAACACATACAAATTATTGTGTAGTTTATGTCTCCTGACTATATCCTGAGAAATTCACCTGGTACTTTCTTACTGATTACCAGACATGTGCCAAAAATTATAGAGATTTGGGAAGCTGTTAACTCTCTTTGGAGAGGTATTAATGTTCTCCTGGAAGGCATATAAAATAGGGAAGGGTTGTATAATATTCTTAGAAAAAATATATATAACGAAATGTCAGTAGTGCTAAGAGATACAAGGGAACATCTAGTAGGCCAAGGAGCTATGAAGAAACAGAGTGTGACTCTTTGGATGGGCTTGTCAAGTCATGCTTCTCTGAGGAGTGTCAAAAGAGCAGATACCTGAATGATGTAGCGATAATATTCCTGAAAAAAGAACGAATGGAAAAGATAATATAGGATACAATACACAAGGGAGGTGGATATAAACAATAAGATCAGAAAAGCAGGTGGGCCCCAGATCATGCAGGTTATATTAAGACATATTGAAGCCTCGCCTCTCTTAACTATCTTAGGGTTCTCGCCAATCTCTCTGTAACTACCCTTCTGTTTTGTTTTGCTTTTTGTAATGTAAAATTAGTCTGTAATCAGAAGGAGCATTTATAAGTAATTAGTGCTAGGCCTTCAAGTACCAAAAACATACAGTAAAACTCTGCTGTTACAGTGTCTTAGTTTGAGTGTCTGCCAAGTCAGAGCCTGAAAGGAAGACTTGGGAGCAGATAGTTTATTTAAGCAGCTGGCACCTAGCAGCAAGAGTGAGAAAATTGAAGAGTAAAACAAGGGAGAAATAAGAGAAGATAAAGTGTCATTACAGAGCTAGTTACTTATATGGACAACTGGGATTCACTTCCACTAGGGAACCACTGAAGGACAAAGGTTTACATTATGAAATTATATCCTAGCTTTGCCTGGGAGTGCCTTCCAACCTCCCATCCCCTCCACCCACCTACATCCCCAGTGTATTAAATCTCGTTAACTTCTAGGTTGCCTTGCATGAATTTGAGCAAGATCTCATGGTTTTGGAAAAACTCAGGCAAAAAAATTGGAGAGATTTGGCAGGCTTTTAAAGTGGAACGCTCTCCTCCCCAGCATAGGAATGACTCAACACAGTTGCAGGTAAAATGAGTGTTGGGCTGGGGGCACAAAAATACATGAGAGGTAGGGTTCACGAAGTACAAAACTTAAACCCAGTGGTCTTATTATTGCACAGTTAGTGAAACACACCAGTGAAACTTGTTTAAGTTGCTGGCTGGGAGTTCCAGGCCAGGCATTTGGCTGAGCTTTTTAAATGGCAGCCCTGCCTGCATTTGAGAGAAACCTGGTAGTTAGTTTCTGCTTATAGTTAAGTCTGAATGGAATGACTGAGTTTTCTGGCTGGCCGAGACTTAAAAAAGAGTAGCATCAATCCATATGAAATCTTGAAACTCATTTATTTCCAATCTTCGGCCTTATGTAGGGATTTATGCCTAGAAAATACTGGAGACCAGGAAATCCACTTCCTGCCTGTCTGTTGACTATCTTCTCCCGGTCTCACCTCCCCTCTCTCCCCACTAGGGCCCACCCATCCTCCAAGTGCACAGCACAAGGTATTTGGAAGAGCTTTGGGTGGAGAATTCCAGTCAAACCAATTATATTCAAATTGGTACTGTTACAAGATGTATTATGTTCGTCTTCTACTATAGCTGGAATTGAAATATCTCTAAAAATTGCTTGGAAAATTGAGAACAGTAAACATATGTTTTTATACTTGCTTGACAATCAGAGATCATCACAATTAAATTCATGTGCTTTTGGTTTTTTATGTCATTGTGTGACTGTACTATATAATATCTCAATTGTGTTTTTTTTAAATTTTTAGAATGTTTACATTTTATTTTCAAATGTATAATTTTTGTCTTCTTCTCCATCAATTTCTAGGTTTTCTTTTTGTTGCTCAAGCAGTATGTTTCCTTGTAAGACTCTCTTCAGATTGTACTTGCTAAGTTGTTTGAGGTTGAGAAGCAAATGAACAGTAAATGGAACCTGTCCTAGGGATCTAAATGAAAGTTATTATTTTTTTAATGGATCAGTTATTTAATTAGGTTCTTTGTAAGAAATTTAGAACATCAATTTGTGAGGGAGAACACCAGTTTGTGAGGGTAAATTCCATTTGTGAGAGAAAACACAGAGCAGAGGCAACCCTGAAGCTGAGGAACAGCCTCGATTTTTGGCAGAATTTGCGAGTCCACAGCTTTCTGATCACCTTGCGCTGCTCTGTAATCTCGTATTCCTCTTTTTCGGTGTCGAAGATCTCACCCTCCTGGTGTCTGGGCTTCTGCAACTTCTTCTTGAAATAAGCATCAGTGAGATGTTTGGGGATTTTCACACTGCTGATATCAATTTTGGTAGAAGTGGAAATGACGAATTTGGGTGTGTTCTATGCAGAGGAACTCGATTGAGGGACAGAGGTCCAGTCACATGTAGCAAGCCACTGCTCAGTTGCTCCAGGAAAACTGCCCTCTTGCCTCTGTGACACCCAGTGAGGATGATCAAAATGGTCCCAGGGGTGATGCCAGCTCGCAGTTTTCTCACGTGCTGACTGAAAGGTTTTTTGCCATGGCTCAACAGCTTTTGAGGCACATCTTCAGTAGGATGATACCTAGGCATTTTGCGAAGTTTAACCACTCGGGTACCACCGTTCTTGTCACCACCAACTGGTTTTGTGACGGTTGCAAGAACCTTCTTTTTCTTTTCAACCCTGGATTTAGCTGCCAAATACATCCTCTTGTACGTGCCCTTTCTGGAATGCATAGGCGATCAGGAGTATCTGCTAATTCCTCTGACAGGGTTGGGCTTCCCCCTTCCTCGGCATCTTAGCCTGTGGGTTACCCTTCTTAGCCTCGCCACCAGCGGCATCAGCTTTCTTGGCTTCAAGTTTCTTCTCCTTAGCATCCAGCTTCTCAGCTTTTTCGCCCGCCATCTTGCAAGATGGGAAAGAGAACTAAGTCCCCTAAATGAAAGTATTTTAACAGGTACTTTCCTCACTAGCGAATTTCTCTTCTATTGATTTATTTTCATTGTTCCCCAATCCGTATCTTTGTTTTGTTAACCAGGATTCCTGAGAAAAATAAAACCTGATAAATTTCTGTAGTTCAAACATTTATTCTATTAGTTGTTTTGTTTTTTTTTAAACTGTTATGTTATAATTTTTTTAACATGTCTTACTTCATTTTTCGGTGTTTTCTCTTTCTAACACTGACATCTTCTAAGAACATACACATATGCACACACACTCTCACACAGTTTACTCCTACAAATAATACTATATTAAGATATATATTCTTTTAGGTAAAACTAGTGTTACCAAAAATATTTACAAAAAATAATAAGATAAAACTAGTGTTGCCAAAAATATTTACAAAAAATAATATTTTGTAAAATATTTACAAAAAATAATTGGTGTTACCAAAAATTATTATTTACAAAAAATAATGTGCCTGTCTACTGTTTCATGACCAAACATGTTAAAATTATTGTTCCCAGGAAAATAATAATTTCTTAAATGAATTCTTATAATCCATCACATAAGGAAAAATAAGTTATCCACAATTTAGGTCCAAGTAGGATAACAACAGCACCTTCCATTAATAAAATGCTTCCATATATGACTGCCTTTTATGTCTCACAACAAGCCTAAAAATTGAAGGATTAGAGAAGTTAATTAGAGAAGTAAGTAGGTTTGCATGCTTATTTACTGACTGATAAAGCCAAAGATCAGTTGAGTGCAATTCTAACCAAAGTTAAACTCCTAAATTTTCTAAAAGAACTGTGTCTTTACACAGCCTTTTTTTTTTTTTTTGGTTTGTTTTTGCACAGTGGCAGCCTCTTCCATTTGACTTCCAAAATAAGTATCAAGGAAGTGTGAAACATTGCCTTTTTACAATAATGTGTAAAATGTTGTGAATGGTCTCACTTGCAGGGAAAATTTAATTTTTTAAGCATGATTCCATCCTTTCATTTAATTACCTCTGATATAAAATATCTTATTTCTCACTTCAGTCAATTCTTCTTCTAACAAGTGGTAATATAGTGTCAGATTTTGAAAATAATGGCTGTGAGGTTAGGTCCTCTAACAAGGAAAAAACCGTATCTACTTTTTTATACTCAGAATAACCAACAAAGTAAAAAACAAACAAACAAACAAAAAACCTTCTTTGTGCTAATGCAAAACATAACAAAAGCAATGTAGTTGGACTAAATTTACTTTAATTCCTTCAAAATTCATTTTCAGGTACTGAAGAGTCATACAAGCAAAATCAGGCAACAGCAGAATTAACTAGCTCCAAAAAACACATTCTCAGCATCTATTTAAAAACACTTGAGAAAGTACATACTTTTAAAATATTGTTTTGGATGCTCCTGGGTGGCTCAGTTGGTTAAGTGGCTGCCTTCGGCTCAGTTCATGATTCCAGGGTCCTGAGATCGAACCCCGAATCGCGCTACCTGCTCAGCAAAGAGCCTACTTCTCTCTCTCCCTCTGCCTGCCACTCTGCTTACTTGTGCTCTCACTCTATAATTCTGTCAAATAAATAAATAAAATCTTTAAAAAATAAAAAATAAAATAAAATATTGTTTTGAAGTTTCTATGATGAAAAATTTTCAAGGTAGCTGCCCTGAAGTACCATACATTGGTTTGTCCTGTCCAGTAAAACCAGATAGAATTAAAGATTTCTAACTATTCTCTATTATACATTAGCAAAATCCTTTATTTGAAATAAGTGACCAAAGTAAATAGCATATACAAATATTTCTTTCTTTAATTATTGTTTGATTAAAAATAATCTGTTCTTGATTTTCGCTTCAATAAAATAGAGGAGGTCATTAATTTGGTAATACCCATACATATACAGCTAATAACTTTACTAAGTGAGTCAAAGTGATGGAAAAATTAGCCTAGGCTTCAACAGAGAACTGACTACAAGGTACTAGGAGTTCTGTGGATTCTTTTTTCAGGCTCAGGGCAGGAATTGCTGGTAAAATTCTTGCATTTTGCATTTGCTAAGGGAGTATTTGTTCAGAGACAACTTTTTACTTGTCAGCTGTCCCTGGTGTTCTAGAGTGCTTTCTATGTTTGATTTGTTATGAAATACTTGAAATACACAACACATGAAAAGAATAACATAATGAATTCCCATGTGCCTGTCACCCAGATTTAAGAAAAGTTAACATTGTGCTTTTTTTTGTATTATTCTTACAGAAATAAAAGATTTACCAAGACAACTTATACCTACTTTGTCTCCTTGCACAAATATTATCTTCCCTTTCTCCTCAGAGAGACTTGGTGTCTAATTTTATATTAATATGTAATTCTTTACTACATATGCATATATGTATGAACATATAAAAAATAGAATATTTGGAGACTTTTAGGTTTACATAAATTGCATCATACAATGATGTTTTTCCCCATTTTCTTTTTCTGTCAACAGTATTCACTCAGGTAATGTTGTTTTAGAATTAATGTAACTATTTCTTTTTATCTACTGATTACTATGCTATTGTATGAATTAATAAATCACAATTTTATTTTTCTATTCTTTATAGATATTTAAGTTTCCCCATTCTTTATGTTTGCTTATTGTTTAATTTTGGTATTACAAATTATGTTGCAGTGAATACAGCTAAATAAAAACAAATTCAGACTTAGAAAGGAGAGGTATTATTCAGAGGAAATATAGTTATCATAGGAAGAACACTGTGGTCTCAGAAATCTGCAAGTCAAACAAACAAAACAAAACAAAACAAAAACCTTCTTATTTTAGGAAAGAGAAGAGAGGAAGGGAGAGAGAAGCAGAATCTTATAAGGGGAAGCTAGACATGTAAGAAGAAATGACCAGTAGGGTCTGACAAGGAAAGGGTCTTGCTGTGGTTATTCGAGTCCCAGGAGAAGCTGATAAAGGGTACAAATTCCACATTTTGAGTGTTTTCATGTTCTTGGGACATGCAGAGTACAGGGACCTGTAGGAAGGAGAGACTCCTGACTGAAGTTCAGTTAAGACAAAGCAGAGGATAAGAAATGGGCAATAGTTGACATTTTGTCAGTTCATGCAACTGCTTAAGAGACAAAGTTTGTCCCTAGATACTATTAAGAGTGGAATAAGAGTACTTGTAAGGTTGAAATGGATCCATATAATTTTCAGGGGTTGAGCACTGTTCACATTCTTATTGGCCTGAAGGACTAGCTGTGTTACATAGTGAGTGTACTATCAGACAGAACTGTTGGAAGGATATTTAATGAGAGATATACCTAGGAATAAAATTTAAAAAGAGTAACTATTAAAGTTTGAACAAGTGAGTAAAACCAAGACTTGAGATTTGGAGGAGCCAACTGAGGAGATCCTAAGATATTGGATCTGAAAGCATATTCATTCAGATGGTAGAATGAGGTTGGCAGTGGCAGTCTCACAAATTCCCCAATTGACAGTCTGGATGTTTTTGGTGGTGGCGTAGGACATCAGAGGGTATTCAAAAACATGCACAGCAGTCTTCCCAAGCACTATAGACAACACTGCATAAATGCCCCCTCAGAAGGCAAGGGTGATGTGTCACGCCAGACAATTGTGAAGGGCAATTAGCTGGAGTCAGTATAGTTAGCAATGATGTTGGAACTTCTGGTATAGTGTCATGGATATTTCCTGTAGAGTAGAGCAAAGAAGATGCAAGAGTTTTGGCGAACTTCCCAAGTGCCCCACAAAACAGTAGCTCCAGATACAGACTATCCACCGTGATCTACAGCAGCAGTCAAGTCTTAATCTCTTAACCTCTTCTTCTAAGGCTTCTTGAGAACCTTGTGAGAATTTCACAACCTCCTTATAGGACTGGCAGTATGTGTATAAGTTTGTAGCTAACATGGTTGTATAGACCTTTGGGCTCATCTGGTACCTAGAAAGCTTACAGGTGCAGGTATCCTCACTTTTCCCAAATTTGAATTAGGCCTCTTGTCTTCATGAAAGACCTACATTAGTACCTGTTTTTCACTAACCGAAAGAAATCCAGAGGATTTTCAGTTTTTAAAAAAAGACAAAAGTAAAAATAGTGTTCAGTGTGTTTGTTTTGCCGTGAGCTGTTACAAAGACATTGTGTACCCCAGCAGCTACAGCGGCACCACCAAGCTCCTTCTCCAGGAACTACACTCATCCTTTCACTGTCATAGCCTTGAACTGTTGTCTGTGAGCATCTGTGCTTTTTCTCAATTTATTTTGTGCATCTGTTAGCAAGATATGTCCTGAAGTATCAGAAAAACCCAAGAGAGGTTCTTTTTGGTGTCCGGGAATGTTCAAAAAAATTTTCCATATAGATTAATGGTAATTACCTTTTCACTTTGTACTGTTGAGCTTCTGAAAAGTTTTATAGGAATGCTGTATTTTCAGATAGCAGAGGAAGCCTGTAATGGAACAGTTAAGGTTAGGAAATGAGGGACGTCTGGCTAAAAATTTGATAAGCACTAATTAGATTAACTAGATAACAAGATCCAGTTCAGTGAGCAGGCAGATGCCAATAGGCACTGCTGTACCTCATTAGGGACTATCCAGGGTTCACAAAATAAATGTCCCATGGCTTTGTGTCTTGGGACTCATGTGAACGCTTTTGATAGAACTGTTGTCTCATGAAGCTGGGAAGAGGAAATTGGTAACTTTGTTGCTTACAGAAATAGTCCCAAGCATACTAGGTAAAATTATGTTTAGAATCATCTTGATCTATTAGGTTTATATGACAGGCTAAGAAATATGTATTTTTTGCTTTCTCATGGGAATAGTGTAGGTGTTTGTGTTGAGGGCAAAGTAGGTTTGATTGCAAATACTTAGGCCCATCGAGGAACCCTGGTTATATTACAATGGAAACAGGTCACCTTGTTTGAAAAGTATTGAAATTGAAGGAGGTTCTCTTTGAACTTTGGAGTAGAAACCGAAAAGACCCCTAAATGATAAGACAAAGGAGGCCCTTAATTCTGAGACTGTATAGGATTTTATGGGAAGCCAGAATGTTCCAAAGGAAATAGGTAACCAACAAACAAAAGTAAGGTTGCAACGTTTTTTATACTAGAAATTATTTTAAAGAAAAAACAAAGGTTGTCAGGTTGTGCTATAAACTGAGTAAAAGAAGGCCATAGATTCTGGACCCTTTGCAGGAACAGAGGAATTATTTAAAGGAGGGACAAGTAGTGTGAGGGGAAAGAGATTATGCAATATAAAGCTCATTGTGAAAAGTTACCGTTGCAACGTGAGGAGGCACATGGATAGCAAAGGTGACGCAGGTAAAGATAAAGAAGAAGGAAGCCAAGAAGGACAATAAAAGGATTTAAGGAAATGCTAGGAGGCCATGTTCTGACATCTTGGGTGGAAACTGACCGCTTCATGATGTCATCAGCTTATCGTAAAGATATCTAACCCATGGATCTCTCTGCTCTAAAGAGCCTACGTTTAAGGTTTCTATTTAGACTACACTTTCACTGAGTAGCATTTATTTCAGCTGAAGAACACGAATCCAGGTTTGGACCACTTAATTGGGGCAGCAGTGTTAGTGGTAAGGAAAATGATGTAAGGGCCTTTCCAATGGGGTGAAATTCTGATTTTCAGTTGATGTCAGCTCTAGAGAAGTAAGTCCCTAATTTATAGAATGTAGAGTGTTTTGGACAGATGAATTTTAGGAATAGAAGCCTTATCCTATTGACGAAGAACATGGATATATTTATTAAGTCCCTTGCAGTATTTAAGGATGTTTGAAATGATGAGGATAGGATTTTTGAGAGCTCAGACAGAAAAATGAATTATCATAGGTCATCAGTTATTACTGCATATTGGCACAGTTGCCGTGATTGGTACAGTTGCTGTGTTGCTGTAGGAGAGAACTAGATAGCAATCAATGCTAATGGTAAAATCTTAAGCCACAGGAGATTGAGTTATTTTATCCATTTGTCAGACTTTAATTTTAATGATCAATTAACTCTCCCATCATTCCAGATGACAATGTCATTTTGGAGATAAGGGAAGAACTTTTTGGATTGGCTAGATGACTTCACAAATGAAGTGGGTTCCTTGGTCATTTGAACAACCCACTAGAATTCTGACACAGGGAATACTAGTTCCAAAAAAAAGTTCAGTAAAATAGTGACAGGAGTCCTTTTACAGGGAAAGCTTCAAGCCAACGAGAGAACATGCTTATGGCAATACAATGATACTCAAATCCATGAGATCAAGGGAAATCAGTAAATCTAATTGCCAATGAAGTAAAGGTACTAGTGGGGGTTCTTTCCTTGCCCCACTTTGCAGATTTATCAGGATTATATTTTCGAGACATTGGGCAAGAAGCCACCACTTGTTCCAGATAGGGAGTTGAAGTTTCGTCACCAGTGTTGGCAAAGGAATTAATTTAGTGTTTTCTCTTTTTTTTTTTTTCAACTTAATTTAGTTTTATTTTTTTTTTTTCAGTGTTCCAAAACTTTCCGGCCTTCATAAAATACTCAACACAGGAAGAAACCAGGCAAGTATCTGGGTATTTCCAAAGTCCATCTGGTTAGATAAGACATCCAGATAGTTCCCAGTTAGCCTTTTAATATTCAAAGGCTTTGAATTAGGAGACTTTAAGTACTGCAAATAGAGGATCAGGTGTAATCAGAGTAGATTTAGGATCTTACCTGATTGAAGTGAGCATGTAGGGCTTTATGACAATTTAGTAAATCTAACAGTGAATTTTCTTTTGCTTTAGCAGTTTTGTGGCCCCTAAGGATAGCTATTGACTTAAATCCTCTGATTTTCCTTAATATATCCAAATAATATACTATTCCAAAACACAGATCTATTGTCTGTAAAAATGCCAAATTTCCTATTGGTAGCCAAAGAGAAGGCTCTTATGAAAACCATGAGGTCAAAGATCTGAGCTGACTTTGTGCCAAGTGGAGACCTACACTGAATAGAATTTTGAAAATCAGAAATGACATATTTGGTTGAAAATGTCCTCCTAAGTTTTGAAGATATGAACCAGCAACAAAGAGAATAAGGTCTGGATTTGCAAGGGATTTCTAAGAGTCAGAATGGGAGAGGATTTAGGCTTGAGTGTCTATAACATAATTATTCAGTTGTCCTTTAGCTGGGAGAGGGAGCAGACTAGTAGGACTGAGATTTCGACATGGGTGGGAAAGAGAGAGTAGAAGAATTTCACAACAGGTGAACTTGAGTGATCAGGAAAAGGGTCCCAACTGCACAAAGGGCATAAATGTTCAGGGTATGACATAGGACGAGGTCAGATATGGTTTGAACTGTATTTGCAATTGCCACTCTTGCCAGCAAGGAAAGACAAAAAGCTTGAGCTAAGGCTGAAATGTCTGATTGACCACTGATATCTATTAAGTCTTTGAGACAGAACCCCTAAGGTATGTCCTTCTCTTCCACGAACAAACAGAAAAACAAAGAGTAGTCAAGAAGCCCTAAGTGGGATAAAAGAAAGGGATTCAAATCATTCAACCGAGGGCAAGTCTCGGAGGATCAGATACAGTCCTTTATCATGCTGTATAAAGGGGATGTTATAGCAGAGAAGGTAAGGATCTACATTCTACTGTGGCCAGTCAGTTCCAGAAAGCCCTGAAGTATCCTTTGGTTTCAGATAAGAGGTTGTTAAATATGACCTTGATATTATCTGGGGGATCAGGTTTTTCCCTCGGGGAATATCATGACCTAAATAGTGTACTTGGAGGCAACAGAGATGAACTTTGTCTCTTGAAAACTTCTGGCCCTTTTGAACTAAGTCTTATAGTTGCTGAATGTCTGAAGACAAAGAGAGAGAGGTCATGTACATATTGAAAGAAGGTTGAATTACAAAGATCAAATCTTTTAGATTTGCACTTAATGTTCAGGAAAATTTTGTAAAGGATTCTGTAAATTCCTGGGGCATGAGTGTTCCAGTATATTGTTGATTTTTCCATGTAAATGTAAATAAATACTGGGAGTTAGGATTAAAGGATATGCTGAAGAAAGCAAAATATAAGGCAACAATAAAATAAGTTGACATCAGAGGAGAGGCTGGAAGAGAGAATAGTATTACGGAAGGTCATAAACGGTATCAATTCACGATTAAGGACTCTGCCTTCAAGTCTGTTTTCCCATAGCCTCAAGTGGATCAGAAATGTGAGTGAACATGTCGTGAATGTGGGAATTGTCAAAGGCTTGTGAGCTGTGAAAGGGGCAAGAAAACTGAGATTATTTATTAGAGCTATCAGGGAAGAAAAGATTAGTACCTCACGTGAACATGAAATACTGCAATCTAATTATGATATATCCTGCATATTAAATGAACTGAATTCTGGAACTTAATAAAAAGCCATGTGGGGCATGATGAGATCTGAGAGACATAGGAGTAGGTTTAAAAAGGGGGCAAAATGTAGTAAGTTGTTTAAGTGCAACACAGAGATTGTTTGTGTACTCTGAGGGATTACGGTAGAAAACTGTGAGGTGTCACACGTAGAGCAAGTGGCCCTGGTGTACACCAGAAAGGTAATGGGATGTCCATTGACTGGGATTATTATTTCCCCAGTTTGCTTAAAGGTATCTGGGGTAGATATGGGCTGATCTCTCAGAGGAGAGTCATCGAGATTCTGAGGATTGTGTCTTAGAACATTTTTTTTGCCCAGTGTCCTTTCTCCTTGCAAGGGCCACAGATATCTCTTCCAAAGCCTAGTAAGGTTGGGGGTATTAAGGTCTTATAATAATTATCCTCAAGTTGTTTAATTTAGAGAGTCATGAGTTTGTACTATGTATACTTAGATTTAGCAGCTCATATATCCTCATAGTACCATGTTAAAGAATGGATTTCAGAGACAGGGACATTTCTTCAATTAATCTAATATTCTTGAGTATTAGAGTAGTAGAATATTTCTACATGGAACTTATCATTAACAAAGCAGATAATCATGTGGCCAAAGCAGATGCCATGTGGCCATCTAGAGTTGGATCTAAATGTTTCTAGATATTATCAAGGAGCTTTTTCCCCATTTCCTTGGCTCTGTTATAGCCCTCTGGGTTATTTTAATTTCTTCATAGATCCAATTTAGAATTTTCTAATTGTAAAAAGGCAGGCATTGGGCCAGTTGGCAAAGATATGAGTCCCAGAGAGGATGGCCCTAAGATTAACCTGAATTGTATAGAGACTTGTCTCTATTTTTACATGGGTCAGGGAAATTTGTTATAGCATACAGATCAGCTTGAGACCAATGTTAAAAAATAATCTGCTGGGGAGGGGGTAAATTGGTCTCTGTAGTTTCTTGTTCTTAGAGTCTTAACATTGTAGGAGTAGTACTAAGGTCACAGGACACTATGGAGAATTAAGAAGCTAGTAAGGTTAGGGTCAAGAAATAGAGGATAAAACACAAAGTGAATGAGAACATGGTTATGGGAGAGACTTGTATAAATTTGAAGGAGCAGAAGGGAAAGGAGGGGTGCCTCGGTGACTCAGTCGCTTAAGTGACTGCCTTCAGCTAAGGTCATGATTTTGGGGTCCTGGAATCAGCAGCATTGGGCACCCTGCTCAGCCGGGAGTCTGCTTCTCCCTCTCCCTTTGCCCCTCCCGCTGTTGCTCATGCTCGCTTACTCTCTCTCAAATAAATAAGTGAAACCGTTAAAAAAAAAAGGGAAAGGATTAGAAAGTGTCAAGGGCACAAGTATCTTAGAGAAGGGAACAAAAGAAGTAACATTGGAGAAAAACAGGTGGTGCCTCAAAAGAATGACTAGCATAGCTTTGATAAAATAGATTGAGATTGTTTAAGGTGTGACTGAGATTTGATTAGGAGAACAGTTTTTTGGTTTTTCATACCAAAAAACAGAAACAAAAACAAAAACAACTAAAAAACACCAGACTATTGATTGGAGAATATTTGAATATTCTTGAATCCTAGACAACTAGGATTTAAGAGCTCCCTGAAAGTGTACTAAATTAAGGAGGTCTCCAAAACCCCAATGTGACCATTGCAATTCCAAGTTATCCTTAGTAAAACTTTGTCATTTTTGAAAGTTTTGGCAAAATTAGTAGTGGTGAAGCATATAGTCAGGTGGAGTTCATCTACTCTCAATCCTGGGAAATTGAGAGAGTTATCCATGGGAGGATCAGGATCAGGTAGAAAGAGAAGACAGGTAATAAAAAAATCACTTCCATGTATAGTCCTTCCTTGAGAGCCAAAGTGGTCTGTTGTGCTATCCTTGAAGAGCTGAAAGACTAGCTCTGTGCAAACCTTGAACGTGGAATCAGGAAAAGCAGAGAAGCATCAAAAAAAAAAAAAAAAAAAACCCTGAGAATTTCCCTCCAGAAAGTCAAGTTGTAAATCCCCACTCAAAACGAACCAAGAAAACCCTTACCCAGTAAGAGTTTCACTAGAACAAAAAACACACAGCAAAAATCCTGCTCAAACAGAAAAGAGCCAGGAAGTCCTACTCAAATAGAAAAGAACTGGGAAGAGCTCAATTTAATAGTTAAAAGCAACTCCCTAGGGTGCTACTACAGAGAAATGTCTGGAGCACTGGATTAGGAGTTGTGACTTACCATAGATCCTGATTTCCCTAGCCAGGAAGGACCCAGGGTTTTGAGGGACCACAATGAATGCCTAGGTAAAGACAGCAGGGTATGAGGGTCTGTCAGCCCTCTATCCATGTCATGGCACCAGAAACTATCAAATTAAAAACAAATTAAGAAAAATAAACATGTAAATCCACATTTAGAGGCTTTATTCAGAAAAAAAAAATACTACTGCAATAGGGAGAATGCTCCAATTCCAGAAATATACAAGCACTTCACAACCCAACAGAAAAATATTTTTTGTTCATGGGCTCAAGGAGGGACAAGCAGATATAAGCAAAATCTTTTAAGGGACAGCTGGACAAGCAAAGGGAAATGACTAGTGGGGTCTGCCACAGAAAGGTCTTGTGATCAGGTGATTCTCTGGAGAAGCTGATAGAAGGGCAGATTCCAGTTTTTAGTGCTTGCTCATGCTTGGGAGCATGCAGAGTTCCTTCTGTAGAAAGGAGAGAAGACTGACTGAAGTTTAGTCAAGAAAAAGCTGAGGGTAGGAATTGGCCATTGCAAACACTTGGTCCTCCATAAACATTTCTCCTTGTATTTGTGTGTGAAAAGTTCTCTATATCAAAGATCAGAAAGTATTTTTTTTAATAAAAGAGAAGATAGTAAATAATTTAGCTTTGTGTCTGTATGGTTTCTGTCACAACTAAGCCATGGTGGCTTGAAAGCAGCCATAGACATATTGAAAGGAATGTGCAGAATTAGGCTCTAGCATTACTTTACAAAACAGGTGCTTGGTAAGATGTGGCAATCGGGGCATACTTTGCCAACCCATCATTTATGGCATTTTATCAGCTAGGAATTAAATGTTCTGAAATGTGGGGGGGGGGGGGAACACAAGTAATCTGCCTGTTTCTAATTGGCCAGATCATTTCATAAAGCCATATCTATCCACAAGGGAGCTTGAGAAATATAGGTACTGAATAAAACATATCACTCCCAAACAAATTATTTGTGATGAAGAAAGAAAAATACCCAGTTTCTTGTTTGAGTTTGTGCCTTTTTTTTTTTTTTTTTTTTATTTATTTGACAGAGAGAGATCACAAGTAGGCAGAGAGGCAGACAGAGAGAGAGGAGGAAGCAGGCTCCCTGCGGAGCAGAGAGCCCAATGCGGGGCTCGATCCCAGGACCCTGAGATCATGACCTGAGCCGAAGGCAGCGGCCTAATCCACTGAGCCACCCAGGCGCCCGAGTTTGTGCCTTTTATAGTGCATCTCTGATGTTCAGTAAAGGAAAAAAAAAAAAAAAAAGAAGAAGAAGAACCTATTATATGAGAGTTGAGCTAACTTTATAAAGACCAGTATTATTTAACTCAAGTTTAAGTAAGAGTAGGGAACAATTAATCTTATGTTATCTTAAAATAGAAACATGAAATGTTCCTAAAAGTCTTTTTTTCTATTTTGCTTTTTTCATTATAGCATTTAACACAGAATCTGAGAGAACTAAGGCTGATTTAATGATTTAAAAAAAAACCGTAGTCTTCCCCAAATTACAATGATCAAACATAAGTAGGCCTAAAGCATAAAGGGAGTTTCAAATCCTGAGGATTTTGCATGATATGCTAGAACTAAGATGGTCAGCATTTATAAACTGCTTTTCAAATTGATTTGAACTGAGAGAACATTTAAAGTTTCCATGAAATCCTAATTCAGGACATGAAAAAGGCGACACATACCTGTTTTCCTTACTAAGAATAAGACTGCTTGGGATTTCACTGGTTCACCTCCTAAAGCCATCTCCTTTGCTCCTTTACACATTTCTGCATGAAGACAATCCATTCTCTGGACGTGATCGTCCCCAGTCTTAGCTAGTTTAGCCATCTATATGCTGATCAGTGTCAGAAGGAGAGAAATCCCCCTTGAGCACTCCTCTGGCCTTTCTAAGGCAAGTCTTATCTTTATAAACTTTCTTGATTTGCTTTATCATCCTGCCCTGGAGAAGATGGATTTTGTATATATATACATATACAGATATATGTATATATATATAAATATATATGATATCATTGAGATATATCTCAATATTATATTAATGAGATATGTTATATATAAAAATATATAATTTTTTAAGTTAAACATTGTGGTTGGTTTTAAACAGTACACTAAAATAAGGTTATACTGTTTAATCATCTGATTTCATATGTTGAAGTCTTCTGAGTCCTTTCTCATTTTAATTTTTTGTATTTCTGCATTTCCTATCTCATAACTTTGCTATTTTTCTCTTTATTAAGTGTATTTTGTGTTTAGCACTTAAACATCAATGATTGAGGTGATCTGTTTTGGACTAAATTTTAAAAATGATTAAGTAATTATCAGCAACTTGTGTTGGTTTTTTCCTTTTAACAGTTATGTCTATTTCATTTTATGGGTTTATAGGTACATTCATTTCTTTTACCTTCTGTTATTTAAAACCATCCCATATCTAATTGTCACCAATAACTTATTTAAATCACTATTTTAATAAAAATGTATTTACATCAGTGGGCAATAAGAAGAGTTACTTCTTACCGTGATTCTTTGAGGCTGAAAACCCCTTCTCTGGCCATGGTCTGTACTGAAAATGAATAGATAAATAGAAAGCATTGAGCTGCAGCATTTAGTATGTGCTCAGCATTTAGTAGTTGATTTGTGTTGATGGCCCAGGATTTCTCAGCTTCTGTAGAAGTGGTTCTATGTAATGACTTCAGACTGTCTTGGTGACATTTGTACAATTTCATATTTCTATTAACATTATATCAAGAACTGCAAAAACAAAACAAAACAGAAATCCAGAATACTGCAATTTTCAAACAGTCAACTAAAAGAAAAAAGAAAAAAAAAAACTGTCTTAATGTATTTTCATTTACAAACATGATTTGGTTTCTATATGATGTCATCAAACAGGTAAGACACTAATTTACTTAAACACTCACTGGCATCATCCAAAAGTTCTCCAAAATGTTATCTGCCTCTGTCTGATCCGTAATTCCATTTTCTTATAGGAATAATGTTATCTGATGGGACATAGAAATGCAAACAAGAACATGTAAGAGGCAAGGAGTTGGTTTTTCAAAGATTATTAATGTTCCAGTTTTATTATTTTTTTTAGGAAATGACTCTAAATTGGATGGTTATAGTTGTGCTTACTGAATGACATGCATTAGCTCATTTGCCTTGGAATACATAGAATGCAGTCTTGAATGCTATTGTCTTCAGTTGTTAAAGTTTACCTGATTTCTTGGAGATTTAAAGCAAATTTCCATGATCTTTTGTGATATTCTACTTAAGGTGATTTCTTTCAGGTGGTTTCCAAAGAACATAGAGGCTCATGATTGTCTCTATCCTATGCATTTTCTATTCTTTATAAATATACATTTTAATAAACTGTTTGACTAATACTTTTTCATCATGATTACTGGCTACTGTTCAATCGTTGCATACATTCACTGTGTAATATTTTGTTGTTGTGTTGTTTTTTCCCTCTTCTCCCATACCCTGATAATTTCTTGACCTTTAAAGTATTTTCCAACCTACCTCCATGACTCCTACCTCCATTGTTAGGAAACCATTTCACTCTAGGTAGCTTTTTATACACTTTGATATTCAAAGGATGGAGAACTATCTGCTCTTCCCTTTTTAGTCTTGCCTAATTCTCAATAAAATGCCATAGATGTAATTTAGTAATACCTATATACCTTGAATAAAAAAGGTACTATCTAGTTGGAACTGATGATGTGAATTAAGCGATTTGGGTAGAAGTCTACAATATACATTAAAATTACATACACAATTGATTTGTGTTGTACTATAGAATAGAGACCGTGTTAGAGTAAAAACAAATTTAAAAAGAAAAAAATAATTCCCTAGCACAAAAAAGGACACTGTTCCACCTTCCTTTTCACAGAGCATTTAACTTTAGAAAACTTGTAATTAGAAGGTCTTTCTCTGTCTCTCTGAAATGTAGGTAAATCTTCTGGAAAACAGGTTAAATCTCCTGTTAGCTTTAGGAGCCAGGACTGTCTTTCTCAAAGATTTAAGAAACATTTTTTTTTAATGTAGAAATGAAGAAAAGTAGTGCCCTTTTCTTCCAGTTTGTCTAAAACCATAGGAACCTAACATTAGTGGGCACCTTGTTCCAAGGTGCAAACTGATCTCATGGATAACAATAGAAGTTAATTTTTCCTTTTTTTTTTTTTTTTAAATTTTTTATTTATTTATTTGACAGAGAGAGATCACAAGCAGATAGAGAGGCAGGCAGAGAGAGAGAGAGGGAAGCAGGCTCCCTGCTGAGCAGAAAGCCCAATGCGGGACTTGATCCCAGGACCCTGAGATCATGACCTGAGCCGAAGGCAGCGGCTTAACCCACTGAGCCACCCAGGCGCCCCTTATTTTTCCTTTTGATGAACCAATTAACTACCATAGATAGTCACCCCAAATACCATGCAAATTTGGGATTAGCTATCTGTGATAGATGGTGCTGTCAAGTCCTTTTACTTGAAGTCTAATTATTGTTTATCTTGAAAACATAGGTAATGGGTTGTAGCTACTTAGCTCTAAAAGGGTGAGGTTTCCTCCTGTCTCTTTAGATTTTTGCCTGTGACATATACCATATTTTGGTTTAATGCATATTTCATAATAGAAGTCCTTTCTTTCTTAGCGCCTTCATGGAGAGGTTTTCTGGAGTGACAGAAGATTTATTTTTATTTATTTATATATTTTAAATTAACATATAATGAATTATTAGCCCCAGGGGTACAGGTCTGTGAATCATCAGGCTTACACATTTCACAGCACTCACCATAGCACATACCTGCCCCAATATCCATAACTTAGTCACCCTATTCTCACCCCCACTCCCCAGCATCCCTCAGTTTGTTCCACGAGATTGAGTCTCTTATGCTTCTCCTCCATCTCAATCCCATCTTGTTTAATTTTCCCCTACCTACCCCCCCAACAATCCCCCACACTGCCTCTCAAATTCCTCATATCAAAAAGATCATATGATAGTTGTCTTTCTCTGATTGACTTATTTCACTTAGCATAATACCCTCTAGTTCCATCCACCGCATTGCAAATGGCAAGATTTCATTTCCCTTGAAGGCTGCATAGTATTCTATGGTGTATATATACCACATCTTTTTTATCCATTCGTCTGTTGATGGACTTCTAGGTTCTTTCCATAGTTTGGCTATTATGGACAATGCTGCTATAAACATTTGGGTGCATGTGCCCCTTCAGATCACTACATTTGTATCTTTGGGGTAAATATCTGGTAGTACAATTGCTGGGTCATAGGGTAGCTCTATTTTCAACTTTTTGAGGAACCTCCATACTGTTATCCAGAGTGGCTTGCACCGGCTTGTATTCCCACCAATATTGTAGGAGGGTTTCCCTTTCTCTGAAATTTGCCAACATCTGTTATTTCCTGACTTACTAATTTTAGCCATTCTGACTGGTGTGAGGTAGCATCTCACTATGGTTTTGATTTGGATTTCGCTGATGCCAAGTGATGTTGAGCACTTTCTCATGTGTCTGTTGGCCTTTTGGATGTCTTTGCAGAAATGTCTATTCATGTCCTCTGCCCATTTCTTGATTAGATTATTTGTTCTTTGGGTGTTGAGTTTGATAAGGTCTTCATAGATTTTGGATACTAGCCCTTTATCTGATACGTCATTTGCGAATATCTTCTCCCAGTCTGTCAGTTGTCTTTTGGTTTTGTTAACTGTTTCCTTTGCTGTGCCAAAGCTTTTGATCTTGATGAAATCCCAATAGTTCATTTTTGTCCTTGCTTCCATCACCTTTGATGATGTTTCTAGGATTAATTTGCTGTGATGGAGGTCAAAGAGGTTGCTGCCTATATTCTCCTCAAGGATTTAGTTGGATTCTTGTCTCACATTGGGGTCTTTCATCTATTTTGAGTCTATTTTTGTGGTGTAAGGAAATGGTCTAGTTTCATTCTTCTGCATGTGGCTGTCCAATTTCCCTAGCACCATTTGTTGAAGAGGCTGTCTTTTTTCCATTGGACATTCTTTCCTGCTTTGTCAAAGATTAGTTGACCATAGAGTTGAGGGTCCATTTCTGGTGCTCTTTTCTGTTCCATTGACCTGTGTGTCTGTTTTTGTGCCAGTACCATACCATCTTTTTTTTTTTTTAAAGATTTATTTATTTGACAGATAGAGATCACAAGTAGGCAGAGAGGCAGGCAGAGAGAGAGAGAGGAGGAAGCAGGCTCCCAGCCAAGCAGAGAGCCCGATGTGGGGCTCGATCCCAGGACTCTGGGATCATGACCCGAGCTGAAGGCAGAGGCTTTAACCCGCTGAGCCACCCAGGCGCCCCAGTACCATACCATCTTGATGATATAGCTTTGTAATACAGCTTGAAGTCGGAATTGTGATGCCACCAACTTTTTCAACATTCCTCTGGCTATTTGGGATCTTTTCTGGTTCCATATAAATTTTAGGATTCTTCGTTCCATTTCTTTGAAAAAAATCGATGGTATTTTGATAGGGATTGCATTAAATATGTAGATTGCTTTAGGTAGCATGGACAAATATTTTCACAATATTTGTTCTTCCAATCCATGAGCATGGAATGTTTTGCATTTCCTTGTGTCTTCCTCAGTTTGTTTCATGAACAATATTTGTTCTTCCAATACATGAGCATGGAACGTTTTCCATTTCTTTGTGTCTTCCTCAGTTTGTTTCGTGAGTGCTTTATAGATTTCTGAGTACAGATTCTTTGCCTCTTTGATTAGGTTTATTCCTAGGTAGCTTATGGTTTGTTTGTTTGTTTTTAATATTTTATTTATTTATTTGACAGAGAGAAATCACAACTAGGCAGAGAGGCAGGCAGAGAGAGAGGAGGAAGCAGGCTCCCTGAGGAGCAGAGAGCCCGACGTGGGGCTCGATCCCAGGACCCTGGGATCATGACCTGAGCCGAAGGCAGAGGCTTTAACCACTGAGCCACCCAGGCGCCCCAGTAGCTTATGGTTTTGAATGCGATTGTAAATGGAATCGACTCCTTAATTTCTCTTTCCTCTATCTTGCTGTTGGTGTACAGAAATGCAACTGATTTCTGTGCATTGACTTTATATCCTGACACTTTACTGAATTCCTGTACAAGTTTTAGCAGTTTTGGAATGGAGTCTTTGGGTTTTCCACATAAAGTATCATATCATCTGCAAAGAGTGAGAGTGTTACTTCTTTGCCAATTCAGATGGGTTTTATTTCTTTTCATTGTCTGATTGCTAAGGCTAGGACTTCTAGTACTATGTTGAATAACAGTGGTGATAATGGACATCCCTGCTGTGTTCCTGACCTTAGCAGAAAAACTCTCAGTTTTTCTCCATTGAGAATGATATTTGTGGTGGGTTTTTCATAGATGGCTTTGATAATATTGAGGTATGTGCCCTCTATCCCTACACTTTGAAGAGTTTTGATCAGGAAGGGATGCTGTACTTTGTCAAATGCTTTTTCAGCATCTATTGAGAGTATCATATGGTTCTTGTTCTTTCTTTTATTAATTTATTGTATTGCAGTGATTGATTTGTGGATGTTGAACCAACCTTGCACCCCTGGAATAAATCCCACTTGGCTGTGGTGAATAATCCTCTTAAAGTACTGTTGGATCCTATTGGCTAGTATTTTGGTGAGAGTTTTTGCATCTGTGTTCATCAAGGATATTGGTCTGTAACTCTTTTTGTTGGGGTCTTTGTCTGGTTTTGGAATCAAGGTAATTCTGGCCTCATAAAATGAGTTTGGAAGTTCTCCTTCCATTTCTATTTTTTGGAACAGTTTCAGGAGAATAGGAATTAATTCTTCTTTAAATGTATGGTAGAATTCCCCTTGGAAGCCATTTGCCCCTGGGCTCTTGTTTGTTGGGGGATTTTTGATGAATGCTTCAATCTCCTTACTGGTTATGGGTCTGTACAGGTTTTCTATTCTTCCTGGTTCAGTTTTGGTTATTTACATATCTCTAGGAATGCATTCATTTCTTCCAGATTGTCAAATTTGCTGGTGTATAGTTGCTTATAATATGTTCTTATAATTGTTTGTATTTTTTTTTTTTTTGGTGTTGATTGTGTCTCTCCTCTATCATTCCTGATTTTATTTATTTGGGTCCTTTCTCTTTTCTTTTCGATAAGTCAGTGGTTTATCAATCTTATTAATTCTTTCAAAGAACCAGCTCCTAGTTTCATTGATTTGTTCTACTGTTTTTTTGGTTTCTATTTCATTGATCTCTGCTCTGATATTTGATTTCTCTTCCCCTCCTGGATTTAGGCTTTCTTTGCTGTCCTTTCTCCAGCTCCTTTAGCTGTAGGATTAGATTGTGTACTTGAGACCTTTCTTGTTTCTTGAGAAAGGCTTGTATGGCTATATACTTACCTCTCAGGACCACCTTTGCTGTGTCCCAAAGATTTTCAACAGTTGTGTTTTCATTTTCATTTGTTTCCATGAATTTTTAAAATTCTTTTTTAATTTCCTGGTTGACCCATTCATTCTTTAGTAGGGTGCTCTTTAGCCTCCATGTATTTGAGTTCTTTCCAGCTTTCTTCTTGTGATTGAGTTCTAGTTTCAGAGCACTATGGTCTAAAAATATGCAGGGAATGATCCCAATATTTTGGTACTGGTTGAGACCTGATTTGTGGCCCAGGATATGTTCTATTCTGTAGAATGGTCCATGTGCATTAGAGAAGAATGTCTATTCTGTTGCTTTGGGATGGAATGTTCTAAATGTATCTGTGATGTCCATCTGGTCCAGTATGTCATTTATAGCCTTTATTTCCTTATTGATCTTTTGCTTAGATGATCTGTCCATTTCAGTGGGGGGGGTGTTAAAGTCCCCTACTATTATTGTATTATTATTGATGTGTTTCTTTGATTTTGTTATTAATTGGTTTATCTAGTTGGCTGCTCCTATGTTTTGGGCATAGCTATTTAAAACTGTTAGAACTTCTTGTTGGACAGATCCTTTAAGTACGATATAGTGTTCTTCCTCATCTCTTATAGTCTTTGGCTTAAAATCTAATTGATCTGATATAAGGATTGCCACCCCAGCTTTCTTTTGATGTCCATTTGCATGGTAAATTATTTTCCACCCCCTCACTTTAAATCTGGAGGTGTCTTTGAGTCTAAAATGAGTTTTCTTATAGACAGTGTATCAATGGGTCTTGTTTATTTATCCATTCTGATACCGTTTGTCTTTTGATTGGGGCATCTAGCCCATTTACATTCTGGGTAACTATTGAAGGATATAAATTTAGTGCTATTATATTGCCTATAATGTGTCTGTTACTGTATATTGTCTCTGTTTTTCCTGGTCTGTTACTTTTTGTCTCTTTGCTTAGAGGAGCCCTTTCAATATTTCCTGTAGGGCTGGTTTGGTGTTTGAAAATTCTTTTAGTTTCTTTTTGTCCTGGAAGCTTATTATCTCTCCTTCTATTTTCAATGCTAGCCTAGCTGGATATAGTATTCTTGGCTGCACATTTTTCTCATTTAGTGCTCTGAATATATCATGCCTATCCTTTCTGGCCTGCCAGGACTCTGTGGATAGGTCTGCTGTCAGTCTAATATTTCTACCATAGTGTGTTACAGACCTCTTGTCCTGAGCTGCTTTCAGGATTTTCTCTTTGTCACAGAGACTTGTAAGTTTCACTGTTAGATGATGGAGTGTGGACCTATTTTAATTGATTTTGAAGGGGGTTCTCTGTGCCTCCTGGGTTTTGATGCTTATTCCCTTCACCAAATTAGGAAAATTCTCTACTTTAATTTGCTCCAGTATACCTTCGCCTCTCTCTTTCTTCTTCCTCTGGGATCCCAATTATTCTAGTATTGCTTCATCTTATGGTATCACTTATCTCTTGAATTCTCCCCTCGTGGTTCAGTAGTTGTTTGTCTCTCTTTTGCTCAGCTTCTTTATTATCTGTCATTTTGTCTTCTATATCACTAATTCTCTCTTCTCCCTCATTTATCCTAGCATAAGGTCCTCCATTTTTTATTGCACCTCTTTGATACCTTTTATTATTTCAACTTGTTTATATTTCAGTTCTTTTATTTCTCCACAAAGGGATTTTATTTCTCCAGAAAGGGATTCTCTAATAATCTTCCATGCTTTTTCAAGCCCATCTAACACCTTGGTAATCATCTTTCTGAACTCTAATTCTGACACATTACTAATGTCAGCATTGATTAGGTCCCCAGCCACCAGTGCTGCCTCTTATTCTTTTTTTTGTGTGTGTGTGGTGAGTTTTTCTGCCTTGTTATTTTATCCAGATAAGAATAGATGAATGAGAGAACAAATGTTAAAAGGGTAGCAACAACCCCAGAAAAATATGCACTAACCAAATGAGACCCGAAACTAGGGGGGAGAAGAAAGGGGGAGAAAAAAGGAAAAAATATATATAGAGAGAGAGAGACTGGTGAATAGAACAGACCCACTTACTTGATTTTGGGTGTATTTTGGTCTGTTAGAAGAAACTAGCTCCCAAAATCTTAAAAAAGAATACACACACACACACACACACACACACACACACACACACACACAAATAAGAGTAAACACGATGAAGCAATGGAATATGACTATAAAGATGAAAATTTAAAAGGATTCTAAAAAAAGGAATTGATAAGATAAGAATTTGTTTTTTTTTTTTTTAAAGAGGAAAGAATGTGATTAAGCTGGAGGCAAGAACAAAGCTCTGTACGAGATTTAGAGTATATTTTTATCTATTAGAAGGAATTGCATCTGAAAATTTTAAAGAAAAAAAAAGCCTATAAGTATACAAAAAATAAGGTTAAATACAGTGAAGGGATAAAATATGACTATAAAAATGAAAATTTTAAAAGATTTTTTAAAAGGTTTTGGTAAGATAAAATAGTTTAAAAAATTAAAATAGCGGGGCACCTGGGTGGCTCAGTGGGTTAAAGCCTCTGCCTTTGGCTCAGGTCATGATCCCGGGGTCCTGGGATCGAGCCCCACATCAGGCTCTCTGCTCTGCGGGGAGCCTGCTTCCTCCTCTCTCTCTGCCTGCCTCTCGGCCTAGTTGTGATTTCTCTCTGTCAAATAAATAAAATATTAAAAAAAATTAAAATAGCAAAGAGTACAAATTAAAAAAATAGAATAAGAAACAATTAAATTAAAAAAATTTAACTTTGTAAGACTAAAGAATCATGGGGTAAAAGCCATGAATTCTATGCATTGCTTTCCCCTAGCTCTGGATTTCCACAGTTCTCATTGATTGGTAAACCTGGCCTGGCTGGATGTTCTTGCTGATCTTCTGGGGGAGGGACTGTTGCAGCAATTCTCAAATGTCTTTGCCCAAAGTGGAATTGTACCACCCTTGCCAGGTGCCAGGCTAAGTAATCTGCTTGGGTTTGCTCTCAGAGCTTTTGTTCCCTGAATGCTTTCCTTTTTCTGTACAGCTTTAGAGGATGGGAATGAAGATGGTGGCCTCCCATTCTCTGGCCCCATAGGAGCCAAGAGCTCAGGGCCTCACTCCTCAATGTATTCTTAGAGAAAAGCAGTCAATCCCTCCTGTCTCCCTGGTCTCTAGCCACACTCCAAGCCCACCCAGTCTGTGACCTAGTATTTCTTTTTCTTTTTTTTTTTCTTTTGAGGATTTTATTTATTTATTTGGCAGAAAGGGACACACAGAGAGGGGGAACACAAGTAAGGGGAGCAGGTGAGGGAGAAGCAGGCTTTCCACTGAGCAGGGAGCCTGATGTGGGCCTTAATTTTAGGACCCTGGGATCATGACCTGAGCCTAAGGCAGCCACCTAATGACTGAGCCAGCCAGGAACTCTGACCAACTGTTTCTGTCTCTGGCTCACGGCCGCATTTGGAGTTTCTAAACCCAGCATATTCCTGAGCATGCTCCTGCACTGCTCCTCCCAAAAGAGGAAGGATGGGGTCTCTCTGGATCTGCCACTTGTGGGGGCCTGAATGTGCCTTGGATCACGGTTTAAGGTAACCCCAAGCTGAGAGCCCACTTCTTGGCTCTGTCTCTGTAACTGGCTTCCCTGCTCTGATACGTAGGAGCTCTGCCACACTCAGACAGCCCTGTCTTTTCATGATCCCATGAGTTCTGAGACCACATGGTCCACATGAGGGCTTCACCCTGCTTAGCCTCTGGAGTATGTCCATTAGTAGAGGAAATTTCTAAAAGTTCTGATTTTGTGCTCCACCACTCTACAGCTTGCCAGAAGCTGGCCCCTCCCCCTGTAGTCTATCTTCCCATCGCTTCAGATTCACTTCTTCACACATCCTACCTTCTGGAAAGTGGTCAATTTTCTGTTCCTAGAATTGCTGCCCTTCTTCTCTTCTATCTTTTATTGAGTTTGTAGGTGTTCAGAATAGTTTGATAACTATCTAGCTGAACTCCTGGGACCTGATGATTATTTCTATCTTCTACTCTCTGCCATCTTGTTCCTCCTATGAAGATTTGGTTTTTAGTTATGTTTTTCCAACTATCAGGAACTATTGAACATAATGCAGACTATAAGTACAAAATTAGCTTGAGAAAGGAGATCTCTGTTTTTGTCTCTTTCTCTCATATATGTAAGTGTGTATGTGTGTGTGTATATATATATATATATATATATATATATATATGTTTATATAGAGAGGGCTACATACATATGTGTATATGTGTTTATATATTATAAAACATATATACACATCTTTATATGTATACATGCATATATATATGTGTATATACATATATATATGAGTGGTAGAGAAAGAAATTATTATTTTTGTTTTTTGTATGTATAAGGAGATAATGTTTGTACTTACCTCATAGGACCCTTGTGAAAATTAAAGAGATAAAATAGGTGAAGTGTTAAACACAGTTAATGCTTTTATGACAGTAACTACACAGCATTGTTATGATTTATAGCAAGGCAGTATTAAGTATGAGTATTAAGGTTCTTAGAGTCAAGAGGACCTGGATCCCCCTCCTCTTACTTTCTATAAGGTCTAAGCTAATAAACTTCACTGACTTGTTCCTCAATTGCACAGTAAAGATGAGAACAGTATTCAAGTATGAATATAATGTGAAATACATAGTAATTGTCTTATGAATACTTGTTCCATTTATTTAAAGCATTATTGCATGCAAGGGGGAAGGGAAAGAGGTAGGGAAGACAGACCAGGGTAAGAGAGGGAATATGGAGGAAGAAAAAGAAAGAATAATGCTGTTCAATAAATCGGAAGGACTAATAACAAACTTTTTTTTTTTTTTAAGTAGGAGAAACATAATGTCTAAAGTCCTGTTTTAAAAAAAATGGTGCCATAGGGGAAGGGAGGGAAAAATGAAACATGTTGAAACCAGAGAGGGAGACAAACCATAAGAGACTCAATCTCAGGAAACAGACTGAAGGTTGCTGGAGGGGAGGAGGTGAGAGGGATGGGGTGGATGGGTGATGGACATTGCAGAGGGTATGTGTTATGGGGAGTGCTGTGAATCATGTAAGACTGAAGAATCACAGACCTGTATCCCCGAAACAAATAATACATTATATGTTAATTAAAAAAAATTTTTTTAAATGAAAATTTAAAATGGTGCCAGATGATCAGGGACTTTAAAAGCATTCCTAACACTTTAGTATCAATCCACAGTTGGCAATGGGAAGTATCTTCCCTATAGTTCTTTTTTTTTTTTTAAGAGATTTTATTTGACAGAGAGAGAGATCACAAGTAGGCAGAGAGGCAGGCACAGAGAGAGGAAAGCAGGCTCCCCACTGAGCAGAAAGCCCAATGCAGGGCTCAATCCCAGGACCCTGAAATGATGACACAAGCTGAAGGAGAAGGCTTAACCCACTCAGCCACCCAAGTGCCCCTTCCCTATAGTTCTTATATTCTGTACTGTGAAGTGTATATGCAGTGTTTTGTCCTTTCTTCCATTAGATTTCCTTTCTCTTTTCTTTGATTTATAGGATTTATAGATTAAATTTAATCCTTTGTATAGACATTAAAAATAGGATTGTGTATTCTATATACAATGCGTTTTTTGACAAATACATTTAATTGCAAATATCTTTTCACTCTGCAGCTTGCCTTTTTATCCTATTAATGAAATATTTAGATGAACAAAAGTACTTCATTCTCCTAAACTTTTCAGTTTATAATTTTTTTCAAATAGATAGTACATTTTGTATCTTGTTTAGGAAATATTTGCTACTTCAAATTCACAAAGATATTATTTTATGCTAGCTTTTGAAAACTTTCTTATTTTTCATATTTCAGATTTCATATCTAAACTCCAAGTGGATTTATTTTTGCATATGTTGTAAATTAGGACCTTAGATAGCTATTTTTCCTTTATGGATTTGTATTTGATCCAGGAACATATGCTGAAATGTGCCCCTTATTATTACTTTCTAAAAATAAATCAGGTAACTGTATACGACTGGGTCTCTTTCAATAATCTACTTTGTTCCCAGGGTCAGTATATCTAAACTTGTGCCAATCAAAAACTCTTCCAATTCTTGTGGCTTTTTAATAGGTCTTGATATCTGACACTGTAACTTATCTAGCTTTGTTATTCTTTTTCAGAATTGCCTTATCTTTGCTTGGCTCTTTACATTTCCATAAATCTTAGAACTAACTTATTCTTTTTCATGCAATAAAAAATCTACATAGTTTTTTTTTTTTTTTTATATACTTTCCCATAGATCAATTGGTGAGATTTGGTGTCTTTATAATATTGAGTCTTCCAATACATAAGCATAGTATAAGCTGTTTTATATAGGTGTTCAGTTTTGTTTCATTTTGTAGTTTTCTGAGTGGACATCTCTCACAATGTCTCAACTTACGTAGAGGAGTTTGAATATTTCTGCTATTTTAGAGGCATTTTTCTAATTTTACCATGCTACAAGAATAATTCTAAAAAACCACACACTTTTAGCAAAATTCTAAAATTCTAAAAATATTCTAAAAAAACACACTTTTAGCAAAACAAAATATAAATTATACTGAGATGTTTTAAAAATTCCCTAACTCCTAGCCAGTAAACCTTGTTCTGCTTTTCAAAGCACGTGTTGTTGTCTCCTTAGTATTTTCTTTCCATATCCTCATATTCAATATATAACCAAACACAGAAAATTAAATTAAATATTTTAAAAATTAATTTAAAAAATTAAATTTCTTTTAAATTTAAAAAAAATAATATTAAGAATAAAATGCCAGAAATCCACCTGGCAGTTAATAAATACTGAAACACCTACTATAATACCAAAACCCCTTGAAGAAAATCAGAAAAAAAAAAAACAAAACCCAAATTTATATATCATTGATAAATTTGACTTATTTTTTTAGGTATTGTAATTTATTTATTATTTTTTAATTCAAGTATAAATAACATGCAGTGTGATATTAATTGCAGGTGTAAATGTAATGATTGAACAATTCTATACATTATCAGTGCTCATCATGGTAAATGTACTCTTAATCTCCTTTACCTATTTCATCCATCCCCCAATCCATCTGGCCTCTGGTAACCATCAGCTTGTTCTCTATAATTAAGAGTCTGTTATAACTTACTTGTGTGTCTCTTTTTTTCCTGTTTGTTTTACCTACTTTTAAGAAAAAATTAAATGGAATCTCTGTTGAATAGTTATGTTAATGGTATTCCTCTTTACCATTTCAAGGACTTGTTAATGAAAAATTACACTCTAACACCAATCTCTGTCTCTAATATATGTATATATAGAGAGACATATAGATAGATAGATAGTAATATATATTATATATATAGTTTAGTGTATAAGGTACACTAAGCTTCAGTTCATATCTTATTATACACATATATGCACATATATATTTGTATATACTCATGAAACTACCCCGAATAAGATGCAGAATATTTCTGGCACTCATAAATTGTGACTGTGCTCATTGCCAGTTCACACTCCCCTCAGAGATTACTACTAATCTGACTTCTGTAAATATCAATTAGTTTTATCTCTTCTTGAACTTTATGTTTGTTTATCCTTTTGTCTGTTGATGGGCATTCAGTGGTATCTGTTTTGGAGCTATTGTGAATAAAGCATCTATGAACATTCTTCTGCTAGTCTTTTGCTAGACATAAACATTTATTCCTCTTGGTATGCACCTGGGAGTAGAATTACTGAGGCAAAGGGTACACACAAACTTATTTTTAGTGGGACTGTCAACTTTACGTGCCTATTAGAAATGTAGAAGAAACCCATCTATGTCTTCCCCAACACTTTATATTGTCAATTATTTTTAAAACTTTAGTCCTTTGGTAGGTGTATATTGATATCTCCTGTATTTTTTTTTAATTTTTTTTAAGATTTTATTTATTTATCTGACAGACAGAAATCACAGGGAGGCAGGGAGACAGTCAGAGAGAGAGGAGGAAGCAGGCTCTCTGCAGAGCAGAGAGCCCGATGCGGGGCTCGATCCCAGAACCCTGGGATCATGACCTGAGCGGAAAGCAGAGGCTTTAACCCACTGAGCCACCCAGGCGCCCCATCTCCCGTATTTTTAATTTGCATTCCCTAGGGAGAGTAACTAATTTGAACTAATTTATTAGTAGTTTCGAGTGTAAGCTGTTTTGCGAATTTCTATTCCAGTCTTTTGACCATTTTTTTCCTTTTTTTTTCCATTTTATTTATTTTTTCAGCGTAACAGTATTCATTCTTTTTGCACAACACCCAGTGCTCCATGCAAAACGTGCCCTCCCCATTACCCACCACCTGTTCCCCCAACCTCCCACCCCTGACCCTTCAAAACCCTCAGGTTGTTTTTCAGAGTCCATAGTCTCTTATGGTTCGCCTCCCCTTCCAAATTTTTTTTTTTTAATAAACATATAATGTATTTTTATCCCCAGGGGTACAGGTCTGTGAATCGCCAGGTCCACACACTTCACAGCACTCACGATAGCACTTACCCTCCCCAATGTCCATAGCCCCCTCCCCCTATCCCAATCCCACCTCCCCCCAGCAACCCCCAGCTTGTTCCGTGAGATTAAGAGTCATTTATGATTTGTCTCCCTCCCAATCCCATCTTGTTTCATTTATTCTTCTCCTATCCCCCTACCCCCCATGTTGCTTCTCCATGTCCTCATATCAGGGAGATCATATGATAGTTGTCTTTCTCCGATTGACTTATTTCACTAAGCATGATACGCTCTAGTTCCATCCACGTTGTCACCATTTTTTTAAACTGAGCGCCCTAATCATCCAGCCAATAGTATTCTCCTATTGAGTTTCTCTTATAGGACTTTTGCTGTCTTCTTTAATGCTATATTCTAGTACCTACAACACTGCTTGACACTTGAAAGGCACTGATTGAGTAACTATTGAATACAGAAATAAATACATGAATTAGTTCAAAATAAATAAACTCCCAATAATTTGTTTTATTTTATTAAGTCTTTTAACATTTTCGTGTCCAATTGTTTCAGCACCATTTGTTGAATGACTCCTTTCTCCTTGTATCACCCTGGCTCCACTGTCAAAGATCAGCTCCCTATACTGGTGTCAGTCTACTTCTGAACTGTGTCTTCTGTTCCATCAGTCTGTTTAGTATTTCACAAATGCCATGCTGTCTTGATTACTGTAGCTTTATAGTAACCCTGAAGTTAGGTAGAGTCTGTCCTCCATCTTTGTTGCATTTCTTTAATAATATTATTTTGGCTATTCTGAGTCTTGTGCCTTTCTCTATGAACTTCAGAATCAGTTTATCAATATTCATAAAGTAACTTGCAAGGATTTTGTATTGAATGCATAGGTCACATTGGGAAGAATTGATATCTGAACAATACTCCGTTTTCCTATCATTCACGGGGATATTTATCCATTTTTTTAAAGATCTTCTTTGATTTATTTACTCAGAATTTTGTAGATTTCTTCATATATATCCTATACGCAATTTGTATTATTTATACCTAAGTTTGTCATTTTTTTATTGTTGCTAATATTTTTAAATTTCAAATGTATTTTTGATTTTTCATTGCTGGTATGTAGGAAAGAAAATGAATTCTGTATATTAACCTTGTATCCTGCAATCTCGCTACAACTACTTACTAGTTCCAGGAGTATATATGTCAATTCTTTGTGATTTTCTGCATATAATCATGTCATATATGAGCAAAAACAGTTTTATTTCTTTCTTCCCAATATGTATATCTTCTATTTACTTATATTATTTTATTGCATTAGTAAGGACTTCTAGTATGATGCTGAATATAAGTGATGACAGGGCACATGCAGCCTTGTTACAGATCTTAGGGTGAAAACATGCAGTTTCCCACCATTTTGTATGGTATTAGCTATAGGTGTTTGTAGATATTCTTTTTTTAAGATTTATTTATTTATTTGTTTGAGAAAAAGAGAGGGCAGGGAGAGGGAGAGAGAACATGAATGGGAAGAAGATGGAGAAGCAGGCCTTCTGCTGAGCAGGAAGCCAGACATGGGGCCCTATCCCTGGACCCTGAGATCTGCCCAAAGGCAGACAGTTAACCGACTGAGCCACCCGGGCTCCCCTGAAGATATTCTTTATCAGGTTGAGAAACGGCCCCTTTATTTCTACTTTACTGAGAGATTATCATGAATAGGAATTGGGTTTTGTCAAACTCATTTCTGCACATATTGGTATAATTTCTTTTTAGTCTTGATGTGAAGGTTATATTATGTGACTTTCAAAGATTGATACAGCCTTGCCTCACTGGACTGAGTCCCACATGTTTATGTTGTATAATTATCTTTACATGTTTTGGGGTTGATTTGCTAAATTCTATTAACGGTTTTTATATCAATGTTTATGAGAGCTATTGATGTTATAATGTTCCCTTCTTGTATTGTCTTGTCTGTACCTGATTTTGATATTAGAATAATGCTTGCTTCATACAGAGTCACTAAGTGCTCCCTCTGCTTCTGTTTTCTGAAAAAATTATAGAAAATTATAATTAACTTTAATTCCTTCCTTAAATGTTTGGTGGTGTTCACCATTGAAGCCATTTGGTCATACTGCTTTCTCGTTTAGAGGATTATTAATTATTGATACAATTTCCTTTAAAAAGTATACATTTATTCAGATTACGTACTACTTTTATGTGGGTTTTGGTCGTTTTGATATTTCAAGGAATTGGTCAATTTCATCAAAGTCATTGATTTTTAGTTTTCTCAGTGTTTTTCTTTTGGGGAGGACAGAAGTGGTCACTTCAAATCCTCTTTACTTATTAGAGTTAAAGCCAGATATTAGTCCCCTCCTTTGTTTAGATTGCATATTTAATGTTGTTTAATCATCAACATCATTATCTCTCTTCTGATATGCCAGTTTCATTCTAAGATCCATCTAGTGAATGTTTTATTTAAATAGTATGTACTTAAGTTCTAGAACTTCTGTTTGGTTCTTTTGTATATTTTCTGATTCTCTGATGAGGTTTTACTACTTTCCATCTAATATGACCATATTTTTCTTTATCTATGAGCATCATTGTACTATTGCTTTAAAATCCTTTTCTGTTAATTCCAATATCTATATCATCTTGGGGTTGGTCTTCATTTATTTCCCTTCTCTTGTGAATAGACATGTTCTTCTGTTGGGAAATTTCAGACTGCATTCTGTACATTACATTTTAGAAACTCTGAATTCTATTTTCTTCTAAAAAAATATTTCTGTTTTTATTTGGCTATTTTTATGTGTTTTCTGTTTTAGTTTTGTACAACAGGCATATAACTTGGATAAACTCTGCAAACTTTCTGAACCTGTGATAGGGAATAGCTCAAAACACTTTAGCTTTTTTTTTTTTTTTTTCTTTAGTTTATCTGGGCTACTTGGACTCTTCCCCCTGCATTTACAGTATATGTCTTAGTCATTAGTTTGGGCAGAATTTGCAGCAACAATTGAGACTTCTTTTTCTCCCTGTCTCCTTTCTTAAATTTTACTGTCTCAGCTTCTAGTTACTGTGACTTCCATAATGACAGAACTTGAGTTCTTCAAACCAGCACATTTTCTACCGGAATTCAACAGACTGCTCTTAGAATAAAAGTTGTAAACAGAAGAAATTCACTCAGTGCCATTTCCTTCTTCAAAATGTCAACCTCCCTCTTCCCCACCAACATCTGCCTGCTGCTAGATACTCCCCTGTGCTTTCTAGTAGCTTTTTCCTTTTTTATATTTTTGTCTACTATTTTTAGTTGTCAGGGAAAGTTGATTTGATAGAAGGTAATTGGCCATACAAGAAGTAAAACTCCTAGAATACAATTGATTTTGAAATTTGATCTCAGCTAGGGTAACTTGAATTTATAGAGCTGTGTGTATAGTGATTTCTATCTTTGCTACATTGAATTCTATACCTCTATTTCTTGGTTCCTCTGACTTAGTACTTAGTCAGGATTTTCAGTGTATGTTGAAAAATAGTGTTAATAATGTACTTTTTCCCCCCTCAGGGGTAATAGGTCTTGTGTTAATTATTTTTGTCATAAATATCAGGATTGTAGTTAACATGGTGCATGTGTGTGCATGCACACACATGTGGTAGGTAAATTTAAAAACTAAAGCAAGTTCCTTAGTTTTGAATAATGTTTTCATCGTGACTTGGTGTTTGAGGTATATTATCTTTTTTTTCTGTTTCAGTGGGAAAGTTCTTACATGATTTTCCTTCTCACACAAATTTTGTGGCAAATTATATTATGAGATTTTAAGACACCCAACATGCTTGCATTCTAGGGATAAAACATAAGAGAATGTGATAAATTTTAATGCATTTTTGGAGTCAAATAGTGTGGAAATAAGCATATCTTTTTGTAAAAAAAATTCAGTAAGAAATATATTTGTCTCCATTTATACAGGTAAGATTAAAAATAAATTTAAAACTAAAGAAAAATCTTAGAGTAGCTGATTCGTCACCTGAAGGGATATTTCTTGCTCTATATTAAAGTAAAAATAAAAATTACTTATTAGGTATGTAAATTCTTTATATTCAATTTGTTAAAATACCTCCAATGTGTAGGTGTCAAAAAGCACCTGCAATGTAATCTTTATGTTTAAAAAGATAACATAGATTTTTGGCACATGCTTTGTGCACAAAAGATATCTTTAGTGTGTAAAATATCTTTTCTTCTGGTGGTAATTATTTGTTTTAGAATAAAGAAGTGACTGGTATTTTTCTAATTTAAACACACATAAAACATTCTTCATACCACTGAAAGCTAATATTTCACTTGGAAATTTTGCATTTATTATCATAAATGAAATGAACCTATGCTTTTGTATTCCCATGCTCTCCTCTCCTCATTAGAAATCAGAATTTTAAATGTGCCTTTATAAATTAGGTGAATGTATTTTGACCTTCTATTGTGATGGCTAATTATATATGTCAACTTGGAGGATATTTTTGGATGAATTTAACATATAAATTGGTGGATATTGGGTAAAGCAGATTGATCACCATGATGTGGGTGGGCCTCAGTCAATCATTTGCAGATTTAAATGTCTGTATAGACAAAAAACAAACAAAAACAAAAACCACCCCTTTCCAACCCCAAGGAGCAAAATGGAATTCTTCATAAGATTGCTTTTGGACTTCATCTGCATCATTAGTTCTCCTGGTCAGCTAGTCAGCCCACACTGCAGATTTTGGACTAGCTAAACTTCAGAAGCCAGCCCTCTCCATTTGAGATAATTATTTATAATGTATATACATCATTGGTTCTGTCTTTTCTGTGAACCCTAAATAACTATAATTCTTTTCTGTAATAGTGTATAAAACAAAGGGGCTATCTATTTTTAGAAACTTTGGAAAAATTCATCGGTAAAAATATATGGGCCTAAGATTATTTTACTGATAACTTATATAAAGCAAAAGTTAGTATTCCATATCATTCATTTGATCTCTTGGCTATTAGTCTATTTAAATTTTTACATAGGGAAGGAGGAGGGGCAAGATATCAGAGAAATAGGAGACCCTGTTTCAACCGGTCCCCTAAAGTGAGCTAATTATCTACCAAAACACTCTGAACACCCATGAATTCAGCCTGAGATGTATTCTGGATCTCTATGGGGGCAGAAGACACTAGTGGAGAGGTAAAGCAGAGTGGGAATGCTCAGACTGATATTGGAGGATAAACAGAAGGGGGAGGGAACCACCAGAAGTGACCCACTGGTAAGTAATACCCCAATACGAAAGTGCCTGTGATTGGGACCAGAATTAACTTGGAATCTGGTTAAAAGTACTCAAAAAGAGCAAAAGATCTTAAGGGGTATCTGGTAGAATTAGGCAGTTATGGACAGGGGCCTAAGCCCACATATAAAAGACCTCAACATGAGGCAGGAATCTATCAAAATCCTAAAGGAGAACATAGGCAGTAACCTCTTTGACATTGGCCACAGCAACTTCTTTCAAGATATGTCTCCAAAGACAAAGGAGACAAAAGTGAAATGAACTTTTGGGACTTCATCAAGATCAAAAGTTTCTGCACGGCAACGAAAACAATCACATCAAAAAATGGGCAGAAGACATAAACAGACACTTCTCCAAAGAAGACATACAAATGGCTAACAGACACAGGAAAAAATGCTCATCATCATTCGCCATCAGGGATAGTCAAATCAAAACCACACTGAGATACCACCTTACACCAGTTAGAATGGCCAAAATCAACAAGACAGTAAAAAAGTGTTGGAGAGGATGTGGAGAAAGGGGAACCCTTCTACAGTTGGTGGAAATGCAAGTTGGTGCAGCCACTTTGGAAAACAGTGTGGAGATTCCTTAAGAAATTAAAAATAGAGCTACCCTAAGGCCCTGCAATTGCACTCCTGGGTATTTATCCCAAAGATACAGATGTAGTGAAAAGAAGGGCCATTTTTATCCCAGTGTTCATTGCAGGAATGGCCACAGTTGCAAAACTGTGGGAAGAACCAAGATGCCCTTCAACGGACAAATGGATAAAGAAGCTATGGTCCATCTATACAATGGCATATTATGCCTCCATCAGAAAGGATGAATACCCAACTTTTGTATCAACATGGACAGGACTGGAGGAGATTATGCTGAGTGAAATAAGTCAAGCAGAGAGAGTCAATTATCATATGGTGTCACTTACTTGTGGAGCATAAGGAATAACTTGGAGGACATTGGGAGATAGAGAGGAGAAGTGATTTGGGGGAAATTGGAGAGGGAGACAAACACTGAGAGACTATAGACTCTGAGAAACAAACTGAGGGTTTTGGAGGGGAGGGGAGTGGGGGGTTGGGTGAGCCTGGTGGTGGGTATTAAGGAGGGCATGTATTGCCTGGAGCACTGGGTGTGGCGCATAAACAATGAATCTTGGAACACTGAAAAAAGTTAAATTAAATTAAATATTTTTTTACATAATCTTCATTTGGTAATTACCTGCAACTGCTTACTTCTACATAATTTTTCCATTACTTTTACTTATCTGGGGTTATTTATAACACTTTATTTTGATTTGACAGAGGAGGTCTATACAGTTAACTTTTTTCTTTTTGTCCTGTTCTCTTTTTGCTTTCTTGTTTATTCATTCATCTGTTTGTTCATTTGTTTATTTATTTCCTAGTCTGTGTATCTCTGATTTTATCCTGTGAGTTCATACTTCTTTGGGAAGAGGAGCTACATTGGCCGGGAATGCATTAGGCCCAGCAAAAGTGATATTATCCAGACTTGGAATTATACCTTCCAAGGTGAATTTAGGGAGTGAGTGTAGGCAATGTGCAAGGTGGAGTTGCTCTTTCCTTGCAATGTGAGTTCACCAAGTGAGCCCACTTTACTTCCCTCAACACATAAGCAATCAGGAGAATTTCTGCACTTCTGCTCCTGGCAGGCAAGGCTCACACCCAAGGGTTTCTTCTCTGAATTCCCAAAACCTAGATGACTGAGGGCAGAGAAGATGACGGACAGAAATAGCAGAGGTTGATTATTTTACCCCATTTCTTCTTACATGTCCTCCAGCACAGCCAGCTCTGTTATCCCCAATTCCTGTACTTCCTTTTTCACTGATTAGTCTCTTTTTTGAACTTATCAGTGATGGAACAGGCAGCAGTGATACCCTCAGGCAGTTTGGGGAAGAGGCAAAAAAAAAAAAAAAAAAAAGAAAGAAAGAAAAGGAACAATAATAATGCTCTTCTTCTCTCAGTCCCCCAGTGGTACCTCTGGCTTTCTAAGCCAGGACCAGAAACCTAGCATCTTTGCCTCTCTGGGAATTCTTCAAGATTTTACTATTCTGAGTTTAGACCACTTCCCTCTTGCTTTCATGGCATCTCCAAGGTTAAACTCTGGGAAAGAAGCCAGATTCCTGCACTCATTTGCCAGGAGCCAGAAGTCAAAGATAATTCTTCCCTGGGTTCTATTTTTTTTTTTTTTTTTTAAACTCACGTATCCCACTCTTCCACTGAGGCAATTTAAAAATGAAATCTGAAAAATAGAACCATTAGGATTAAAAACAAATGGAACTTTTTGAATAGGAACAGAGACTATCTCCCAGCCTTGAGAGGAACTGATAAATATGCTTAAGCCCAGAATTTGATTCTGTATTTCCTACAACCTAATAAAATGGCAAAACTGGCTGTATTTCAGAGACTTACATAAATCTATTTGCAGGGGCATTTTTTCTGAGAGATTTTCTGAATTTCCCTTGCACTTAATCCCCTATGGTAATCACTAGAGAGCTCTTTCCTTCTTGAGGATTCTGAATGCTCTGAGTAATAGGATCCTAGGTTCCTTTTAGGCCAGTTACTGAGGTGAGATGTGACCACTGTTTATTCCATAATGAAAAGTGATTATTTTAAGGTTTTCTTTCATTTTTCCCCATTATTTGTTATGAACCCATACCAGTATAGACATAGCATTTTGTAGTGGATCTAGAAACAGATGAAATCTGCTGACATCTTAAGCACTTGATGGTTTGCTCAGTAACAAGTCCTTCCAATTTGTCCAGAACAGGATGGTGTTTCTGGGATGCACTACTTCCAATTTTAAAATCAGTTAAGTCCCAGGCAAAGCAGGAAGAATTGATCCCCACAAATGTTTTTAAGACTTAGTTTCCATATTAAGAAAAAAAATTGTGAAAATATTTACCTACCAATACTGAGATTTAGTAGCATTCACATAGATATTGGACAGAGAACTAAACTTCATGTTCTAACACTCCAAAACTGCTAGAACTTGTACAGGAATTCAGTAAAGTGTCAGGATATAAAATCAATGCACAGAAATCAGTTACATTCTGTCTAATGGAATGTGGATAAAGTGATAAACCATTATTTACAGACCTGGGCTACAATATTCCCCTATGGGCCTTCCCCCACATTCTTTCTTCAGTAGTTTACTGACTAGAGGCTAAAGACCCAGTGGCTATAAGGGAACAATGGAACCCAAGTCACTGAGTCCTCTCCTAGATGGCAATCTAGCCACAGAACATTCAGCTGAACTGTGACATGAGTGAGAGATAGCCTTGTAGTTATATAAGCCGCTTAAGTTTGAGATTGTTCTGGTAATTAATTTAGCGTGATAACATAGATACCTACAACAACATTATGTATTGATTTAATTTTTTTCTTCTCTCCCTCTTTACCAATATACCATTTAGATAAGATGGTTAACAAAAATAAGAGCATTTTCTCAGGATTTTTGGCCATGAAGAAATATGTTGCAGTTCTTAAAGAACTGCAGTGGGTTTTGAATGAAATGTCTAATTAGGAGTGTTGAAAAATTTAAATCAAATTAAAATTAGAAAGCAGGAAATGATGGCTTTGAGGAAGTGTATTTAATTTTCTTTCCAATTGTTCTATATTTTTTTAATTGCTTAGAGTTTTTCAGTTACCCCCAAACACTCATAGTATTCATATTTTGTTGTTATGTAGATGAGTTTGAAAACCCATTTGACTACAAAACTTTCAGAGAGTACAGCCTATATCCTGCCATGATTTTCTTGTCCCATCACCATGTTTCTACTGACCTTCACCTATTGTATGTATAAAAAGTATATAAATACCATTTGTGTAAGTGATTCATTAGGTGACATACTTTCATCCATCATAATTTGTGATTATATTCTTTCTCACTAAACAACATAATATGTACTCAAAGACTAGAAGAAAATTGAAATACACAGGGGGCTTCAATGCAAAAATATCGTTTAAAAACAGAGACCCATCTAGGGAGAAGAAGAAAAGACAAATGATAAGTGACTTACAGATCATACCACAGCTCCTATCTTCTGAAGAAAAGAAGAGCTAGGGTAATTGCACCGATGCTAAATAAAAAAGATAACTAGATGCCATTGTTTTAGGTTTAAAGGTATGTTGGTGTATTTCTTGAATAATTCTAGATACAAGAAAAGCAATACAAAATATGTTATAAACAAGACACTGAAGTTCAAACATCTTAGAAAATATATAAGTTTATTATAACTTCATATGTTTATATAGATTTAATCACAGTTCATGGGATTAACTGTCTTGTTACAAACAAGAAAAAAATTGAGCGAAAGTATGGATCTGATTCTGCAATTTAACAATAGAATGGAAAAACTGTGCAAGTTATTCAAATGGAATTGCTGCCTGTGTCTAGACTCTTAACCAAAACAACTCCTACATTGATAAAAATATTTTTACAAGTTTTTTTGTAGTCCTTCATAAGAAAATCTTCCTATTTATTTTTTTCTTAAAAAGTTTAAAGAAATACATAAAAAGTACAGACCATAAAACCATAACAGCATGTTAGCAGCAGATATTAGTTAATTTTGGTCTCCACACATGTCTGACCTTTAGGAATAATTTTATAAATACTTTCATTAGAGGTAGAGAATGTCTATAGTAGTCATTTCAGCTCATCTGTAGTCATTCTAGCTATTCATCTGTGATCAGTTCAGAAGGGAAATGAAAATATGCCTGACACCATCAAGTAGAGGAAAGATGAAAATAGATATGAAAGGAAGCTAGAAGTATAAAAAATTAATTTTTCAATACAGTGTTACTATGTTATTCACCAGCTTTCTAGGACCAGGAGTGACTATATGAAATCCTTATTTCAAGTTAAAATTATTTAACTAAGTAATGAACAAATAAACACTACTGCATTGCATTATGGGAAATGTACATAGACTATCATAACCAGAAGAGACTTTAGGGATCACCTTCTCAGCTGAGTCATTCAACAGATCAAAAATTAGGACCTGAAAGAGTAAACAATTTATGCCACATTCCATATCCGCTAATTGAACAGAAGTTGGATTAAAATCCAATTCTTTTCACTCTCAACCTCTCCCTTTTATCTTGACCAGTGGTCTTTGGATTACATAATAATCATTCAGATTGTTAATATTAATTTTAACAATAACTCAATTTTAATTCTCCAAAGAACAAAATAATTGAATCATTTTGCATGAGCATGCAAGAGATTGGATTTGCTCCCATCAAACTGATGACATCCTTCCTTGCCAAATAGTAAAAATATATAAATTCCAGAATGTTTTGCTCCCTTAAAAGCATTTGCTAAATTGTAAATCCTGTGACTCCAAAGGTAGTCATAACACTCACACACACATACACACTAACATATTTTAATTTTACTTACACAGCTATCATGTGATGAACTGGTAGATCCAAAAGGGAAATATGTGGGAATTAGTAAGCTGCTCTTTCTCAATTTCAAAGGCATTGATCTGCATTCCAAGTTGATGCTTGTGTAAGACAGCAAACCAGTGTCCCTTTTACCAGGTGGTTTCATTTTAAATTCCATCAGTAGGGAGCCCTATAGAAACTGGGTAGCTGGAGAAGGATTAAAGTTAAAGAAATTGTTTTTTTCTGTTAGTTTCCAATTCTTGCTTGCACCACTGCTTCAGTAGTTCTTCCTCCTGGCAGAGACCCTTGGTTCCAGTTGCAGCAATTAATTTCCAGCTTTTCTCTGATTCGTAGTACCAGGGGCACCACATCCATAGGGACAGGAGTGTCGTAAGACTTACACCTTCTCTTCAGAGGTCTGAGTCCTAGCTCTGTATGGTTCATTCTCTTAGTTCCTGAAGTGCCAGCACCAGCAGGGTGCTCAGAGTTCGGTCTTCAGAGTCCCTCTTCCAAGATTCTAACAACCCACTGCTTTTCTTTGCTTGCCCCATCCTAGGGATGGGGAGCTGCTTTCTGTACTTGCTTCTGATTCTATACTTAATTTCTGTAGAAAGTCAGAGTTTTCCTTCTTAGCTTTCAATACCTGACTAAATAAATAATTATACTAATAATTTTTCTGCTGCAGTAACTGTTCTACTTTCTGTTTTCTTGACTGAACCTTTACAGACAGAAATAAAAACTTGATAATGATTGAGGACCTATCAGGAATGCATCAGGCCACACTGTTATTTTACTTTTTTTCAAAATTTTATTCAATATACATAGTAACTTCACTATTTCTTTTTTAAACATTTTATTTTTTTTATCATGATAAATGTACTATTTAATCCCCATCCACTATTTCATGCATCCCCCCCACTCACCTTCCCTCCGGTAATTATCAGTTTGTTTTCTGTAGTTAAGAGTCTGTTTCTTGGTTTGTTTCTCTTTTTTCCTTTGCTTTCTTAAATTCCACATATGGATGAGATCATACAGTATTTGTCTTTCTGTGACTGACTTATTTTGTTAAGCATTATGCTCTCTAGTTCTATCCATGTAGTTGTAAATGGCAAGATTTCATTCTTTTTTATGGCTAAGTAATATTCCATCATATATATATATATATATATATATATATATATATATATATATAAAATCTATCTCACAAATTCTTTATCCATTTTCTTTTGATTGACATGGGTTGCTTCCAATAGTTTGGCCATTGTAAATAATGTTGCAATAAGCATAGGGATGCATGTATGTCTTTGAGTTAGTGTTTTTGTATTTGGGGGGTAAATATCCAGTAATGAAATTACTGGATTATAAGTTAGTTCTATTTTAGCTTTTGAGGAACCTCACACTATTTTCCACAGTGACTGTACTAGTTTGTATTCCCATTAAAAGTACAATAAGGTTACTTTTTTTCCTGCATCCTCACCAACATTTATTTTTTCTTGTGTTGCTGATTTTAGCCTTTCTGACAGGTATGAGGTAGTATCTCATTGTTGCTGTTGTTTTTTTAAAGATTTTATTTATTTATTTGACAAACAGAGATCACAAGTAGGCAGAGAGACAGGCAGAGAGAGAGGAAGGGAAGCAGGCTCCCTGCCGAGCAGAGAGCCCAATGTGGAGCTTAATCCCAGGACCCCGGGATCATGACCTGAGCTGAAGGCAGAGGCTTTAACTCACTGAGCCACCCAGGTGCCCCTATCTCATTGTGGTTTTGATTTGCATTCCATTATGATGAGTGGTGTTGACCATCTTTTCTTATGTCTGTTGGCCAACTGTATGTCTTCTTTGGAGAAATATAGCTGTTCGTGTCTTCTTCCCTTTTTTGAAAATTAGATTATGTGGTTTTTTGGTGTTGAGTTGTATAAGTTCTTTGTACATTTTGGATACTAACCCTTTGTCAGATATATCATTTGCAAATATCTTCTCCCATAGGTTGGGAGGTTGCCTTTTAGTTTTGTTCATTGTTTCCTTTATTGTGCAGAAACTTTTTATTTTGGTGTAGTCCCAATTGTTTTTGTTTTTATTTCCCTTGCCTGAGGAGACATAGCTAGAAAAATGTTGCCGTGGCATTTTCCTTTTTTTAACAGCTTTATGAGGTATAATGGAGATACGAAAACGACACATATATAAAGTACACAGCTTGATGAGTTTACATATATGTATATACCCATGAAAACAGCATCAGTATCAAGGTAACAGACGTATCTATCACCTCCAAAAGTTTTCTTGCACCCTTTGGTGTTTTGTTTTGTTTAGTTGTGTGTGTGTGTGTGTGTGTGTGTGTGTGTGTGTGTGTGTCTGTTAAGAATACATAACATATGATCTACTCTTCAAACTTTTACGTGTACAAAGCCATACTGTAGCTATAGGTACTATGTTGAACAGCAGATGCTGTCCATATATAATGGGATACTATTGAGCCTTTAAAAAGAAGGAAATTCTGCCACTTGTGACAACATGAATGAATCTGGATGACTTTATGCTAAATTAAATAAGTCAGTCACAGAAGGATAAACACTGTATAATTCCACTTATATGATATATCTAAAATAACTGAAATAAAAACAAAACAGAATGGTGATTGCTAGGGGCTAGGGTAATGGGAAATGATAAGTTGTTCAGAGTATAAAGGCTATTATGTAAAATGAGTATTTACTCTCTTCTAATGGATAATGAGTTTAAGGATTACAGATATTGCTCTAATCATAAACAAATGGTTAGAATATACTGGAATGGAAAGATAACAGGAAAGTCTAAAGTCTTTCCCTATCTGCTAAACATCTTAAAACTTTTGAAATATTACTTGAGAAATGATAATGATAGCTAACCATGAATGAGTATTTACTCTGATGTACTCCCTCTTCTAGATGCCTAACACATAATTATTATTAGTTACTGACACATACTGACTTGTTTAAGCCTCAGAACATCCCTATGAGATATCACTATTATCATCCTCAGGTTGAAGATGAAAAAACTAATGCACAGAGATTCAAACCAGGTAGTGTGGTTTTGTGTGTGTTCTTAATCACCACAATGTTTTGCCTTGGGTGGTAAAAGCATAACAAATATATATAAGGATAAGCTTTTCAATGACTCAAACAGGAAGGGTAGATCCCCACAATCTTTTCTTTACCATAAATAGCTTCCCATTATTTTCCTCATTCAGTTTTTTTTTTCCTTTCCATCTCACTACTAGTCTAATATTCTTAATCTATCCTGTTCTATATAATGATCCTGCAGTTATTCCACATTTTAAGTTGTTATTTAAGAACCTTAAAATTTAGGACAATTTTCCAGATTCATCTCTGCTGCTCTACAGCAGGGACTGTGCAAGACGTTCTTCAAACATAACCTGTGTAAGCCTGCTCTTCTTTTTGGCATTCCTTGTTGTCCTTCTTTGAAATGCTTTTCCCAGGACCATTATTTCCCGATATAATAGTCAATTATAATTATCCTGATTAAGAAGTTATTCCTGATTGAACGGTCCATACTGATTCAATTCAACTTCTGAATTCTTAAAGCATTTATTGTCCTTTAGGAATTTATTGTAGGCTAGCTTATATTGTTACCTTTTTCTTTACATAAGTTTCATGTTATTTTTACTAGATTTTTAACTTTGTGAGGCCAGAGTTCATGTCATAGATTTATTTGCATTCTGGTATTAGTAGAGTGATTTGCATACCATAATTGCCAAGTAAATATTTATTGTTGAAGTGATGATAAGAATCATAATAAACATCTCAACCCTTCTACTCTCTTGGAGTAGGAGTTCAAACTTGAAGAAACAAACAATGCTAGAAATGAAAAATATAGAGATAATTCATCATATGCTTCTCTAAGTATATTATAAAATCAAATAAATAAATGAAATTTATTAGCTTACTCCTGAGAGGGAAAAAATATAGTTTTTTATAGTTTTTATATTTTTTATAGATTTTACATTTTTTAAGTTTAAAAATCCAGAAGACTGGATGCTCATTTTATTCTCACAAGAGAGTAAATGGATGACCAGATTAAGAACTCCTAACGCATACCAAATGAGACCTTGTCTTAAGCAGTATGGGATAGCCAGAGCACTTGGGTGGTTCAATCAGTTAAGCACCTGACTCTTGAATTTGGCTCAGGTCATGATATTCAGTCATGGGATGGAGCCTCATGTTGGGGAGTCTCAGTGTAGAGTCTGCTTCAGATTTTCTCTCTTCCTCTGCCCTTCCCCCTGCTCATGCTCTATTAATTAATTAATTAATTAAATCTTAAAAAAAAAAGAAATATTATATAGCCAAAAGCCACCTACAGCATACTATGATGTTTAAGATGAGATATCCAATATGTAAACATTCTTGGGTCCACATCTTAGCTCGACCTCTGGTTAACTATAGTAGCAAATAATTTGTGTGCTCTAAGTTAACTCTATTAAAAGAGGATAAATATAACTATTATATCTACCCCATGATATTATTTCTGAGATTACATGAGATGATCTGTGAAAATGGTTAGGATGGTACCAACACCTAGAAGGTATTCACTTGCTGGTAATTGTTTGTTCTTTAGTAACATGAAGTGAGCTGCATTTCTGTATATTGAAGAAATAAAATATAGTCTAGGGTGATACAGCACATAGTCAGACCATGGTCATATGTGAGGAAAATGGCAAATAATATGTAATAATTATAACATTAAGTGGAAGGGGTTATTCCTATTGTCTCTGGACCCCAACGTTAGTAATAATTGTGGATATGAAATACATTCAAAGGAGAAGTGCTTGACACTATTAAATAACTAAGCTCATCTATCTTCCTCACACTCTTCCTCACTACTTAGGAGGGTAGATGTTTCTGGAAGAAATGGGTGGGCATAGAGAGCAGTGTTACATTTCCCCTTTCCTCCCCGTTGAAGAAGAGAAGAAGGGACTCTCACCTGTGCCACAGGAGAAGGTGCCCTCTCCTACTGGGAGATGTTAAGGCCTCCCTCCTATTCTCCAGCTGCATTTGATGACCTGCAGAAAATTGCAATCTATGCTGTGCTGATATCTATACAGTAGAATATGATACAATCCTTTAAAAACACTTGACAGAAAAATTGCTTTTCTGGAGTTTGGAATGATTAAGACTTAGGACTCCTTCTCAGATGGAAAAGTTTGGAGGAAAGAGAATCTAGGCACAATAGGAGAGCAATAGAGAGGGAGTAGCTCTAGAATCAAGTGTAGTTTCACCAAAGTTTTTTTACCTTTGTCAAATAGTTTTACACTGTGGAGGCGCCTCCTGAGAATTCTGAAAAACAAAACCACAAGATTCCCCCCAAATGAATAAGCTTTAGAACGCTCGCCATGAAGCAGGACATTGAACAAAAAATGAAAAGTACAAATATTAGCTAAGTCTTATCCTTTCCCCCTGCCCTGAACTCAGTGCCCTGGATGGTGGGGGAGGGTTGAAAAAAACATAAAGAAGAACAGACTGAGCACAAAGAAGGAAAGAAAAGGCCAGAAACCATATGTCCCTTTCCTTGTGCTTCTGAAGTAAGTGAGAAAGTGATGATAACTGGTCTGGCCGTTTTGATACTTAAAAATGACAGTGTTGTTATAGTTTTAAGTGCTTGGAAAGCTGTGAAATCTGTCCAAGTTGTTTCTAATGGGTTGGAAAGGGAGACACATAAGAACAGGTTTGAGGACAGAGAATAGAATGAGAAAAACTCTTTCTGATCTTTCTGCTTTTTTCATTTTAATACAGCCTGTTAAGCCTACAATAAATACCTTATGCAGTATTAGATATAAAAGAATGATACGCTGGGGGTACCAGGGTGACTCAGTCAGTTAAGCATCTGCCTTCAGCTCAGGTGATCGAGTCCTACTCCTGGCTCCCTATGCAGCAGGGAATCTGCTTCTCCCTTTTTCTGTCCTTCTAACTCTCCCCCTGCTTGTACTGGTGCTCTTGCTCTCTTTTTCTCTCAAATACATAAAATCTTTTTAAAAAAGAAAAGAATAATACGTTTTTTTTTATGTATATTGGATCTGATTAAGGATTACGCCTGTAACACTCCTCTCATTTACATGAATTTCAATATGTTTCTTGAATGGTAGAAATGAGAGCAGATGTGGGGCTAATCATCTTAGAATTGTGCATAATTATATGATCAATTATTCATTTAAAAATATTACTTTTAGGGTGCCTGCGTGGAAGAGTTGGTTAAACCTCTGACTCTTGGTTTCAGCTCATGTCTTGATCGCAGGGTTGTGAGATCAAGCCCCACATTAGGCTCCATGTTCAGCAGGGAGTCTGCTTGAGATTCTCTTTCTCCCTCTCCCTCTGCTTCTCCCCCATCTGCTTGAGATTCTCTTTCTCCCTCTCCCTCTGCTTCTCCCCCATCTGCTTGAGATTCTCTTTCTCCCTCTCCCTCTGCTTCTCCCCCATCTCTCTCTCTCCCTCTCAAATAAGTAAATCTTTAGAAAATATATTAATGTAACAGGTCTATACTAGGGTCCATAAGTGGATCACATGTATAGATGGGTGTATATGTCATTGTAGAACATAGGCTGGAAATCCCTAATACATACATATGGTAACCAATGAGATATCTGGGATTATTTCAAATAACTCAGGGTAAAAAAGTGGGTTGCATACAGATAAAATAAGATAGTGAATGTATGATAATTGCAGAAGCTGGATGATAGTTGCATGGGTTTATTACATTATTATATTTTCTTATGTATATATTTGAAATTTCCCATGTAAAATGTCAAAAAAAAAAAAAAAAGGCCAAGTACTAGAAGGGAATCTCTCCCTATAAAATGCATTAGTGGGCTTCGGGGCGCCTGGGTGGCTCAGTGGGTTAAAGCCACTGCTTTCAGCTCAGGTCATGGTCTTGGGGTCCTGGGATCGAGCCCCACATCGGGCTCTCTGCTTAGTGGGGAGCCTGCTTCCTCCCTCTCTCTCTGCTGGCCTCTCTGCAGGCTTGTGATCTCTGTCTGTCAAATAAATGAATAAAAAAAAAATCTTAAAAAAATATAAAATGCATTAGTGGGCTTCTAAGAAAAATAAAAGAAATATTCAAGAATTTGTCCCATCTCTCAAAAAAATTATATGAAACTGTATATTCTGTCAGTAAGAGCACTTACTAAGTTTTGCTCCAGCCACAGGGTAAAGGAAGACCAACCTGAGACTACTCAATTTTACTCAATTTTAGCTGAGTTCTTCAAAGGGCCCAAAGGGCCCAACCTTGGGATGGGGTTGGGGTAGACATCTGATGTCTAACAGAAGCAAACATAAATCCTCTCTAGAGATAACATCCCCAAATTGAATCATGTAGCTTTCCAAACAACTTCAAGCAAAACTTAAATTAGGTTTACCACAGAAATGTACCCTGACTGGCGTACTTCCTCAGAATGGCCATAATTGGTCTATTAGTCTACCTGGCTTCCAATTTTACTGTGGCTTTCCTTCAGTAAATTTTGCTTTATACCTCACATCAGCAATGACATTAGGGTCACTGAATAAAATTTGGTGATGACGATACACTATAATAGAAAATAAATTACTTAGAACACAAAACAATTTTGAGCATGAACTTTGCAATGATTTTAAGAAGTACTTTTATTGGGGCACCTGGGTGGCTCAGTTGTTTGATACCTGCTCTCCGCTCAGGTCATGGTCTCAGGGTCCTGGGAGGGAGCAGTATAAAAGAAATACATGATATTGTGACTGACCCAGTTGATAGTGTGTGACTTTTAATATTGGGGTTGTGAATTCAAGTCCCACATTGGATGTAAAGATTACTTAAAAATAAAATCTTTAAAAAAAAGAAATACATGAGGACACCTGGGTGGTTCAGTCGGTTTAGTGTCTGCCTTTCACTCGGTCATGATCTCGAGTCCTGCAGCAGGCTCCTTGCTTAGTGGAGAGCCTAGTTCTCCCTCTGCCTGCTGCTCACCCTGCTTGTGCTCTCACACTCTCTCTCACAAATAAATAAAATCTTTTTTTAAAAAAAGAAATACATGATGTCTAAAATATTCTTGCATACTAATTAAATAAAAATACCGAGTTTGGAAAATACATCAAGGCAGAATGAACATGGGGGAAAGAAAAGAGAGGCAAACCAAGAAAGAGATTCTTAATTCTGGAAAACAAACTGAGGGTTACTAGAGGGGAAGTGGGGATGGCAGATGGTTAAACAGGTGGTGGGGATTAAGGAGGGCACCTTTTATGAAGACTGGATCTTGTATGTAAGTGACAAATCACTAAATTCTACACCTGACACTATTATTATACTGTATGTTAACCAACTAGAGTTTAAATACAAATTTGGAGAAAGAAAAAAAAAGTGCAGTTAGATTAATTTTAAGTTTTAAAAAGCCATCTAACAAATTAAAAGACTAATGCCACCTAATTGTCGTGGTTATCTTTAATAAAATCACCAGTCACTCTCTCCCTCCTCATGACCAATGCATGCATACACACATAAACACACACTCTTGCCAAGCTCGTTTCCTAAACACAGATCACCCCACTGCTTCCAAGGCCAAAGTTATAGTGAGGTTGCCTCACAGTCTGGTAATGATACCCAATAAGGATGCTACATGTTACATCCATGCACTGGAAAGATGGCCACCCAGAGATCCTGTCTCACTTCAGTGGTTACTTGAGACAGATCAGGCAACATAAAAACGCAAGATTTAAGGCCCTGTAGAGTGGCCCTCACCAGTGAAATATGGGTGATAGGAAGGAGTGGGTAAAGGACACATTCTTTCTCTTCTTTTCCCCTGGATGCCATATTCCTTCAGGCCTCTGAAGAATGCCTTCCAAAACCAAAAATTAGCCTCACTTATGACTAGGCTGAAGCCATTCAAGAACATACCTCCTTGTATTTACTTTCCTCCTTCTCTGCCTCATTTATGTTCTCTTTGAGTCTGCCACACTGGGATTGCATTATCCAATAAAATATTACCAACTGTGCATCTCTTTCTAGGAAAACACAGAGCTAAGTCTATGACAAAGTAAGCATTTTTCTAGATGATTACATATTAGGACATATATTAATGTCTGCTATATTCATAGATCATGGAGAAAGAAGAAAAATCCATAAAAATCCCAGTAGATGCCAGATACAAATTCAATAAAAGCCAACACACATTTTTGAATAATGAATCATATAAATAATTTAAAATCCTTTCAAGAGTTTTATTTCCATAAATGAAGAAAAAAAACTTTTTTTTCCAAATCAACTGCCAACACAATTTTAAAACCAGGTAACACTAAATTATTCTCATTAAAATTAGAACACTGGAATACCTACATGTATAACCATGTTACATTATTATATAAGCACTAGCTAATGAAATCATCAGGGAAAAACAAATGATTTATACTGGCAAGATCACGTAATTAAACTCTAAAATGCATGTATGCATATGTGAGAATATATAGTGCTTTGTGAAAAGCATGTATCAGGAGTGATGTGTAGATTAGTGGTCCCTCAAAAATGGCCACGTCCTAACTCTCAGAATTTATGTGTATGTTGCGTTACATGGCAATGTAGGAATTAAGGTTGCAGATAGAATTAAGGCTACTAGTCAGGTGACCTTGAGATGGGTCAAGCCTGGGTTATCCAGATAGACTCAGTGTATTCACAGGGGTTCTCACAAGGCTGGAGGGTCAGCGTCAGAATCAGAAGGATATCTGAAGATGCTGTAGGACTGGCTTTGAAGATAGAAGGAGGCCCCAAGCCAAGGAGTACTGGCAGCCTATAAAAGCAGGGAAAGTCAAGGAAATTAATTTTTACCAAGAGTCCCCGGAAAGCAGTGTAGCCCCACTAACTTTGGGCTCAGTGAAACCCATTTTGGACTCTGGACCTGTAGAAGTGCAAGATAAATCTGAGTTGTTTCAAGAGACCAAGTTTATTACAGCAGCAATATGAAATATAACAAGTATGAGAGGTATGATTCCATTTATATATATAAAAGTATAATATTTCAGGGTAATAATATTATACACAGTTTTAAAATCCAATCTTTTAGATTCATTTGTATTTTCTCACTTTTCTTTATAGAACATTTATAATAACTACATATCTAGATCTCTATGTAGTATGATGTTTGGGAGTAAAAATAACATGTAAATTATTTACAGTGTTTATGTAGAAAAGCAGACACAAAAGCATTTAGAACTTATTGGAATATTTAAATGTGGAGAGACACACATACATGTAGAATTAAAAAATACATAACAATCAACCATGTTATTAGACAAATTTTCAGATAAATCATATTTTCCAGTTCCAAATAATTTTGTATTTGCTAAAGTTTTCAACATTTCTACAATATGCCTGCAATACATGCAAAATGCTCAGAAAAATTAATAAACGTTATTTTTATTTCAAATATAACTTGGATTTTATAGACTACTCATAGAAGATGATACAGGAGACATTAATAAGCTCTTTTAAAATCAAAGCTTGATATATGAAAATAATGTTTCCAAATTCTCCAAAGCATAAATGTGCATGGCATATTTCAGCACATTATTGGTAAGGTCCAACTATTTTTTATCTAACTGTAAGAAGAAAACATACGTACATATCATAAGAAAAGAGGTGGTAAAAATAATTTCGCAGCTTGAGTAAAAATAAGTTAGAATTAATGAAAATGTTCACATGTATCCTAAATACAATTTGAAAGGCAGAATCATTAAATTAGGTAACACCTTCATCATTTTTATGCTAACAAATTTGAAGGAAAATAAATTAATTACAAACAACTAATCTCCAAGGACTCTAAGCAGGAGTGAACCTGTTTTTCTAGACTTGTCTTCCATTTTTCTACTATGCATTTGTATGAGTATGATGTTGCTGTGTAACAAATGATTAGAATGATTAGTAGTTCAGAGCATGGTTGTTTGCTTCTGCAGCAAAAGGAAGTCACTGCTTCTTAGGATCTGACTTATTGTAAGGATTGACTTGATTAGGTCAGGTGCACCTGGGTTAATCTTCCTAATTAGGGACTACATTTACATCTGCCAAGGTCTTTATAGCAACACCTAGATTCATGTTTGGGGAAATACCCAAAGACTCTTGGGGACCACCTTTTCATTTCTCTTGGGTATGTACCTAGGAGTGGAAGTGCTGGGTCACACTGGGACTGTTGAATCTTTTAAGGAGCTACAAAATTATTTTTTCAAAACAGCTGTACTATTTGTATATCTGCCAGCATTATATAAAGGTTTCAGTTGCTCTACATCTTCCTCAATACTTATTATATGTCTTTTTTATTATGGCCATCCTAGTGGGTATAAGTGGGGTCTCATTGTGGTTTTTATTTTCGTAACCTTAATGGCTAATGATGTTGAGCATTTTTTCAAATTCTTACTGGCTATTTATGTATGTTCTTCAGAACTATCAATTTTTAAAGTCCATCTCACATACTGCCTCCTGCAAAACATCTTTTCTAATTCTGTTGGCCAGGTACGACTTCACTCTGATTTATAGTAGCACTATTGTGTGGAACTTAATTACTTTGATATGTGAGATACTATGCCAAAAGTAATTAAAAATATGTTTGTGAAGCAGATATTGATAACTGGTCCCCAAGAAGTAAATGACATGTCAAGGAGATAAAACATGTGCATTCAGATCACATTGCATAGTTTTGTTTTTCCTTTCTGATTTGTAAAATTAGTAGATGAAATTTCTATTTCATGGTCCAGTGACATGAAGCAAGTCAAAAAATATTGGTAGATTGGAACTCTAGTCTAGCCTAAATTTTGTGTAATTTTGCAGTTATTTTAAGGAGAAACTCAAGTAGCAAATCTCATTATTTAAAAATATTGCTGGTTTACTTTTCCTCTTGAAATCTTCAAACTTGTGGGTGAAATTTTAAAATTTTCTTAAAACAATTTAGCTCAAACCACCTGACCATCTATCTCTTCCTCTCTTATGCATAAAATCATATTTAAAATTCTGGAAAAGAATTTTTTCAAAATGGCCTAATTCATTTCTTATGAAAAATGCAGACTCCTAGAAATTTAAACTCATACAATCTTCAAACTCAAGCTTAAATACCACCTTTATGAAGGCTTTTTGTTTTTGCAGGACAACTGATTAATCCTTCTTCCTACTCTACCAATACTATATTTTATCTCCATAATGGCAATCATTATGTTGAATTGTGGTTAGCTATTGTCAGCAAGAATGCCTGTCCTCTGAAGGGTTCTTCTAGCTGGACTAAAAATAGAATTGACATGAGACAGATAAAGAGGAGAAAATAAATTTAAAGGTATACATATGGGGAATCCATATAGACATGGAAATTCTGAAGACATTTGGGCACAATAAGACATATATGTCATTCTGAAATAAGGGAAAGGGGATAGGAGTCTAGGACTTCAGAGGAAAGAAATGCCATTCACAGAAGGATTAAAAAGAGTAAATTTCTGGCAAACAGTTTGAACTGCCATGTAGATAGGTTATTCTGATAAAATTTGGTTTTGGTACTAACCTTTATTTTGGAAAGACCCTTCAATTTAGGTTCTCCTATATAGTTAAGGGAGGAGCAAACGTTTCTCTTGAGCCCACATGGTCCTTATTTCATTCAGTTCAGAATAATCTTTATGCCAAAGTAGCCCATCTTGGGATGGTGGCCTACTATCAAGCCCCTGTACTATTCAAGCCTGACTTCCTATGTAAAACCATAAATTTGTTTAAGCTTTAGACGATGCTCAATCTCTCTGTGTATTCAGTTTCCAACTCATAAAGCTTTTGGTGTAAAATCAATTTGATCAGATATTATGAATTTTAGATAATTCAGTGAACATTATTAAATATCTATTAGCAATAGAAAGCAAGTGTTTTCTGGTATATGTAAAATGTTTCTATAGAATCTGGAAAAGAAACAATTACAAACATTTTAAGGTTTATTTTGTTTTCTATTATGATTTTTCCTAAAAATGAATGTTATTCTGATTATTTAATATGCAGCATTTTCATTCCTTTAATTTGGTTGAATTAAAATTACCTTTTCACCATTAACAATTGCGTTTGAGGAATTTTTAAAATAATTTTTTTTGCTCATTTTAAAATTAACTATATTATATTAACTATAAGTCCATGTTTCCCTACTGTAAAAGAATTGATCAGTTTCTTCATTAAAACAGCAAGACCTTATTAAATCTTGTAAATACCATGTTTCTTCTAGATTTCTGTGTATGCTGTGAATCATTATTTTGAGGTGAAATTGTACAAAGGCATCTTAAAAGGCTATGCATGCATCGTACTTCCAAACAGTACATACTCGGAAAGTCGAAGATTCCTGCAAAATAAATTAATAAACTAAAAGCAAACACTAAAAAAAAAAAAAAAAAAAAAAAAAAAAGGGGTGCCTGGGTGGCTCAGTGGGTTAAAGCCTCTGCCTTCGGCTCAGGTCATGATTCCAGGGTCCTGGGATCCTGGGAATTATTTAAAATTAACTATAATTTAGAAACCATCTTTGGCAGAAAGAAATATTAAGGAGTCAAACTTAAATGTATATTTTTATAGTGTTTAAATCAATATAACCTCATAGAGATAAATATAATTTCTGTGAAAACTTATTCTAGTAGATTTCTTTTTTTAAAGATTTTATTTATTTGACACAGAGAGAAATCATAAGTAGGCAGAGAGACAGGCAGAGAGAGAGAGAGAAGCAGGCTCCCTGCCGAGCAGAGAGCCTGATGCGGGACTCGATCCCAGGACTCTGGGATCATGACCTGAGCTGAAGGCAGAGGCCTTAACCCACTGAGCCAACCCAGGTGTCCCTCTAGTAGATTTGTGTAGAATTGTCTCTATAACAGGAAAAGCTGTGAAATGACTTTTTGTCATTTCCAGTCATTTATTTTTTGCCAGAGTTTGATATCTTTCTAAAATAATCTTTTTGTGAAACAAAGAACATCCCATTTAAAATGATATTTCTAGTTCATAAGAAATTTAAAAAATCCAAGGGATAACATCTAATTCTCTTTATTGCTTTGACTTGAACCTATATCAATGCCCAATGTTCTCTAGGACATTTGTTTTAAGCCCATGGTAGGTAAGTCACCTAACCACTGATAGAAGTTCTTCCCTTGACCAAACTAATAAGGCTCTCTGAACTCTTTCCTTGACTAGGCCTTGACTTTTGGGATTTTGTAATCATCTTTTTATTCCACAATTTTAGGAAGCATCCTCCTAAGTTTAGATAGAGTCCCCCAGCCTTGATGTCTGATCATTCTTCACATCTGTCTGGGTTCCTCATACTCCACCATCCATCTGTAGTATCTGATCACCCTGGCCTATATTCAGCAAAAATCCTGTTAGATCCTCCTTACATCTGATGTTTCCTCTCAGTAATTTTTGTCCACTGATGGCCACTGTGTTCCTTGGCTAAAAATTCCCTCTTTTACTTAATGTTTTCAAAGTTGAGCCAGCTGTCTCTCCCCTCCTACAAAATCCATTTTAACAGTCTCCCTCAATAACTTCCACCATACTAACTTTAACAAGTGACATAGATTTTTTTTTAACACCACTGTAAACCTCAAGTTGGTTTTTTCTTTGTTTGTTTACTAACCCTAACCCTTTAAAAGTAGGGAGCAAGTGACTTTTTTTAATCCCCTTCCATATCTAACATGTATGATCTTTGTGCTAATTCTTAAATAACCTTATATGGAAGACCTTGGTTAAAAAAAAAGAAAAGAAAAGCAGCTCATTCTAAAAGAGCCGCGGCCATTTTTGTATGTTGTATTTTATACTTCTACAATGCTATAAAACCATTAGAATACCATACTGCAAATGAAAATGAACAGATCATCAAATTAAAAATTAAAAAAAAAAGAAAACAAAAAGAAAACTAAAACCTTCGTTCCAAACCACACAGCTAGTAAATAACTCAAAATTTAACCTCAGGGCTCTCTCTTGTTTCTATAACCCATTATGTATACCTCTGGCAAGTTTTCTTCATTATCTATTTAAAAGCCAGTGCCCAAGTTTAATATAAATGTGAAATATATGATATATTGAGTTCAAGATTATCTAGGGCGTCTTCCCCATCCTTCTTACCCCATCCTCAATCTTAAACCCAGGTTTACTTTTAGCAAAATATATCTAAATTTTACTCAAGAGTGATATTCTAAATTGCTCCCTTAGTATTGTCATACTAAAAACACTCTTTGGGACCCTAATTTAAGTGGAAATGTGTGTTTAGATAATTAAAATATTTTGACACAGTCAGAGGTCCCAAGATCGAAGAAGCAATTGTTAGGGGGACTGTAAAGTGTTACTTCCATTGGCTTTTTACATGTAACTCCATAGAAGAAGATGCTTTTCACTCAACCAGTGATTAAAAACATGATATTTCGAAAGCCAAACTAATGACTGCCTTCTACCATCCTGTGTTATTTAAGTCTGTTAATTGCTTTATTTTGAATCCCTGTGGTTTGGTTAATTGAGGTGATCAAAATTCTTTGAAAATCTTACTTTTGCCAAACTTGGCTTTTGATGAGTCATTTTGAAATAAGTTGGGTGCCACAACAAATAGAGTCTTGGCCCACCAGGTGTCCCTGCATTGGAAAGCTTAGGAACTCCCAAGGTCCAGAGGCTAAATTTTTGGATGCTTCCCAGAAGAATCATAGAATCAGAGTATAAAAATGTAATTTAATGTTATGCAAAGCTAAACTTTTAAAACTACCTCTTAAGACATTCTGAAAGTTATGATGCAATACTGATAGCTAGTTCTAGTATGCTTACATTCCCAGATATTTGGGAATTCAGGCAAGGAAAAGAAATACACTTCACAAAAATATTGACTTGAAAAAACAAAAATTACAGGATGCCTAGGTGGCTCAGTGGGTTAAAGCCCCTGCCTTCGGCTCAGGTCATGATCCCAGGATCCTGGGATCAAGCCCTGCATCGGGCTCTCTGCTCAGCGGAGATCCTGCTTCCCCACCTCTCTCTCTGCCTGCCTCTCTTCCTACGTATGATCTCTATCAAATAAATAAATAAATAAATGAACCTTAAGAAAAATTACCAGTTGATATATAAGGTCATCTGAAATTTGACTGAGTGTAAATTTTAGTCATATTTACCACCTTAAAAAATCATGTACATAAAGTATAATATAAATTTGGGCATGGCAATGCTTAAAGAGTAGAGAACAAGTAGGAAACAATAAGAACAATTTCCACATGATTTTAAGTTATGATTGGGCCCAAAATCCAAGTTTCTGGCAACATTTTTGCCCACAAAATAAAATGATAAACTATAACATTAAGTCATGAGTTGGTAAGGATAATTCATTCATGGAGTAGAACAGTATTTCTCAATATTTTCAAATATGAGAGTCTTTAAGTATCAAAAGTATTGAGAGATACCAAATGATAATTGTTACTTTTGGGGAAATATATTGATTCTTTTTTTGTTTGTTTATTTACAGCGTAACAGTGTTCATTGTTTTGGCATCACACCCAGTGCTCCATGCAGTACGTGCCCTCCCTATTACCCATCACCTGGTTCCTCAACCTCCCACCCCCCCACCCCTTCAAAACCCTCTGGTTGTTTTTCAGAGTCCATAGTCCATAGTCTCTCATGGTTCATCTCCCCTTCCAGTTTCCCTCAGCTCCCTCTCCTCTCCATCTCCCCATGTCCTCCATGTTATTTGTTATGCTCCACAAATAAGTGAGACCATATGATACTTGACTCTCTCTGCTTGACTTATTTCGCTCAGCATAATTTCTTCCAGTCCCGTCCATGTTGCTACAAAAGTTGGGTATTCATCCTTTCTGATGGAGGCATAATACTCCATTGTGTATATGGACCACATCTTCCTTATCCATTCATCCGTTGAAGGGCATCTTGGTTCTTTCCACAGTTTGGCGACCGTAGCCATTGCTGCAATAAACATTGGGGTACAGATGGCCCTTCTTTACACTACATCTGTATCTTTGGGGTAAATACCCAGCAGTGCAATTGCAGGGTCATAGGGAAGCTCTATTCTTAATTTCTTAATAGACTTTAAAAAAATATGAGGAAACTACTATTAACATAGTAGTAAAAAAAAAAAGCAGTAATAAATGCCAAGCACTAGTTGTAAATGCTTTGGTGTTCATTATACTGTATCTATCTATTTATCTATCCATCTATGAAATAAAGTATATATTTTAGTAACACTCTTTATTCAAGACTATAGATAAAATTTGCTGCACATATGGGTTAAAAGACCACTTGAAACAAATCTGTGACTCTCCAAAATTATTCTGCCCACTGTTTGGTATCTAATGTTGTGGAGAACACAGCTGAACTAGTTTCTAGCTTAACTTTTGAAAATAGTTATTTTCAGAACAAACAAGTCAATTAACATCTTTGTGATATACTTTACTCTCTAGGTTTAATTTTCTTCCTTACCAGATTTAGAGTCTGGGATACAGGATTTTGAGAATCCTTCTAACATTTCCTTTTGATACATTAATCCATTTTTATAATTATTAAAAATGTTGATATATTTCTTATTATGGTAGTGTTATGACATGTAAGTTGAAGACTTGGATATTGACTCACATTCTTGGATTGATTCCTTCCCAGAACAAAACACATTTTATTTCAATTATTCATATATCTTAAGTAAAAGTATTATTTGACCTGTGGTATCAAGAGCATTTCTTAAATATGGCATTGTTAATCACCTAATTTTTTAAAAGAGTATCCATTATTTTCTAAAAAATATTTCGGAAAACATAAAAATCACCAGTAACCTGATATAAGGCACTTCTTCCTTTTTTCACTGCCAAGTCTTCATTCCTATGCTTGAAATCTACCTTATACTTCAGTTCTATCAAAAATGCCACTTGTTGGAACTCAGTCATGGCCTCTTAGCAGGAAACTTAAAGGATTACGATAGTTCTCATCTTCCCTTATGCACTTCAGAAATATCAGGCATGGAATGGATTTTACTTCAAATGATTAAAAATGTACTGTTTGATTTTGGTTCCAGATGGACTAATTCTGAGTTCCTGACAACAGAAAATATAACTTTGTAACTTCTCATTGCATTGCAATACTGATTTTTAAGAATTATTCAAAACATATTTTATCAATGTCAGTTGTGCCTTTTACACAATACTAAATTTTAGGAAAATGTCATTTCAGTTAATGTTCAAGGATGCTTGAATTCCATAAAGAAATACCATCTACTATAAGTGATAATAATAATACTGGATTGTACAGTGAAATGAACACTGGAATGGAAATCTGGTTGCCTAAATTATATTTCCAACTCTTATAAGAATTGAGGATGCTACCTTCGGTCAGTCATTTAAGTTTTTCAGAGATGCCTGATCCTTTACATGAGGAGGCGGGAGGCTGGGCCATGTAGTTTCTAGATGCATTCCTGTAATTGAAAGAGAGAAAGGAAGGGAGGAAGGAAGAAAATGAGTAGGGCTGATAAAAATCATTCTTCATGGAGATATGTATTACAATTAGAGGTATCAGCAGAACCCACTTCTTGTTTCTTCTACTTCTCCTTCCATGCCTGCAATGCCAAATCAGCCTCTTTTTGTTTCTTTTGAACAAAGAACATAGGAGCAAATTTCATCTGTGTTTGAGAAATGTACTTCCTTAGGTTCTGCCCTTTTCTCCTTTGCTCTCCCTTAGCTCTTCTTTGGTTTATTGGTTTATTTCAATCCCCCAGCCAGTTTCCCTTCTTTATTTCTTCCAACATAAATAGAGAACTTCTAAACACATATTCTTGTGTTCTCTCTTCTCTCAACACAAAAGAAGATCTGAAGGAGCAGACTGGGTTGGTGAATGGTGAGTGGTTATGCTCATCAGCATGCACACTCGTGTGCCTCTTCAGCTCTTTGCACACTGAATGCAGCTCATCACAGGGGCATTGAGTGAGCTCATGAAACCTGATGGATGGAAACAGGCAACACCAATCCTCTGGCTTCCAACTCCCTCCTCTGTTGCAATGAGCCACATTTTCCTGCTGCACTTGAGAGAATCGGTTTCTATTGGTTAAAATTGCTCTTTGCTTCAGAGCTTACAAAACTGCCTTAGGAAAAAAAAAAAGTGGTTTGACTGTTTTTCCCTTTTATGCAGCTTTTGAACTAGTCTGACATGACAGGTTTTTCTTTATCTACATTTTCTTTTGAGAAGATCCAGTTAAAAATATATAATTTAGAGGCACCTGGGTGGCTCAGTGGGTTAAACCTCTGCCTTCAGCTCAGGTCATGATCTCAGGGTCCTGGGATCAAGTTGAGCTCTGCTTCAGGCTGTCTCTCAGTGGGGAGTCTGCTTATCCCTCTGCCTCTGCCGCTCCCCCTGTTAGTGCATGCTCTCTTTCTCTCTCTCTGTCAAATAGATAAATAAAATCTAAATATATATATATATAAAATATATATATGTAAAGATTTTATATATATAATGTATATATAAACATTTTATATATATAAATATTATATATATAGTTGATTGATATAGGGACTAGAAATCTACATGCTACTTAAAAAATAAAGGAAAAAAAAAACAAATAAAACAGAGCCTTCATAAATGCATTCATTAATAGCACCAGCTTCCAACCCTTAGAATCTGCCTGTTAGTGATGGGCACTGCATCCATTTTAAATGCACAAAACAAAAGAAGACAAGAGGCCCTTGTGACCTGATGAAATATTGCAGGTGAGAGGGTAGAGTAACATAAACAGCAGTTCCATTTGATTGGAGGGGACCATTCCCATCTGAAAAAGTCAAATATTTTAAAATATCTAAAACTTCCTGCTGTCACAAAGTTGCTTAGTGAAAGATGCTGACTCATTTCCGTGAATGATGATAATGAAACTGCATTAGTCAGCCTGTTGGGTGACATTGATTCATATTAAAAAAAAAAAAAAAAAGGGGAAAAGAGGAGAGATGAAGAGAGGAGAGGAAGCAAACCTGGAACTGAAGGAAAGCTACAAATCTGAGCCAGAGTAACTCAGGAGCGTGCAACACAGACGGTATGTATGGTATTTCCAGATTTCTCATGCAAAACACAAGTTATGAAAATAGGATTTTATTCACCAGGATGAATATGCAGATTGTCAGAAAAGCAATAACTACATTGAAAATCACTGCTATGGATGAAAGCTTCTAATCCAGCTCTCATATTTTTTCACTGGGATTCGTTGACACCTAAATGAAAACCTATTCAATAGAAACTGTTAACATTTATATACCCTGAAAAGCAAAAACATGAGCATGATAATCTTGGTTTCTAAAGTAGTTTCTTTCCCTAACACGACATAAGTCCAAAATAAATACACAGAGATCAGTAGCAGAAACATTATGGTCTAGACATCTTTGACCTATTTCTTAAATGAATTGAACTTGGTTCATTTGTATAATTTATTCACCCATGTGTGCCATCAATATTCATTAGTCCTTATTTTGTGTGATGAATTGTTTTAGTATTGAACAGTTATAATGCTAAATAAGGTATGTCCCTGTCCTCTCTGAGCTTACATTCTACCGGGGACAGACAAAAAAATAAATAAATAGTAAACGAATAAATAAGAATTAGTACATTAACTGGTGAGTGCTCAGTACAGGAAAACACTCTAGGTACTTTACACAGAAGAGGTTTTAAAACAGAAATTAATAGAAGTAAAATGCAAAATAGGTTGATAAGCTGAAGAAATGAAAATCAGAGGTTTGCTACTGGTGTTCTTACATTCCAGAGCACTCCAGGTTTGTTCAACTGCACTCCAGAAGCTGGTTTTCCATCACTATTGCCTCTGACATTAATAAAACTAGAGCGTATACACTGAAACACAAAGTTCAGTCTTTTCAGTAGTGTCTTGGTATTCTCATCGCTTACAACCTTGCTCCTCAACAAAAGCAGCAAGAAAATAGCATGTACCTGATTTCTGTTTCCCAAATATCAAAAAACACGTAGGTTCCCCTAGAATCCTAGGGCAAAGGTGTCCAAGAAGTATAGATTTCAGCTTACCAGTATAGGAGGCAACCTAGGGGTGCTGCAGGGTTTGCAGGGTTCTTGTGTCTCCGAGCTGAAGAGTAACTCTTGACACAAAAGTGTGAAGTGATATTTTATTAAGTGAGGAGGTCCATTTGTGGTTGCCAAATGATATAGTTTTGGAATCTTGGTGAGGTCTGGAGCCAATGGCCTAGAAAGGATTCTTGAGACATCTTTGGGGCAAAAAGGTGATTTTTATTAAAGCATGGGGACAAGACCTATATGCAGAAAGAGCTACACTGGAGTCCTGAGGAGTGGCCCATTATATACTTTCAAGCTGAGAGGATGTTAGGGATAGTGTAAGTCTCTAAGTAGAGTTTTAGAAGCAAGGTTTCCAGGACCTTGAGGGGGCTAGCTATTGTTGGGAAAAGTCATTTATTACTGTCTAATGAAACCTTCACTGTGGACCCTTCTGATGTATATCGGTGGGTCATATGCTTCGGGGATGATTGCCAACATGTATCTTGGGGAGCAGAGATAAAGGAAGTTTCTAAAGGAATTTTTATGTTAAAGTAGACTTACAGAATCCTGGACCAGGCTAAGATTGCCTTTCACCGTTAGCAAAGTGCCAACATCCAGGTAGCTGATTCGCTAGAGCAATGTCACTCTGCCTGTTTTAAGGACTTGTCAATGGGCTATAGGTAGTAAGGAAATATAATAATTTTTCTTCTGCCTTTGTTTCCCACATCAGAAGGAGGGCAGATTGGAGGCTGAGTTGACCATTACACAGAATTCCTTGCATTGCAGGTAGAAATGAATGATACAAGGAAGTAACTTGAGTGATGTGATAGAGAACAAAGTATCAGTGTTAGGAGATTACTATGAAAAGACTGGTCCGAGTGTGTTCTTTGAGAAACTGATATTTAGAAAGCTAAAGAACGGTGCCAATGTCAGTCATTTGAATGACTGATGAAAGAACTGCAAGATGATGAGAAAGTGCAGAGATACTGTTTTGGGAAGGGCATACCTAAGGAAGAGAAGGAAGCCAAATGTGGCTCCCATGCAATGAAGTTGGAAAGTAAGGAATGAAAGTATCAAATCAGGAAGGAAGGCCAGGTAGAAGTAAAATCATGCTGGACCTGAAAAGCTGCAAGAGAGCAATGAAGAACTATTGAAATCAAGCAGGATAAGAAAATGATCTGGCTTACATTCTAAACATACAACTGACTATAAGTACTATTTAGACCACGCAATTGAGATGGCTCAATAACCAAGGCTCGAAAACAAATGAGGGGCTCATCTGAATGTCTGCTCTGACTGAGACTGAGAGATATTGTAGGACAGCTAGAGGAAAACAGTGGTATTCAAGGCGTAGCACAGAATGGGATTGACAGAAAATGATGAGGTACCTCTGTGGGGTGAGGCAGAAGTGTTGGAAAGAGAAGATCAAAAAGAATGCCTATAAAAATGCACTCTGCTTTCCAGTCTGTTATACATTGTTGTTTTTAACCTTTTGGCTTGCTTTCTTGCTTTCTTTCTTTTTTTCTTTCTTTCTTTCTCCCTGCACTCACCTCTTGAACCTGGCAGCTGATGTCTCTGCTTTCATTCTGACTTTGGCTCTCCTTCAGGACTGCAGTTATACTTACCCTTTGGATCGAGACTGCTTCTAATGCATAACAGTAACAACCCAGTTTAGTCCAATCTTATCTACCCATCATGTTAACCTTTGGGAGCAGCCACTTTACCCAAAGGATTTGCATTTAAAGCTGATGACTTTTGAGGGGTGGCAATGGTGATGGCATATTTTAAGACTTTTCTTAGTTTTCTAATTCTTAAAGAACCTAGATTCCAAAAATAAGTAAAATGATTCCTAAACCATTTGTACAGTAAACGTTTTGCTCTATAAGACACATGATCAATAAATTCATTGCCTTATGGTTATTTGATATGGAAGTGGGTGACCAAGGACTTTTGTCCTCCTTTCGCCAGACTGACAACAAAAATGTTTATAGCCACTCTGTCAAATATCACTGCTCAATTCGCCGGAGGGAAAGGATATGTGTATAGTTTGAGAACAGCAGAATTTGAGAAATTTTCATTGGTTAGTCAGTTATAGTTTGTTGGCCAGGCTATGGCAAAAAGCAACTTGAGAAACCACTGACAGGAAAGATAAGAGGCTTCAGGTCCCCGAAAAAGCTCTTAGATGACAGAATAAATCACAGGCACAAGCAAACACTGCAGAAATGAAGGTGATGGCAAAGTTGAGAAAAACAGATGTTATGTTGACCTCGGCTCATCGGAATCAAATAACTAATTTGCTTACCATCATCTAGTACTTTGAAATGGTCCCTGAGGAAGCCAGGAGTGGCAGTGAATATGTAAACCAGGTACTTCCAGATTTGAGTGAGGTACAGTTTGGGAGAACAAAAGCAATCCCCCTTGGAATGCAGAAAAGACAATGCTGCAATAACATTAGCATAATGTATGGTCCCAGCTGACAGTATTCCTAGGCAGCCAACTCAAATACAGGGAAATAAACATGTTCATTTTCTCTCCATTGCACTGCTTGATTGAAACACATAGCCATTGATAACTCAGCTGACAGGCGGGAGGGACCTTCCAGCACAGTGGGGAAGGGCTGAAGCATTGTCAGTAATGCATGCAGTTCCGGAGTCAGAAACTCAGGTTCTGAGATAATATGCTTTCAGAAATTCTAGATCGTCACACACCTATAGAAAGTTCAAGTAGCTAATCACAGTCTTCAGTCCTAAAAATCACATTATATTACTTGCTGAAGGCTGGAAGTCGAATGCCTAGGCTTGTGTAATCTTGGTCCTATTCCTTTTAGCTTCTGAGTCTCAATTTCCTGTTTTATAAAACTGTATGTGTGTGTGTGTGTGTATACACACACACACACATATATATGAAATCTGATCCAATGAAGAAAAGATGACATTATATAGCATTTATAAAAGTTCTTGATTTATAGGTATTCAGCAAATTTTTTTTTCTTTAATTTATTTATTTTTTCAGCGTAACAGTATTCATTGTTTCTGCACAACACCCAGTGCTGCATGCAAGATGTGCCCTCCCCATTACCCACCACCTGTTCCCCCAACATCCAACTCCCGACCCTTCAAAACCCTCAGGTTGTTTTTCAGAGTCCATAGTCTCTTATGGTTCGCCTCCCCTTCCAATTTTTTTTTTATAAACATATAATGTATTTTTATGCCCAGGGGTACAGGTCTGTGAATCGCCAGGTTTACACACTTCACAGCACTCACCATAGCACATACCCTCCCCAATGTCCATAACCCCCTCCCTCTCTCCCAACCCCACCTCCCCCCAGCAACCCCCAGTTTGTTTTGTGAGATTAAGAGTCATTTATGGTTTGTCTCCCTCCCAATCCCATCTTGTTTCATTTATTCTTCTCCTATTCCCCTACCCTCCATGTTGCATCTCCATATCCTCATATCAGGGAGATCATATGATAGTTGTCTTTCTCTGATTGACTTATTTCACTAAGCATGATACCCTCTAGTTCCATCCACATCATCGCAAATGGCAAGATTTCATTTCTTTTGATGGCTGCATAGTATTCCATTGTGTATATATACCACCTCTTCTTTATCCATTCATCTGTTGATGGACATCTAGGTTCTTTCCATAGTTTGGCTATTGTAGACATTGCTGCTATAAACATTCGGGTACACGTGCCCCTTCGGATCACTATGTTTGCATCTTTAGAGTAAATACCCAGTAGTGCAATTGCTGGGTCATAGGGTAGCTCTGTTTTCAACATTTTGAGGAACCTCCATGCTGTTTTCCAGAGTGGTTGCACCAGCTTGTATTCCCACCAACAGTGTAGGAGGGTTCCCCTTTCTCCGCATCCTCGCCAGCATCTGTCATTTCCTGACTTGTTAATTTTAGCCTTCTGACTGGTGTGAGGTGATATCTCATTGTGGTTTTGATTTGTATTTCCCTCATGCCGAGTGACGTGGAGCACTTTTTCATGTGTCTGTTGGCCATCTGGATGTCTTCTTTGCAGAAATGTCTGTTCATGTCCTCTGCCCATCTCTTGATTGGATTGTTTGTTCTTTGGGTGTTGAGTTTGCTAAGTTCCTTATAGATTTTGGACACTAGCCCTTTATCTGATATGTCATTTGCAAATATCTTCTCCCATTCTGTCAGTTGTCTTTTGGTTTTGTTAACTGTTTCCTTTGTTGTGCAGAAGATTTTGATCTTGATGAAATCCCAATAGTTCATTTTCGCCCTTGCTTCCCTTGCCTTTGCCAAAATTCCTAGGAAGATGTTGCTGCGGCTGGGGTCGAAGAGGTTGCTGCCTGCATTCTCCTCAAGGATTTTGATGGATTCCTTTCTCACATTGAGGTCCTTCATCCATTTTGAGTCTATTTTCGTGTGTGGTGTAAGGAAGTGGTTCAATTTCATTTTTCTGCATGTGGCTGTCCAATTTTCCCAGCACCATTTATTGAAGAGGCTGTCTTTTTTCCATTGGACATTCTTTCCTGCTTTGTCAAATATTAGTTGACCATAGAGTTGAGGGTCTATTTCTGGTCTCTCTATTCTGTTCCAGTAATCTATGTGTCTGTTTTTGTGCCAGTACCATGCTGTCTTGATGATGACAGCTTTGTAATAGAGCTTGAAGTCTGGAATTATGATGCCACCAACTTTGGCTTTTTTTTTCAAAATTCCTTTGGCTATTCGAGGTCTTTTCTGGTTCCATATAAATTTGAGGATTATTTGTTCCATTTCTATGAAAAAAATGGATGGTATTTTGATAGGGATTGCATTAAATGTGTAGATTGCTTTAGGTAGCGTAGACATTTTCACAATATTTATTCTTCCAATCCAGGAGCATGGAACATTTTTCCATTTCTTTGTGTCTTCCTCAATTACTTTCATGAGTACTTTATACTTTTCTGCGTATAGATTCTTAGTCTCTTTGGTTAGGTTTATTCCTAGGTATCTTATAGTTTTGGGTGCAATTGTAAATGGGATGGACTCCTTAATATCTCTTTCTTCTGTCTTATTGGTGGTGTACAGAAATGCAAGTGATTTCTGTGCATTGATTTTATATCCTGACACTTTACTGAATTCCTGGACAAGTTCTAGCAGTTTTGGAGTGGAGTCTTTTGGGTTTTCCACATATAGTATCATATCATCTGCGAAGAGTGATAGTTTGACTTCTTCTTTGCCAATTTGGATGCCTTTAATTTCTTTTTGTTGTCTGATTGCTGAGGCTAGGACTTCTAGTACTATGTTGAATAGCAGTGGTAATAATGGACATCCCTGCCATGTTCCTGACCTTAGCGGAAAAGCTTTCAGTTTTTCTCCATTGAGAATGATATTTGCGGTGGGTTTTTCATAGATGGCTTTGATAATATTGAGGTATGTGCCCTCTATCCCTACACTTTGAAGAGTTTTGATCAGGAAGGGATGCTGTACTTTGTCAAATGCTTTTTCAGCAACTATTGAGAGTATCATATGGTTCTTGTTCTTTCTTTTATTAATGTGTTGTATCACATTGATTGATTTGCGGATGTTGAACCAACCCTGTAGCCCTGGAATAAATCCCACATTATCGTGGTGAATGATCCTTTTAATGTACTGTTGAATCCTATTGGCTAGTATTTTGGCGAGAATTTTTGCGTCTGTGTTCATCAAGGATATTGGTCTGTAGTTCTCTTTTTTTGGTGGGATCCTTGTCTGGTTTGGGGATCAAGGTGATGCTGGCCTCATCAAATGAGTTTGGAAGTTTTCCTTCCATTTCCATTCTTTGGAACAGTTTCAGGAGAATAGGAATTAGTTCTTCTTTAAATGTTTGGTAGAATTCCCCTGGGAAGCCGTCTGGCCCTGGGCTTTTGCTTGTTTGGAGATTTTTGATGACTGTTTCAATCTCCTTACTGGTTATGGGCCTGTTCAGGTTTTCTATTTCTTGCTGGTTCAGTTGCAGTAGTTTATATGTCTCTAGGAATGCATCCATTCCTCCCAGATTGTCAAATTTGTTGGCGTAGAGTTGCTCATAGTATGTTCTTGTAACTGTTTGTATTTCTTTGGTGTTAGTTGTGATCTCTCCTCTTTCATTCATGATTTTATTTATTTGGGTACTTTCTGTTTTCTTTTTGATGAATCTGTCCAGGGGTTTATCAATCTTCTTGATTCTTTCAAAGAACCATCTTCTAGTTTCATTGATTTGTTCTATTGGGTTTGTTTTTTTTTTTTTTGGTTTCTATTTCATTGATTTCTGCTCTGATCTTTATGATTTCTCTTCTCCGCTGGGTTTAGGGTTTCTTTCTTGTTCTTTCTCCAGCTCCTTTACGTGTAGGGTTAGGTTGTGTATTTGAGACCTTTCTTGTTTCTTGAGAAAGGCTTGTACCGCTATATATTTTCCTCTCAGGACTGCCTTTGCTGTGTCCCACAGATTTTGAACCGTTGTGTTTTCATTATCATTTGTTTCCATGAATTTTTTCAATTCTTCTTTAATTTCCTGGTTGACCCATTCATTCTTTAGAAGGATGCTGTTTAGTCTCCATGTATTTGGGTTCTTTCCAGCTTTCCTCTTGTGATTGAGTTCTAGTTTCAGAGCATTGTGGTCTGAAAATATGCAGGGAATGATCCTAATCTTTTGATACCAGTTGAGACCTGATTTGTGACCCAGGATGTGATCTATTCTGGAGAAGGTTCCATGTGCACTAGAGAAGAATGTGTATTCTGTTGCATTGGGATGAAATGTTCTGAATGTATCTGTGATGTCCATCTGGTCCAGTGTGTCATTTAAGGCCTTTATTTCCTTGTTGATCTTTTGCTTGGATGATCTGTCCATTTCAGTGAGGAGAGTGTTCAAGTCCCCTACTATTATTGTAGTATTATTGATGTGTTTCTTTGATTTTGTTATTAATTGGTTGATATAGTTGGCTGCTCCCACGTTAGGGGCATAGATATTTAAAATGGTTAGATCTTCTTGTTGGACAGACCCTTATGAGTAGGATATAGTGTCCTTCCTCATCTCTTATTATAGTCTTTGCCTTAAAATCTAATTGATCTGATATAAGGATTGCCACCCCAGCTTTCTTCTGATGCCCATTAGCATGGTAAATTGTTTTCCACCCCCTCACTTTAAATCTGGAGGTGTCTTCACGTCTAAAATGAGTTTCTTGTACGCAACATACTGATGCGTTTTGTTTTTTTATCCATTCTGATACCCTGTGTCTTTTGATTGGGGCATTTAGCCCATTAACATTCAGGGTAACTATTGAGAGATATGAATTTAGTGCCATTATTAGCCTGTAAGGTGACTGTTACTGTATATTGTCTCTGTACCTTTCTGATCTACTACTTTTAGGCTCTCTCTTTGCTTAGAGGACCCCTTTCAATATTTCCTGTAGAGCTGGTTTGGTGTTTGCAAATTCTTTCAGTTTTTGTTTGTCCTGGAAGCTTTTTATCTCTCCTTCTATTTTCGATGATAGCCTAGCTGGATAGAGTATTCTTGGCTGCATGTTTTTCTCGTTTAGTGCTCTGAATATATCATGCCAGCTCTTTCTGGCCTGCCAGGTCTCTGTGGATAAGTCTGCTGCCAATCTAATATTTTTACCATTGTATGTTACAGACTTCTTTTCCCGGACTGCTTTCAGGATTTTCTTTGTCACTAAGACTTGTAAATTTTACTATTAGGTGACGGGGTGTGGACCTATTCTTGTTGACTTTGAGGGGGGTTCTCTGCATCTCCTGGATTTTGATGCTTGTTCCCTTTGCCATATTAGGGAAATTCTCTCCAATAATTCTCTCCAATAGATCTTCTGCTCCCCTCTCTGTTTCTCCTTCTTCTGGAATCCCAACTATTCTAATGTTGTTTCGTCTTATGGTGTCACTTATCTTTCGAATTCTCCCTCCGTGGTCCAGTAGCTGTTTGTCCCTCTTTTGCTCAGCTTCTTTATTCTCTGTCATTTGGTCTTCTATATCACTAATTCTTTCTTCTGCTCATTTATCCTAGCAGTGAGAGCCTCCATTTTTGATTGCACCTCATTAATAGATTTTTGATTTCTACTTGGTTAGATTTTAGTTCTTTAATTTCTCCAGAAAGGGCTTTAATATCTCCAGAGAGGGTTTCTCTAATATCTTCCATGCCTTTTTCAAGCCCGCCTAGAACGTTCAGAATCGTCATTCTGAACTCTTGATCTGACATATTACCAATGTCTGTGTTGATTAGGTTCCTAGCCTTCGGTACTGCCTCTTGATCTTTTGTTTGTGGTGATTTTTTCTGCCTTGTCATTTTGTCCATATAAGAGGATATGAAGGATCAAATAAAATAGTAAAAGGGTGGCAAAGACCCCAGAAAAATGCGCTATAACCGAATCAGAAGAGACCCCAAATTATGGGGGGGAGAACGGGAATAAAAAGAGGTTCAGAAAAAAAAGAAAAAAATTTAAAAAATAAAACAAAGAAAAATATAAAAAAGAAGGAAAAAATACATATATTTAGATAAACTAGTCAAAAAACGTCAAAAAAGAAAAGGGTAAAAGTTTAAAAAAATTTAGCAGAAGAAAAAAAAGAAAAAAATTGAAAAAAGAAAAAAAAAATTGAATTAGCCTCAAGACTAAAGAATCTTGGGGAGAAAGCCATGAGTTCCGTGCTTTGCTTTCTCCTCCTCTGGAATTCTGCTGCTGTCTTAGGCATTGAACCTGCTTTCCTTGATAAATGAACTTAGTCCTGGCTGGATATTTTGCTGATCTTCTAGAGGAGGGGCCTGTTGTGTGATTCTCAAGTGTCTTTGCCCGAGGCGGGATTGCACCGTCCTTACCAGGGGCGGGACTAAGTAATCTGCTCGGGTTCGCTTTTGGGAGCTTCTGTTCCCTGAATGCTTTCCGTAGAGTTCCAGAGGACGGGAATGAAAATGGCGGCCTCCTAGTCTCCGGCCCGGAGGAGCCGAGAGCCCGGGGCCCTACTCCTCAGTGAGCCCCCAGAGGACAGCACCCAATCACTCCCGTATCCCCAGCCTCTAGCCGCGCTCTGAGCTCAGCCAGCCCGTGACCAGTTCAAGGTAACCCCGAGCTGAGAGTTCAGTCCTCGGCTCTGTCTCTGTAGCCGGCTTCTCTGTTCCAACACCTGTGAGCTCTGCGACACTCTGACACCCCCGATCCTTCTGTGACCCTGCGGGACCTGCGGCCACGCTGACCCCGCATGGGCTTCACCCTGGGTTAGCCTCTGGAGCAATGTCCCTCAGTGGAACAGACTTTTAAAAGTCCTGATTTTGTGCTCCGTTGCTCCGCCGCTTGCCAGGAGCCGGCCCCTCCCCCCGTGGTCTATCTTCCCGTCGTTTTAGATTCACTTCTCTGCCAGTCCTACCTTTCTGAAAGTGGTTGATTTTGTTTCTAGAATTGTTGTTATTCTTCTCTTCGATCTCCTGTTGGATTTGTCAGTGTTTGCAATGTTTAGATAAGCTATTGAGCTGATCTCCTGCTACCTGATGTAGTCTCAGCCTGCTACTTCTCCGCCATCTAACATTCAGCAAATTTTAGTTCTTTCTCTGTCTTTGGGGCAAATGCAGGTTGGTTACAGAGCCTGAGTTTTAGAGTTAAAAACCCCATCTCAGTAGGGGTCAGAACATAGGTAAACTTATGAAATATTTAACCTTGGTCTTTTGAGAAATAATTACAACCTCTGAGTTATTATGATACAGAGATATTTTAAGAATTAAATAAGCTGATCTATATTAGACACTTAGCATTATACCTGAGTAAACAGTCAATAAATTGCTATTAGAGGAATAAATGAATGAATGAGTGAATGACATTAGTATTTCAACTGGAATTTAAATATGAGCTATTTGAATCAATTTGATCAATTTGGTCCCATAAATGTGTGTTGTCATCTCTGAGCCTCAATTTCTTTATCTGTAAAATTCAGGATTTAGATTAGATGAGCAATTCTCAAAACCTCACATGTAAAAGAATGATCTAGAGATTTTGTTGAAAATTAAGATTTCTGGGCCCCATGTGAAAAATATCTTTATCAAGTCTATGGTGAGGCCAAGTAATCATGCTTTAAAAAATGTCACTGCTTATGGTACAGATGGTCCAAAACCAAATATTTTAGAAATAAAAATCTGGACTAAGATATCTCGTGGTTCTAAAATTCCCTCCTTTATTTTCATCCCCACAAACTATTTTTTAAAAAGCCATTCTGCTATAATTTGAGATTATTTCTTAATTCCTAAAATCACCCCATTAACCCCACTATCGTATACATATATATATATATATATATATATGTATGCATATATAAGTGTGTATGCATGTATGCATGTATATATTTGTGCACGCACACACTCAGATGAACATTGCCATAGAAATTCCACTCTGAGATCCGTGTTACCAATTGAGATAATAGATTTTGAAAGATGGGAGAAAAACTATGATGTAGGCTGCCATATTATAAAATTCCTGGAGGCATCATTCACATTGGTCTGCTAGTTTAGCCAGTTTAGATAAGAAACCTGATTCAAAGTGACTAAATTATTTTCTCAGTCACAGAGCAGAACTGAGACTAAAACAAAAATCTCTAGACAACTAACATCATTACAGTTACCTACCTTCCAGAATACAAATTCTCTAAATCTCTAAAGAGTTTGTGAGCAACCATCTGCTTGAGAGCTTGTATACTCGTCTTTGTGTCTCCAGAACCAGTTCAGGTTTGTGGTTGAAGAGAAAGAAGGAAGGTAACTTCAGAAATATTTCTCATTCCTTTTAAATACCTTCAGATTTCTTCCAAGGAATGGCAGACACCTGGTAATCTCAAATTAAAGCCAAAGCACAGAGATAGCTGGATGTAAACACCAATCACTTCACAAACAGAGCATAAAGAATTCCATCACTCTAACAGCAGAACTGCTTCCCTCCTGTACATTTTTCTGTGGAGGCATTTCATGAATAAATCTTGCCCCTTGGAGTAGCACATTCCATTAGCTGGTGAGTTTGAGGAATGAGAGGAGTCAGTGCTGTGTGAAGAGAGGCTCAGTTCACACAGCCTCAGGACTAGAACCTTCTCAGTCTTTATTAATGGAGGCTTTTGGGGAAAGTTCCCTCCCTTTATATAGAAACAGGAGTACATTCCATTTCCCCTGTGGTCTTGACTCTAGAAATAATTGGAAGAAACCAAAAAACTAGACATTAAAATATGTTTATGTGGTACTATGAAAAATGAATGTCAAGTTCTCTGGTCCAGTTTTTTGGTAAATTCAGGGTCATCTCCAGCTTCCACACCTAGTGGAGGCAAAGTTTTAACCTGAACTCAGTAACAACAGGTGAATAAAAAACATAAACTCAGACATGCAAGTACACATCCTTAGAATATAAATGTGGGATGGTCATGTGAATGTCCCTGTCTATTCTCCAACTGCAGAAAGTATAACTGACCACTCGATTGGCAGCCTCTATAACCTGTTGCAGTTTTGGTGCAGAGACCGCATTTCCCAGGTTGCTTCCTGCCAATGATTGATGGTAGTAGAGATGAAAAAGCAGCCTGTTCTCTTTTCATGGGTGGTGGTCTCCTTTCATGGGTGACATTGGCTCAAGAATTCACTGGGGGCCTTGCCAAATTTTCTTAAAACTGTGCTTCTTCCATTTAAACTTCTGTCCAAACTTCCTTCCTCCTTTCTGTCTTTCTCTTCATTCTGGGTTAGACATGGAAGAAGGCCTGATGGCTCTCTCAGCTTCTTCTGACTCCCACCCCCATTTTAGGTCTCAGATTTTTTCCATAAAAAGTTTCTTGGTATTTAATTTTTCTAGCCTACTTTCTGCTTATCAGAGAACCTATAATAACATGAAACCTTTCTGTGTCTTTTTGAAATTAAAGCTTTCACTAATTTATTAATCAGATGTGTAAGATTTAAATAGCCAGAATAAGAGTGAGGATTTAATGGGAGAAAGGTCAAAGAAATTTGATTTTTGTTCTAAGCATTAGATCTGCCTACTCTATACAGATAATACTTAAAGTTATCCACATCTAGCCCAGCTTATCTGAAGGGTGCTATAGAATTAGGAGGTAATATTCAGGTTAATAATAAGGATTACTTTTGGTTACTTTTATCTCAGTACATGTAAATCTCTCCAGTTACCCTAAGGAAAAAGTATCAAATAGATTTATTTCAATGAAGTCCCCAGGAAGATGATACTATTTGTCTAGTGTGTTGTTTCATTGAGTATGAGACTAATAGGCTAAAATTAACAAGTCAGGAAATGACAGATGCTGGCGAGGATGCAGAGAAAGGAGAACCCTCCTACACTGTTGGTGGGAATGCAAGCTGGTGCAACCACTCTGGAAAACAGCATGGAGGTTCCTCAAAATGTTGAAAATAGAACTACCCTATGACCCAGCAATTGCACTACTGGGTATTTACCCTAAAGGTAAGCATCTTTTGACTGATTAGTGATGTTGGATGGTACTGTTCTGAGGGGAAGCTGCAGTGGTATTAAAAAGCTGATTGAGCATTTGGGTGTTTGGGGTCTTGAGTCCTAGACGAATACCATCTCTACCTCATTCTTTTTAAACATTTGAAAAAACATAAATATTCTTTGAAATGAAATATTAAACAGGACTCTTGAAATCAAGATAATTATGGTTAAAATTAGGACCAGTCTTCCTTAGAGTCCCTGATTCAGCTCCTGATCTACCTCCTCACCAGTGTAAGGCCCCCTGGAGATAACTAAAAACCAACACATGAATTAGGATTTACCACTCTCTAAACCAGATTATTTCCCCAATCTTTATAAAAAGCAAATTCATGTATCTAATGTTAAAAATTATGAAAGAGCATCTGTTTAAAGGTCTTTTTATCATAAAAACTACATTCTGAATTTCTCCTAATGTCATCTTTCTTCATGATGAAAGTGTATCTGGCTTGCAGAGGATATCTATATGTAGAAAACCATTTGATAGAGTGTGGATGTCTGACACTACAGTGTTACTCAACTGTGGAGCCACTCTGAAAACAGCTATGATACTTTGTTTTAAAACACAGATGACCCATTCCCTCTCCAAATCCACTGAATGAGAATATCCAAAGATTGAAACCAAAGATGCTATGTCAAGACAAAGAAAAGGGGAATCTCAAAAGTGATAATGCTGTACAGCCAAATATGAGAACAATATTACCTCTAGTTGTATCCTGTGGGATGTATCTGGATTGATGGCTACTCTCAATCAATTTCCAATTAAAATCCCTAAGACATATTAGAATATTTGATAAAAATATATTTTTTGAAATATTTTGTTATTGTAATGGGTTCCTAAATCCAGTTTACCTCTAATTTTTCTCATCTATAGAGTAGGGAAAATAAAAATACTCTTTCCTGTATAATTTTTATGAGACCTAGTTCTTTGGAATAAAAACCTTAAGTGTTCATGAATCTAGTTCTTTAAAAAATCATTAGTCACCAGTATAACAGAATACATGCTATGTGTGAACTGTCTGTCCCCTATCTAAGGTCAGTGCTCCACCTGAACACTAGATCCTTCTCCTCCTTGACTACTCAAGGACATCATTCCGGCAATTCTTTCATCTCTATCCTGTGTTACCATTGTTACTTTTTAAAAAAAATTCAGTATAATTAATTTACAGTGTTATGTTAGTTTCAGGTGGACAATATGGTGATTCAGTAATACTATACATTATTCAATGTTCATCATGATAAATGTATTCTTAATCCCTTTCACCTATTTTACCTTTCTCCCCATCCACCTATCCTTGGTAACCACCAGTTTTTTCCCTGTAGTTGAGAGTGAGGTTTTTTTGTTTCTTTATTATTTTTTCATTTGTGGTTTCGTAAATTCCACATATGAATGCGATCATATGGTATATTTCTTTCTCTGACTGACTTATTTCATTTGGCACAACGTCCTCTAGATCCATCTATGATGTTGCAGATGGCAAGATTTCATTCTTTTTTTATGGTTGAGTAATATTCCATTGGATATACATATCACCTCGTCTTTATCCATTCATCTATCAATAGATATTTAGGTTGCTTCCATAATTGTAAACAATGCTGCAAAAACATAGGGGTGCATATATTTTTTTGATTTAGTGTTTTCATATCCTTTGGGTGAATACCCTATGGTGAAATTACTGTAATGGTAATTCTATTTTTAATTTTTTAAGCAACCTCCATACTCTCTTCTGCAGTGGTTGCACCAGTTTGCATTTCTACCAACAATGCATGAGGGTTCCTTTTTCTCCACATCCTTGCCAACACCTGTTGTTTCTTTTGTTGTTGATTTTAACTCTCCTGACAGGTGTGAGATGTTATCACTTGATGATGAGTTGCATTGAGCATCTTCCCATGTTTCTGTTTGCCATCTTTGTGTCTACTTTGGAAAAATGTCTGTTCATGTCTTCTGCCCATTTTTAAATGGATTATGTGTTTTTGTGTGTTGAGTTTTGTAAGTTCTATATGTAATTTAAATACTAAGCCCTTATAGGATATATCCTTTGCAGATATCTTCCCCCATTCATAGTTTGGCTTTTTGTTTTGTTGATTATCTTATTTCTGTGCAGAAGCTTTTTATTTTGATGCAGTCCCAATAGTTTATTTTTGCTTTTGTTTCCCTTGCCTTAGGAGACATATCTAGAAAAAAATGTTGCTACAGGTGATGTTAGAGAAATTATTGCCTATTCTCTCTTTTGGATTTTTACGTTTCAGGTCTCACATTTAGGTCATTTTGAGTTTATTTTTGTGTATGGTATAAGAAAGTGATCGAGTTTCATTCTTTTGAATGTAGCTTTCTAGTTTTCCAACATTTGTTAAAGAGACAGTCTTTTTTTCCATTGCATATTCTTTCCTCTGTCATAGATTAATTGACCTACAATCACAGGTTTATTTCTGGGCTCTATTCTGTTCTCTCAATCTGTGTCCATTTTTGTGCCAGTACCTTGCAGTTTTGATTATTATAACTTTGTAGTATATCTTGAAACCAGTTTTGTTCTTCTTTTTCAAGATTACTTTGGCTTTTCATTGTCTATTGTGGTTCTATACAAATTTTCGGATTGTTTATTTTAGTCCTGCGAAAAATGCTGTTGGTATTTTGATAAGGATTGTATTAAATCTGTAGATTGCTTTGGTTAGTAAGGACATTTTAATAGTAGTCATTCTCCTAATCCATGAGAATGGAATGTCTTTCCTTTTCTTTTTGTCATCTTCAATTTTTTTCATCAATGTTTTATAATCAGACTACAGGTCTTCCGTCTCCTTGGTTGTTTATTCCTAGGCCTCTTATTCTTTTTGGTGCAATTGTAAATGGGCTTGTTTTATTAATGTTTGTCCTGCTACTTCGTTATTAGTGTGTAGAAATGAACGAGA